>NC_134023.1:31241087-31551920 GCF_040712315.1 Castanea sativa | reverse complement strand
AGAACTCTCCGATGTCAATATTAGTTTCTCTCTTAAGTTCTGGAGTTCCAACTTTTTAGGAATTGTTAAAAAACGTACCTTTATCTGGTCTGAAAGGGAGTTTATATAGTGCACCCCGGAAACGGTTATTAGATTTGTAACTTTCGCTGTATTTGAGGAGGTTAGAGGGTCTAAGGATAACTTCCATAACCGCTATAGGAGTTATATATTTTCTTATATAATTGTCATTGGAAGTTAAGTATTCAATAAGGATTTGTAGCAATGAACCTAGATCTTACTCATGCCTTGGGATAATAACGTGTGGTTTCATCGCCAGCTCTTGTAGATTAATCCACACTTGAGAATTCCCTAAGTGTTAAGGGGTCGTCCATGAGCCTTCCTAGTGAACGTACCTCATTCCCATGGACGACCTTCCTATGTGGGATGTCCGCCTCCTATGAACGAGTTGGAGTTGGTTAGATTTTTTAGTTCACCATCAATTTGATTAGTTATTTCCCCAAACTTGAGGTTTCAAAATTTTGATAGGTTTGTGTTATTTTTTGGATATCAATGTTCATATTGGTATGGGTTTTGTTGATTTGGTATAGATTTTTATGTATTTTTTAGTATTTTCATGGGGTTTGATTGAATTCTTAAGTGGTAGGTTCAAACCTAACAATTTTTTTTTTTTTAATTCCAGCTAGCCTAGGTTCTTATGGTTTTTATTTCAACTCCAAATCATGATTATTGTGTGCTTCCTTTTTAGGTTATGAAATTTTTTTTTGAGGTTTTCTATGTAATTGGATCCCTTGTATTGCTCTGCTTGTTGTTTTGGATCCCTTGTATTACCTTTGGTATCTACGAGATGATGAATTTCATTTCAAACTTGCTTTCCTAATCAGTTAGATGGTGATTATATTTTGCACTTGACTTAGGTGATTGATCATATCTACTTCATGCAAAAAAGAAAAAAAGAAAAAAAAAGAAGATGATCTTATAATACCGTTCCTTTTTAAAGAGCTAATATTTATTGCTAGTTTCTCATTCCCTGCCTGCAACTTTAGGAACAAATGTAGGACATATAGCATACAAAAAAAAAAAAGGACAGATTTCATTGTTATCATATATATATATATATATATATTTGTTAGGTTCTAAAAGTTTAGAAAAATTGGCAAATCGTGAACACAAACTTGTCTAGATATAGATTATTAGACAATTCTCAAAGTGATACAAGTCAAGATTCAAGAATATACAAGCTGCAGAAAGAAGAGTTCAAAAACTGTCTAGTTCGATCGATCGAAAGACAGGCTCAACTAATCGAAACACATATCTGCAGAATTTTAAGTTTGGCCCAACAACAGTTCAAGCCCAAAAATGATAAGGGTTTCAGATCTACTTCTTAAAATATATAAAGGAAACCCTAAGCACGTTTTTAAAAATGGCTTTTTAGAGAGAGAAGAGTGTGCCTTTTTTGTATCAAGGGTTTTATACCCAAAAGCTCTCTAGAGTCTTTGATATGCTGTGTGTTGAATCTCTTGTGAGATCTAGAGGTGTTTACCTTTATACACACTTAGGGTTATCAAGATCAAGATTCATGTCAAGAACTTGGTGATTGCTTTAGTTGTTGCATAAAGAACTCTCAAGAAGATCTAAAACCTTTGAGTGGAGTCTCAAAGTCACAAGTAGGAGAACTTGTGGTTGCTGCAGATTAAGGAAAGAAGTAGTCCGTGGACTCAGAGCTGTCATGTGGTCGTGGTAGTAAATTTTCTATATGAGGTAGCAATATGATGTTAGTGGTCTAAGTCTTATTGTACAAACTTCAATTCTTTCTTAGTGGATTTGTTTTTTACCTTGAGGATAGCTAGGTTAAATCCTTCCTAGGTTTTTTACCTGTTAGGTTTTCCTAGGTCATCAGATCCTTGTGTTCTTTATATTTTCCGTTACTTTACATGATATGACTTTATTGTGTTAACCTAGATATGAATAATAAACCTAAATATTCACTTGGTTAATTAATTAGGTTAAACAATCTAGTTTACAGGGATCTAAAACCCTACAATATTTATATAACCTTATATGAGTAATCTCGTGCTTGGGTTTTACAAATTGTAATTCCATTGTGTTGTTTCCATTTTGTATGTAAGTTTAAGGAAATTTAGACAATGGTTTTGAGATAAATGTCATTTTGGCTCTGTGATTCATTTAGGTAATATTTATGGTTGTTTTGTCTTTTTGGGGGGGGGGGGGGAAGGGGTGGTTATTAAATAGAGGACTTAGAGCAACCACATCAGTGGTTGCAAAGTCTTGCAAAATACAAAAACTAGCTCATTTTACACATTTTAACAAAAAAAAAAAATCCACATTAGTGGGTGTAAAATTGTGCATAATGCACAAGTGCTACAGTAACTGTTTACATTCTCTCTTCCCCTAACTCTCTCTCTCTCTCTCTCTCTCTCTTCAACTTATAATCTTAACACCACCACAACATAGACCCAACACAACACAAACCCAACACATCACCCATATCACAGCAACTCAGCACCACCAAACATCACCACCGCAACCCAGCACTGCCAACCACCACCACCACAACTCGGACACACCACAAAATCAACCAAAAATTAAGCAAACCCACACATGGTCACACCACAAAATCAATCAAAAATCAAACACGCCCACACCCACACACAGACACACAAACAGAGATAGAGACAAAGAGAGCATTTTTGTGAACTTGTGGTTGTGGGTTGACTGGAACAGTGTTTGTGGTACTTTGATTGTGGATCGTTGCTTATGGATCATTGATCAGTGATCGTGGATCAGTGGATCGCAGATTGGAGAGGCAATTTCATCATTGTTGCCATCGCCTCCGCTGCATGTGGATAGGTGATGTGGATTGGTGCTGGCGTTGTAGATAGGTGCTCGTGGGTCGACGGAAATTGGTGGTGCTTGTGGGTTTTGATGGTTGTGGTGCTTGTGATGGAGTGTTGATCTGACCGTGAGAGAAAGAAGAAGAAAGAAGAGGAAGAATAGGAAAAAGAAATGGCAGAGATAAAATAATATTAAAAAAGAATATAAAAATATTATTTATATAAAATAATGTATAATAGATTGAGTGATGTGGGTGTTTTGTAAAACTGATGGTGTAATATAGAAAAAGAAGGTTTTTTGTGTAAAATAGATGAAATCTTTTAGAAGAGCAGATGCGGTTGCTCTTAGTTACAAATAGTTGGACATAAGACCCTATGACCTTGTAAGTTGCAATAGTAACCAACAGAGAAATAAATTGAGTGGTATATTCTGGTCTTAAGGAAATAAAGATTAAGCTTTTCATTATTCTTAACGATAAAACTTACCAAAGGTAGCATAACATGACAATTAGGGCATTTGTTAGAATAGATTGCTATCTAAGGTAGCATAACATGACAATCTGCCCTCACTTGTTAATATATATATATATTATTGCTTGCTTCATCCTTTTTTTTTTAATGTCATCTAGATCTGAACTATTGTTGTGCTGAATGCCTCCCCACAATTATTTTTATGGTGATTGTTGTTTAATGATTTAATGAATGTCAAACCTTAGATTCATGAGATGTACCATATGTGGGTTGCAATAGTTAGTAGATCTTGTTGGTGACTTCATTTACTCCCTCCACCATGGTCTACCCTAAGCCAAGGAATACTTCCCAATCGCAAGGATGAAACCACGTTTGCAGGCACTTACACCCACAGTGGCGACTCCACTGGGGATAAAGAGTTTGATTCCAATGTGTTCCATTCCTTAATCTTAATAAAGGCTTGCTTAATATTGTTTGCACACACCTTCACTTGGTTCTTTTGTCCATTTACCATGGTTGGTGATAACTGGGTAGGTGGAGGCTCCATTTGGGCCAAAATCTTCCGAAGATCATCCCACCAACTCACAATGCGTGCCATTGCTTATAGTGGGCTTTAAGTAAATTAACGATTTACCACCAATCCATTACAGTCCATTTAGGCTTAAGGTTTGAATCATGGCCCAACTAGTTGTGAGTGACTTATTGATCTATCCCTTTAGCTTTAAGAAGCTTATCAACACTTAGAGAGATCTTAGATCCTATCAAAAGAGGGTACCTTTTATATCTCTTGTTTGTTCAACCATATACCTTGTGTTCACCTAATTCTAAATGACAAATAAAAGATGTAAGTTTTTTGAAATGATAGCCCAAAAGTTATGGCATGCCCTAAGATATTGGGATGAAAAGAAAAGAAGTTCTCACATATAAGAGGCTTATCCCAAAGTCCGAAGGCATATCTTAACTTGAAAGGTTCATAGGATCATAGCTTAGTTGCTATCATAAGCCCAAAAATCAAAGGCTTCTTGAAAAGGAAAGTCTTGGGTCTAAGGTAATAAATACGCTATGGACTTAACATCCAAGATCCTACAAAGTTAATATGAATCTCCTTAAATTATGGCCTCCTTGTTGCATGTAAAGGCTTAAAATGATGAGAGATATTCATGGGCCTTGAGAGGAAGGTCACAAAATATTCTAGCTAGAGGGCTACTTAAAAAAAAAAAAAGATTTGATAATGAATATGAGAAAAGAAGAGTCTAAAGGTGATGAATACATTGTTGGCCCATATTTGAGACAAAGAAGTTGAAAATCTCTAAGCAAATTCTAATGAAAGCCCATGAGTGTAAGATCGAGAGCTTTATTGTAAATGGACCAAGCCCAAGAAAACAAAGGGCAATGTTCATGAGAGGAAAGGGAATGATTCTTGTAATTGGGCCTTCATTAAAATAGATTTAAAGACTTTCTAAGAACATCTAAGTAAAAGAAGATTTTGATTGGGACATGGGCTTAATAAAGATGGGACTTCTCAAGCACCATTGCACCACTAAGATCGAATAAGCACATCCCCACTTCAACTTGGGTCTAAGAGAAGAGCATAATACACTTGATTAAGGTTGAGGTCATGCTTCAAGAAGAGACACTTCAAGAAGAGATACCTCGGAAAGAGGTGGCTGCCCTAATTGATGAAGCACCCGCCCAAAAGATATACAAGGCCATAGAAGAGCAAGTTGAAGCTCTCAAGAAAGTGAAAGGCCTCCTCTCCAAGCTAGAGGAAAGCAAGCTCAAGAAACCTGTGCATGTGGAGATACATGATGAAGAGGAAAAAGAAGAATGTGATGAAAAAAGATAAGGTCGATTATGAAAGAAACAAGCAATTTGAATAGCTCACCGCGGATACCATGGCTATGAAGAAGAAGATGTAACTAGCATTCTGCAAGGCTCAAGGGATAGGTGATTGTCCCTAAAACATGGGTGGATTGAGTTCCAAAGTTCCTATCACTTTGCTCCCTAAGTTCAAGATTTATGATGTTGAAAAGTTTGATGGGACTGGGGATCCTAAGCAATATTTTAGGAGATACATAAGCATTGTTGAAATGAAGGGGTTGGATAAGAAGCAAACTTTGCATGCATTCCCTCTTTCACTCACATGAGATGCATCAAGATGGTACTATAGCTTGGATCCAAGCAAAACTATGGTATGGAATGAGCTAGTAGAACTGTTTGTGGACCAATTTATTTTCAATACTGTGATTAATGTAACTTTAAGGGATTTGGAGACCACTAAGCAAGGAGTTAGGGGGACTTTCTCCGAATACATGACAAGATGGAAAGGAAAAGCATCCAAGATGGTTAATAGGCCAAATGAGAAGGACCAAATCAACATAATCATTAAGAATTTGTTTTCAGCATACAATATTAGGCTATTGTCATCACCTATTAGTTCTTTTGGAGAATTATATGATTGTGGGACTAGGATTGAGGATGCCATCAATAATGGACAATTAGAGAAAGGTGAGAGGAAGCCCCCAATCAAGAAGACACGTGGGGGAGGAGCAACCACCTTTAAGGCACCCAATCCCGTAAATGTGAGTACCATCATAGCTCGACAACCTCTAGCCTACCAAAGTTTCACAAAGAAAGTCACTCGAGAATTTTTTGACCTAGGAATGACCTTTGCCCAAGCATATGAGAACCTAACTTCCAAATGATTCCTCCCTTAGATCCCACACTAATGCCTAAACCTATGCCTTATACTTAGAACCTCAATGAATATTGTCACTTCCAATAGATATCTGGCCAATAAACCCACAATTGCTTTTGCCTCAAACATGAGATACAAGATTTGATAGATAATGGGACTCTTCCATACCCAAACATCATCACAAAGCCCAACATTAGGAAGAATCCTTTGCCCGATTATCACCGAGCTCCTCCCCTATATTAGAATTGGGTGCAAGTGGAAGAAATCGATTGGGATTACTCAAAATTGATAGAGAGCGTGAAGGTCAACGCGATGGAAGTCTGAAGAATATGGGATGAAGAAGATGAGATTTTGAAAAGCGTGGTAATCGTGTTGGGGATACTCCCCGAAGGAATGTCTAAGTTAAAAAAAAAGGGTCCTAAAGGATGATGTGGCAAATATCACTAGAAGTGGGAAACATTACAAACCATCATTTTTGGAGAATATCATCCTGATAGGAATATGGAGGAAGGATCAAAGCCTGTTGGACTCAATGGAAAGGAAGAAAAAGAAGAAAAGGATAAGGTCTTAACCCAATTGAAGAAAACTCAAGCTCATGTGTCTATTTGGGGTTTGCTAATGGTCTTTCACAAGCATTACTATGCACTCCTAAATGCTTTGAATGAGAAAGAAGTTCCTATAGAAACTACACCTTAAGAGGTTCTATGTCTCATGGGAGTTAAGACCCTATCTCACCCTTTCTGATGAAGAACTTCCTCTCAAAGAAGCCACTCGTACTAGGCCTTTGCATAGGTGCCAAGTTTCCAATGATGCTTATCGACAATGGCTCTACATTGAATGTGTGCCCGTTTAAGACCGCTTTCAAGGTCAGCTTAGACTTGGAAACAATCATCCCTTCCCTTTTGACTGTTAGGGCATATGACAACACTTCAAGGAAGGTTATTAGGACTTTCAAAACTCCTTGAAAAATTGGTCTGTCGAAAATAATTGTGAAATTTTTATCACATGGACATCACTCCTAACTACAACCTTCTTTTAAGGAGAACATAGTTTCATCCCATTGGAGCTATTCCTTCTACTTTGCACCAAAAGATGAAGATCCCATGGAAATCAAGGATGACTGCGGTGCTTGGCGATGATGAGATCCTAGCACTGTCTGTGGACTCAAAGATGGGAAGAATGAGCTTTAATTGAGTGGTTTTGAATTTGTAAACATGGCTAATTATGGATTGAAGGATGAAAAGTGTACTACGGATTTACTCCCATATTGTATTCATAAGGTGATTACAATGATGAAGAAAATTGGGTACATGCTTGGTATGGGTCTTGGAAAAGAAGGAAGATGGGTGACTAAATTCCCCAATTTAAGACTCAACTGACCAAGGAAGGTTTAGGATTCTTTGAAGGCTCTGACGGAATCAAGAAAAACCTCGGTACTCTCAATGGGAACTTTGTGAAGGAAGGAGGAGACTTTCCTTTTTGCGGCTTTCCTGAGCTTTTGGTAGATAAGTATGGAAAAGTGAATCCCTGTTGGGAGATATTCATTAAAGAAAATCTCATTTTCAAGGAGAAGCCTACTGTGGTGATCAAGGAAGTTCAAGAAGAGGTCAACTGGATGGACTACATGGATGCTGAAGCAATGGGCGCTATGCTAAAAGTGGAGGGGGATGTGCTTGCCATCACCACCAAGGAACCAAGTGATCCGTCTACATTCATCATGCCTACTGATGGGCAACTTAGTAATTGGACTTGGGTTGGGTTTTCAAATAGCATGAAAAAGATATCTTGTAACGCAAGTTCTAATGTTTTTATCAACATTTTTGATAAGGTGAATTCTGATTTGGCTTATATTAATGTGTCCCATAATATTAAAATTCTGCACTTAAATGATTCCAATGAATTTGAAAGTGAAATTAAAAAACAATTGGAAAAAAAAAATTTTAACCAATGGAACTAATTCTTGAAACTATTAATTTGGGCAACGATGAGAATTCACGCTTAATTAAAATTGGCTCAACTCTAAGTGAACAAGAAAGAAAAGATCTCAAAGAACTTCTCCCTAAATTCCAAGAAGTATTTGCATGGTCTTATGAAGATGTGCTTGGCATTGATCCCGAGATAGCACAACGTCACATTGATACTAATTCTCCCATGGTGCCCATCAAGCAGAAATTGAGATGTATGAGAACTGAATGGCTTCTTAAGATCAAAGAGGAAGTCACCAACTAATTGAAAGTAGGGTTCATCAGACCTGTGCACCAAGTCGAATGGATAGCTAACGTAGTGCTTGTACCTAAGAAGGATGAGAAAGTGAGAATGCGTGTGGACTTTAGAGATTTAAATAAGGCTTGTCCTAAGGACAACTTTCCTTTGTCTCACATAGATGTCTTAGTGGTTAACATTGCTGGTAGTGCTTTAATGTCTTTCATGAATGGTTTCTCAAGATATAACCAAATCAAGATGGCTTCTAAGGACATGATGACCAAGACTACCTTCACCACTAAATGAGGGATCTATTGTTACACAGTAATGCCTTTTGGACTCAAGAACACATGAGCAACCTACCAAAAAATGGCTACGACCTTGCTACATGGCATTATGCACAACAAGGTAGAAGGTATATGTCAATAATATGATCATAAAGTCCAAATACAGAAAAGGCCACATCACCAACTTGAGAAAGTTCTTCAAGAGAATCAAAGAATATAAACTGAGATTGAACCCACCAAAATGTACCTTCGGAGTGACCGCATGAAAATTGCAGGGCTTCTTAGTGAGTGATATAGGGATAAAGGTTGACCCCTCAAAGATCAAAGCCATATTAGACATACCTCCACCTAAGAGTGAGAAGGAGATAAGAGGATTCATAGGCCGTTTTCAGTACATTAGCTGATTCATTGCCAAGCTCACTTCTACTTGTGATCCCATCTTCAAGCTTTTGAGGAAGAATGAACCTCATATATGGAATATAATGAATGTCAAGAAGCCTTTGAACTTATCAAGGAGTAGCTTCTCCGTCCACCTATCTTGGTACCTCTAGAGCATGGAAAATCATTACTCCTCTACCTCTTGATCATAGTTGATGCAGTAGGGAGCGTGCTCACATAAGAAGATGATGATAAGAATGAGAGAACCATGTACTATTTGAGCAAGAGATTCCATGATTACAAGACTAGGTACACGCCCATAGAAAAGTCGTGCTTTGCTCTCGTATGGGCCATGCAGGAACTAAGGCATATTATCCTTCCCTTTCAGATATGGATAGTTGCTAGGATGGACCATTGAAGTATCTGTTTGAGAAGTTTGTCCTGAGTGGAAGATTATCAAGATAGTTGATCCTATTGGCAGAATTCGACATGAAGTATGTGGCTAGAAAGACCATCAAAGGAAGCACCGTGTTAGACTTTTATGCCGAGAACCCCATAGAAGGAGAAAATGGTAAAATGAATTTACTAGATGAAGATATTTTGGACATCAAACTAGGGGCATGAAAGATGTATTTTGATGGAGCCATGAACCAATATGGGAATGGGATAGGAGTACTTTTGATTGACCCTAATGGATCTCACATACCTTTGACTGTCAAGTTGAACTTCAAAACAACCAATAGCATGGCAGAATATGAGGCTTGTATCGTCAGAATGGAAGCTCTCCGTGAGTTAGGGGTAAGGGAGGCTGAAGTCTTTGGAGATTTGACCTTGGTCATAGCCCAAGCATAGAAGTTATGGAAGGTAAAAGAAGAACACCGAAAGCCTTACCGGCAATATTTGGAGAAATTAACCAAGACCTTTGACAAGATTAAATACATTATCATCCTTGGGGCTTAGAATCAGTTCGCAGATGCTTTGGCTACTTTAGCCTCCATGTTTGAAATACCCAAAGAAATATGGACACAACCTTTGGAAATTGAAAAAAGTTATGAGTTGTCATACAAAGATAAGGGAGAATCATTTGTCTTACCTATAGAAGAAGAAGGAGACCTTTGGTATTACAACATCATGAAGTTCCTAGAAATGGGAATTTATCTTGCCAGTATCAATAGGAAAGAATGTCGTTCGGTTAGGATAATGGCAATGCAATACAATCCTATGTGGAGGTCAGCTCTATAGGAGGTCTTATGATGGTGTACACCTTCATTGTCTAAAGAAAGAAGAAGTCGAAAGAGTTATGGAAGAAGTTCATCAAGGGATTTGTGGTCCTCACATGTATGGGAGAATGTTGGCCAAGAAGATCCTAAGGATGGGATACTATTAGAATATAATGGAAACTGATTGTGTGGAGCATGCGAAGGGTTGCCATGATTGCCAAATACATGCAAACTTGAACCATGTACCACTTAGTGAACTATATAGTATGATCTCTCCATGGTCTTTCTCAGTCTAGGGAATAGATGTAATTGGAAAAATAGCTCCTAAGGCTTTAAATGGGCATGAGTACATCCTGGTGGTGATTGACTACTTCACCAAGTGGGTAGATGTAGCCTCCTACTCTGTATTGAAAGCCAAGCATGTGGCCTGATTCATAGAGAACAACATCATCTGCCAGTTTGAAGTACCACAAGAGATCATCTCTGACAATGGTTCCCACTTCAAGGGAGAGGTCCGCATCACGAGTCTTCACCATATCGACCGCAGACTAGTGGGGTAGTAGAAGTAGCCAATAAGAATATCAAGAACATCCTAGATAAGATGGTAGTGACATACAAGGACTGAGCCTAGAAGCTTCCATTTGCCTTATGGGATTATAGCACTTCTATCTGTGCATTAATTAGGGCAACCCCATACTCCTTGGTTAATGGGAGTGAAGATGTGCTTCCCATTGAGGTTGGGATACAGTATTTAAGAGTGTTGGTGGAAACCAAGGTCCTAGAAGACGATTGGATGAGAGAAAGATATGAACGGTTAGCCTTGATAGATGAGAAGAAGATGAAAGCTCAATATCATGCACAAGGTTACTAAAAGAGGATTGCTGGAGCATTTAACAAGAAGGTGAAACCTAGAAACCTTAAGGAAGGAGATCTAATCCTAAAGGTGTTGAGAGATGAAACTTTCGATCCTAGAGGAAAGATGAAGCCGAGATGGTCTAGGCTTTTTATTATCAATAAGATCATGTTAGGAGGCATTACAAGAATTATAGATTCGCCCAATCAACATGGATAGACTCTAGAAATACAATATTTGAAAAAAAAAAAAAAAAAAACTTGCTAGGTTGAAAACCCAAAAGGGCAGCTTAGGCAAAAGTTAAGGAAAAGGGCAATCCATGCAAACGTTAGGGAAAAAGATCATAAGCATGTTGAAAATTTGAACAAGGACGTCATGGGTAAAAATTACATGGCACAGAAAAAAGAAAAGAAAAAGAAAGAAAAGAAAAGACAATAAGCAAAGATTAAAAAAATGGTTGATTCTCTTATTACTCACATTAAAAGATGATAAATTATTTTTATAGGGGATTTGGAACATTCCAATCCTTTATTAACTCAAATAGACATGGAATCATAAAGTGTAGAAAAGTAAAATTTGGGGCATATCAAGGTATTCTCTCAGTCCTCTTCCTTTTGTTGGGCTTCTTGTGATCTTTCTCTTTCCGATGGGCTACTCTCATATTAGTGGATAACCAATCCTGTTATCCTGAAGTTGGATGAAAAAATTGAGGATAGTGGATGTCCCTATTCATTGCCCTTTGCGGCCAAGTCTCGTGGATTCTACTCGAGATTTTCTCAGTGACTGCTAGGGTATGGAAAAAACTATTGCCACAAGGAACCCCTTGACAGTCACCAAACTATCTTGCAATATGACAGGTAGGATAGTAAGAATAGCGACAAAGCCCAACCAGAGGTACACAATTCCCCTTGAAACCACAACTAGATATGGCCTTGATGCGCCACCATTTTACCACTCGGACATCCAAGAAAGTAAGATGCTTCAAAAGTTCAGTAAGCTTGGCAAGATCCATCTCTTTGTCTTTGAGCTTGCGATCACGATAATGCTGTGATTGATACCGACTAGGAGCAACTATGGGAAGGTAAAGCAATCTGAGCTTCTCATACAACCATATTTGAGGGAGAGAAAAGAAAGCATGCGAGTTGAGTGGAAAAATGAGAGATAAAAAAAAAAAAAGGATAGAAAAATATTCAAAGACGATATAAGGAGCCTCGATGGGTTGAAAATTGAAAGGCAATCGATGCAAAAATTATAGGAATCCAACTAGATTGAGAACCTAGGCAAAAATTAGGGATCATACTTAAAGAAAAAGGGGACTCCCCACAAAGAATGTTGCTTCCTCCCTACTAACAGCATCCAAACCATTGAGGGTTTCAACCAAGATAATGGCTATTGGGCTCCCACTCCCTAGATTCTTGACCATATGAAGAATTTTAAGATCTACATGAGGAGTCACGTGCACCAAAAAGAACCTAGTAAGGATGTAGAAGCAAAAAGCATTAAGATGATGGGAACACTTTGCCTCGGCCAAAGGGACATTCTGTTTGGAGAAGTACTTGAAAACCATGAAGTGGTTCAATTTGTTGGATTACACCATCTCTTAGCCATGGCTAAAGGCACCCCTAAGAGTTGATGATCTAGGTCAGAAAGATATTCCTTGAGAGTAGGAAGAATGATATCATCGAAGTCGTGCTTACCCATGATTGCACCAAATTCTTCAAGAGTAGGGCATAATTCAACACCATTGAATTGAAAAACATATCTAGTAGGGATCCAAAAGTCAGTGTCTGCATGCAGAAGAGGCTTATTCACTTTGATTTGATAGAAGAAAAAAAAAGAAAAACAAGAAAGCCCAAGAGGGGTGACAACATCTTTGAAGTTGAGATTAAGCTTGGTAATCCACACTAAGACCTCTAAAGGAGTTAATTATGCCATTAGGGACCTTAAGGAATGGTTCCTGGGCTTAAAACACATTTTATGAAGGTTTGGAAGCCTCTCACGGCTATTTCATAGTGAAAGAAGTCGGCTAGGGTTTTTCTGTCTGGCAATATACGCTCGAATTGTCAATGCCCGTGTACGCACATGCATGCATGCGTGCGTAGGTTCATTAGGGTTTTAGATTCCCTTTCCTATTTGAAGTAGGATTTCTACCAAGGCTTCTCTCATAACTCCTATTGCCTAAGGGATTACTCAAGATGGATTCAAGCTCAGATTTTCATGCATTAAAGAGGAAAAGAAAAGAAAAAGCAAGATGGTATAAGATGCATACATGTCCAAGATTCTCATAAGTAGTAAAAGAAGTACATGTCCTAAAATAAAAGCAAAAAATATAAAAAATACAACCCAATGTCTCAAATAAAATATAAAGTGCGGAGGATAATGCTAAAAGAGAAAGAAAAAAAGAAAAATGGAGAAAGTATGTCTGTGTGTGTGTGTGTTTGAACTACAGGAGCATCATTGGTAGTGCCTTTTCCTTGGCCGGTAGCTAGGAGTTGTCTCAGGGTCATCACCATCATCATCATCATCATTTCTAGGGTAGGCATACCCTTCAAGCCCGTAATGATGCCTAGAATACTTGGTCACCTCCAACTTGAGATTCCTAGCAAGCTAGACAAGCTCCTTGTGTTTCGCCACAATGGGCTAGATTTGAAAAGAAGACAGTGTTAAGACAAGCGTGAAAGGTGCAAATGGAAAGAAAGAAAGAGAAGGATAAAGGGAACTCACTACTTGTGTACTCAAATGGAAGGGATAACCCATGACATTCGGGTTACGTCTCACAGGACGCTCCCGAGCAAAGCCATTAGGACTATAGGTGTAAACCAACCAAGGCAAGTGGGGAGGGTCAACAAGGCCACTTATGGGAGAACTAGTTGTATCCTGACATGATCACCACATTGATTATCATCACATGCGACATATGCAAGATAAAGAAAAAGGAAAGAGGAAAGAGAGAGGATACATACTTCAATAGGAAAGGAGGGCATGAAATGAGTCTTATTGAACTTATCATAATTAAGGAAACCCCAAAGCCGTTGGGTGTAAGATATGCCATTCCTCCACAACTAGTACTCAACATCTGTCATTGAGAGTAGAGTATGCATGAAGGAGGGAGGATCCATCGGAACCTGTGGCGTATCCTTACCCACTAGCTGACAAGAAACCCTCTTAGCTAAGTAGAGGACCTTCAAACCAGCACCTTCCAAGGGTTGGGTGACCCCATAAGAGATGATGGCAACTGCCTCCAAGTCCTAATTCGTAGCAGGAGAAGCACCTACTTAAGGACTCCAAGTAATTTGCAAGAATTATATATGGTTAGAAGAAAAATCTTGTGGAACATACAAAGACAATAAAGGGAAGAAGATTTTTCTACCCACATCTACAGAAGAAAGGCTGTTGAGATAGGCCCAAACTGAAGAGAAGCTCCTTAAATCCACCTCTACTCCCCAGATAATAAGACCATAGTTCATGACCCAATGCTACAAGATAAGAGAAGAAACAGTTTGCAAGATGACGGTTTGCAAGATAAGAGAAGAGACAGTTTGCAAGATGATAATTCGCAAGATATAGTGCAATTTGCAAAATGATAGTTTGCAAGATAAGGGAAGAGACAGTTTGCAAGATAAGAGAAGAGACAGTTTGCAAGATGATAATTTGCAAGATATAGTGCAATTTGCAAAATGATAGTTTGCAAGATAAGGGAAGAAACTGTTTGCAAGATAAGAGAAGAGACAGTTTGCAAGATGATAGTTTGCAAGATACTGTGCAATTTGCAAGATAATAGTTTGCAGGATAAGGGAAGAAACAGTTTGCAAGATGACTAATTGCAAGATAAATGATAGTTTGCAAGATGATAGTTTGCAAGATAGAAGATAGACGTAGTTTACAAAAGCATGGAATGCAATTTGTAAACCTAGATGACATGAAAATAAATACAGTCTGCAAGATTTGGAAGTACATACTTGTAAAGCTACATAAGAAAAGGAAGAGGGTCTAACCTCAAGGAGCTTCCAAGACCTCACCAACTGGCATAGAGTCCCCCGGCTAAGTGTGTCCAAGGATGAGTACAGCTAGGCAAGACAAGCCTGGCCTTAGTTCGCCTCCTGAGCTTGCCCAAAGTTATGAAAGAGAGCCAACCACCTCAAGGACACCGTTTGCCCTCCATTGGAAAAGAGATACGCCCCCAGTATATACAGCAAGAATGCCCTATCCATCCAAGCAAAATAATCAGGCGTCACCTGAGAATAAAACCTGTAGTCTACCTCCAGATCGAAATAGCGAATGCTCTTGCTCGAGTACCTACACTCCAGTAGGCCTATGCTCAGCTGAGTACCTGACTTGCCCTCCAAATCAATGAGGGGCCCATCACACTAAAGATCGGTCATCTGATGGAAGTAGTAGGGAGTCATTGTCATCTCCCGATCAACAATGTGAAAGATGTGAGTAGTGTCCCACCACCTTTTAGCCCATGTCTGCACCAAAATGCCATTGGCAGAACTTTTAGAAAGCAAGCGAATAATAGGCTCGAAGCCATCTACGTGTACTAAGGCCTTTGTGTCGTCCGTCAAGGCCTTATACTAAGAAGAGATGTGACTAGTACTACCCTTACCCATGAAAGGGGGTAGGACCTACAAAAAGATGAAAAGAGCACATGAAAATCACAGCTAGATAAGAAAATAGGTGAAAAAGGTCGATACAATTGAAAAATGAGGTTTTTGAGTGCCTATATGCGCACACAAGACCCGCATATGCGTACACAGAGTCTCTACATGTGTACGCATGCAGGGGCATGCGTCCGTGTGAACTGATGAACACAAATGCTTACGCATGAAGAGAGTATGCACACGCATGAACATTGGCCGCGTACGCATGAACACAGACAGAGAGAGTTCTTTGACGCTCTCGGCCTACCATTGATCAAAACTCATCCTAAGCATGTTCCTACCCCTCCTAAGACATCAGGTTTTCATCTAGGCCCATCCTATAACAAAATCCAAGCATTTATAGGTCCAAAAACATATTAAAATAGAAGATCAGAGCAAAACTTAGGAATGAGAAAATTTCGAAAAACTTACCAATCTGGCCCATGGATCCTCTGAAAGATGGTTTTGTGGCTTGTAGATTAGTGGAGGAGACTCAATCACCCTTATGGCTTCATCCTAACGTGTGAGGTTGAAAACTTGGCCAAAAATCATGTAAAAGGTTTTCTTGGTTTTGGGCTTGGGTGCCATTAGAGAGGATGAAAGAGCTTGAGAGAGAGAGAGAGATGAAGAAATGAGAAGGAGACAGAAGGTTTTGTAGGAAAAGAGAGGGAGTTGAAGAGTTAGAGAGAATGTGAAGAGATGAGTAAGATGAAGAGAAATAAAAAGAAAAGAATGAAACGGTTGGTAATCATTGGAGAAATATGAAGAGGCGAGAAGACACCTAATGACTAAACTACATGTAGTTTAGGCCTCCCACTAAACTACGTGTAGTTTAGCAAAAAAAAAGATCATTTTTTAGAATATCCCTAATGGACCCTCAGAGGGTGGAAGATGCAAGAAAAAAATTCAGAAATGCACCCAAAAGGCAGAAATACCCTCAGCAGGTTAAAAGACATAAGGATTCTTAAGCATCCCTAATGGATTAGAAGGATCAAGAACATTTCCCAACGGATTAGAAATCACAAAGGAAACTCCCCCATGAGTTAAGATCATTAGCCAACTCCCCAGTGAGTCACAAAATAGACAAGTTTTCCCCAAGAATCATCAAGGGCTCCTCATGGGTCCAAAACACCAAGGCAACTCCTTCGAGGGTCATGAGGGAAAGAGTTTTTCCCAAGGAGCTGAGAATTACCAAGAAAACTACCCTGTGAGTAGAACTACGACAAGCTCCCCAATGAGTCATAAAAGGGAAGAACAATTTTCCCTAGTGAGATTCACACCATTAAGAGACTTCCTTGTAAGTTAAAATCACCAAGAAGGCTCCTTCGTGAGTCAATAACACACACTCCTCATCGACTCATTTTCCATGATGGATCATACATCACCAAAGACTTCCTAGTAAGTCAAAAATACCAAGATCGCTACCATATTTGTGCACATATCTCATGGGAATTGAATATGAAGGCACAAACCCTAGACAAGTCAAGAAAAGAAGAATATAGAACTTGAGTACATATCCTTTTTGGAATTGAACATGTACATCAGAATCGAGAAAAAAGCCACCTAAAATAGAAGAGATTGAGATAGAGATAAAAGTCACATAGAGCAAAAGCCTCACCAGATTAGAAGAGATTGAGATAGTGAGTCATCCGCCTTTTGCTTACAATTGGCAAAACAAGTTCTAGGATAGTGAACCTGTCGTTGCTAATTTCTCGAGTAACAAAGGTGGGAATTTGGACATATGAATCCCTCGCAACTCTACAGAGTTGCACCCCACCCCATGTATTCGTGTTGTTTACTGTGTGCATGGGTTGGGCTCGAGTTGTACATTGAAACAAAATATTTTGTCTCTTATTCTATTAATGGAGCTCCTAAATCAAAAAAAGAGCATCTGTAGACATTGCATTTTATATCCCTTACGACTTGGGCCCCCATTCTCCAATGATGTAAGAATTCTAAAGCCTAAGGTTGGGCCTAATCAGATGAAAATCGACTTAAAGAAAGTGTTTACGGAAAATATAACTTATTTTTGGACCAAAAAAACTATTTTTAGAAAATAAAGGCCATGAAAACACTAGGTCATGCGTACGCATACAAGCGTATGAGCATGCATGCTTAAGATTTGCGTGCATATGCTTCATGCATGCATACGCATACACGTTCCAGAAATCGAAAAGGAAAGGTTTTCTACATTAAAACTTGGTTTGGAATGAATCCCACATCGTTTGGGAGCCGCCCCACACTCGTATTTTTTTACTCTATAAAGCCATAAATGGTACATTTTCAGGGAGGGCTAATTCTAGTGGTAAAAACACATAAGCTTCTCTAGAAAATAGTGATTTGAAGAGAGTTTTTTCTCAAAACATCATCAAATCAAGTTTTATGTGATTGAGTCCTATCTGGTCTTGATCTTTGAGTTATGAAGTTTACTAATTTATTTTGAATTGGTTGCGACTAGATTGATTGAGGGGAACAGTTAAAATCATCTCTAAAGAGTTCTTGTGTTGAGGTAAACGTTCTATCTTTGGCTCTTCACTTTTCTTTGTTTTTTTCTTTGTTTCTTTATGTTGTATATCTTTTTATACGTTTGTAATATGTTTGTTTAGTTTAGGTTTACTTTGTGTTTGTGTTTGAATCATGTTAGGTTATTAGGTTCTTGTTGTCTAAGTTTCTGTTCTGCATTTTTTGGGTTCTGTGTTCTAGGTGTATATGTGTATGCATGCTTTATGCATGCACACATACTCATGATATGCATACATGTACAACTGGGCTGTGTATGCATGCCCTATTTATGTGCACGCATGTCTCTACCCAAAAACCCTAATCCATTTTTACATGTTTTCCTTATATTTTATTTACATGGTCTAGCCTCTGTTTAACGTGTTTTATCTGTCCTTGAGTATCTGTTTCTATGTTTTGTTTTGTTTATTTTATACCTTTTATGTCTATTAGGGTTTTGATTTGTTTAAATACCATGAACATGCATATGAATAAGAACATGCATTGATGCATAGATACTGTGATACAATGAGATAAGTCATGCACTCACATGAACATGCATTGCTTGGAATATGAGCTTGATATGTCTAAATAACATGAATGTGTTTGGTTGAATGCCATGTCTATAATGTTTAGATGCTTTAACATGTTTTTTATTTATTCTGCCATGTGATGTTTCTACCTTTGGAGTTTTGTGTTTAAATGTCATGATAGATGAATGATTAGGTTTGGGATGATTTTGCCATGTTGTGTGTCTTACATGCATGCTAGTGTGTGTGTGGGTTAGAATAACTTATTAAATTTGCCTTTAGTAAGATTAAGATTCAGAACACAATGAATGGAAGCCAACCCATGGGTTAGGTGGGGTTGGGTGCCTAACACCTTCCCATCCCCATACCTAAACTCTAGACATGTGCTCTGGTAAAAGATCAGTCCTTCCATGATGGGCACTATATTTATGGTTCCTAGACCTAAACTAGGTGGCGATTCCATTTACACCCTCTGTCACGGTCTACCCTAGGCCAAGGCATACTTCCTAATCGCAAGGATGAAACCATGTTCGCTAGCACTTGCGCCCACACTTAGCCTAACATGCAACAAAAAAACTTTGTCATATTGTTTTACTCTGTTCCCCAAGGTTGTTTGGGTGTTTGGGACCGGGCTTTTGAAAGGCTACTTACGTACCTCTGTCATAGAGAATCAGGTCTTGGCGTAGTTCAGGAGAACTAGATTTTGGAAAATACTGATTTTTATTATTTATTTTTTATGAAAATAAGTTTTCTCTTTCTTTCTTTCGTCTTCTTCTTCTTCTTTTTTAATGAAGAGGAGGTGATCCTTTGAACAACCATTTTGCAAAGTCATAGTGTTTAAGAATCAAAAAAAATCTCTTTGATTAGGAAGGATCAAGATCATTAAACTCATGTAATCAAATTTTCTTATTTCTTTTGAACACTTCTTGATTAAGTCTCCAAAGGAAATCAAGAAATGAAATGTGATAATATTTAGGAATCACATTGTTTGGTGCAAAAGGAGAGTGCTCCAAGTTTGAAAGTTCTTTTGAGTCATTTGAGGATTTGAGAAATTTTGTCCTTAAACATATCATCCAATGGGGCGTGGCAATTTTAACCATTTTTCCCTTTTAATTAAGAGAAAATAATATCAGTGTTTATGATGTGCCTATAACTAGCAAGACTTCAAGGTCTTTACTCATGGGTTGTTATATAGACTGGGTTTAGGTTATGAAATAAATAATATAAAAAGGCTCAAATTCCCTATGATGTTCTCCCCAAGTATGCATTACTCAAAAATCAAGTATTGGAGGAGTTTTCCCATTTCTTCTTTGTCATCTTCTCACTAATCTTCATTGGTCACTTGTATCAACAATTGCTTTTATGCTTATTCCACTTGAATCATAACTCTAGACTAAAGTCCTTCTTTTTAGGTTACATTTTCCAGTTTTAAATTTTCTAGAATTTTCCCATTTTTTCTTTTCTTTTTCTCCTTTTCTTTGGTCCTAACTTTTGCCTAGACTGCCCTTTTGGGTTTTCAGCCTAGTGAGCTATCTCTCTCTCTCTCTTTTTGGCCTTAGATTTTGCCTAGACTACCCAACCTAGTGGAGTTTTTTTCTTCTTTTTATTCTTTTCTATGTCTTTCATCTCTTGATTGAATAAAATTTTGGGGATCTTTAGCCTTCCTTGTTTTTCTCAGCTTAAGTCATTTTGATGCACTCTCTAGACTTCTTTCTTGCCTCGATGCACTTGCACCTTTCTGTGCTTGATGAATCTTTTCCTTTTTTGATTAACTCTTTTTTAGATCAATTTTGTATTCCTCTTGTCATGATGAATTTTAGACTCTTCAAACTTAATACACACTTTTTTTTTTCTCACATTGATGAAATTTCATTTCTCTTTCCTTGATTGAATGGAACCTCATTTTTCTTTGATGGTCTCTTATCTTTAACTTAATGAATTCTCTACCTTTTTTTTTTCATATCTTCTTGGAGAGCTTTATCAATTAGCTTCAAAGCTACAAGGTTGTGTCCTTCTCAACATGAGATTTAAGTATACATAACTTGATTTTTCCTACCCCAAGTTTATATTTTAGTGGGTTCATGCAAAAAAATGCTAAATGTTTGAAGGCTCAAATGGTCTAGCAATGGATATTGAACATTCTAGGTAATAGAAAATAATTTGGTTTAACCAAAGATAGCCTCATATCCCTAGCAATGCTTGCTTGTAGGCATAGTTACTCAAGCTCTTTTAATAAATTCATCTTAAAAGAAAAAGTATGAATACTCTAATATTGTGAAACAAAAGACTTTTAAAAATTGGATCGAGTGCATGGATTCTTGAAATTTTCCAATTGATGGATTCTTTTTAATTGCCTTTCAAGACCATTTCTTCTTATATTCTAAGTCAAGTGTTGACACCCCATTTTGCAACCCGCATTTAACCTCACATGGAGGGTAAAAGGGAAATTTCACCTTGGAAATATGCATCTTAATTCTAGTCATTAGATCCTTAATCTCATTTCACCAAAATGATCTTGATGTTGTAACGATCAAATTGACTTGTCATAAGCCCTAATCGGACCATCAGATTAAAAGTTATTATCAAATCAAGTTTTAATGGTCGGGATGCACTATCACAAATCGAGTCCAACCATATGTGATTATGAACAAATGATTCCAATTGGTTATAATTATAATCAATTTGAGATTAATGACGTGTCATAATTAGATTGGATAGGACTACATTTTATAATAAGGTTGTACACACTTAATTAATTAGATAATCAAACATTAATTATTCAATGAGTAATTTGTGCAATTATCTTTTTAATTAGGGTAAATTTGGAATTAATTAAGTCTGAAATGGGAGTGATTGGAGCCTATTAATATTAATTGGAAACTAATTTGGGACCTATTAATGTTAATTGTGTTGAAATTATTTTCTAACAAGTGACCTCTGCTCCCCACATCATTGATATCTCTCATAATATTTTGAATTTGTGAATGATGTTAATTTTTTCAGAAATTAGACATCCGGGGCTTTAACAAGAACAAGACAATTCCGATCAGAATTGAGTAAGATATGATTTTTTGAATTTGGCTCTGTAGGCTGTTATAGTAACTACTGGAAAACCGAATTTTGCTTGCTCATCACTCCCACCAATCTCTACATTTAATGCACCAAATTTCCCCAAAGTCTAATATAAGGTCTAGGTTCATGATTCTTTTTGATCATTTGTCAACTCTCATTAAATGACATTCCATTCATATTTTCTCCATCACTACTATATAAACCACCATCTCCTCCATTCCAAAGGACATAGAAACACCATCTCTTCTCCTCTCTTGAGTTCTAGTGAAGTTGAGTAGTCTTGTCATATCTTGGTCTTCTTGAGACTCAAGGTATTGAGTGCGATTTACTCTCCCTCTTTTAGTTCTTCTTTTTTACTCCACCCTTAGAACTTCAACCAAGGGCCTCCTCCTCCACCATGTGGATTTTGCATGCAAGTTTAATCTCTATCCTTAACTTGTTTTTCATGTTGCTATAATGTTAATTTAAGATTAGAGCATGTTAGTGTTTATTTACATTCCTTGAATATGTTTGAATGTTCTTAAATGTTCTTATGTGTTTTCAACATGTTCTTAGTTGTTTATCATATGTTTATGCATAACACTAGCTTTGCTCTTAAATCCACACCAAAAACACATTCACTAGAATTTATTTTTCAATCCAAATGCAATGCTTAAATAAATTGAATTAGGGTTTATCATATGCGTATACATTAAATTCAACATGCAAATTGATTGACATATTGGATGATATGATATGAATGTTTTGTCACCATAGTCTAGAAGACCGGTTTCATTGGGCAAGGTGGGTGCCTAACACCTTCCCACCTTGTAACATAACCTCCAAGCTTAGATCAAGGGTTGATAGATCAATCCTTATCAGTGTAATTTTTCAATTTCTAGATTGTAACTAGGAAATAAAGCCATGTACTTTATCTTAGATTTTATTTAGGACCAAAGTCATATAATTTCCTATGATTAATGTAAATTTAATTTTAAATTAATAAAATGAGGAATTTTTCAATTTTGGTTTTCTTATTTATTCAAATAACTAAATAAGTGACAACTCCATTGTAAAACCCTTAAACTAAAGGGGAAAATATAATCAGTCGAACCTTCAATTTGAGAGGCAATAACACGACTCTACCCATTCACGTGAGTTTGACCCAACATCCTAAAAAATGGGCCGAGGGCGTGGTCTTTCACATCAAGTAGCAAAAGTCTTTACATGGATCAAATGAAATTAATCATTCCTTGGTACAAGTTGATTGCTCAAGCCTTTAAACATCAAGATTTAGAAAAAGTTTTGTCCAAGGAATCCTCATGTACCATTTTGAAAAAGGAGAAATCTTTTTTTTTTTTTTTTTTTTTTTTTTTTTTTTATAAATCTTGAAATCCTTGAAAGAAAAAAATTGGGCATTTTTGAAAAAGTCACTAGGAAGTTCAATGCCCCTAGTTCAAAGATTTTTTTTTTTTGGAAATGACTCTAGGGCCCAATGCGAGCTTGAAGACTTTTTTTTATTTGAAAAAATTTCTCTTTTTTTTTTGGGAAAGATTTGGAAATCTTGATTTTTTTTAAACTTTTAATTTTTTTTTTAAGATTTTTTTGGATATATATACATGAACAAAGTATATCTTTTTTTTTTTTTTGATAACCTTCAATGCTATTGATCAAACAGAAACTGGAAATACAAGGGAACTATAGTCAGCCTCACAAACAAATCTCAATACAACTGGCAAATTGAGTTTATTATAACAAAAGGACTTAGACGACTGAAGAGAGAGTTTGACAACAGTGTGGGCTGCAATATTGCACTCTCTCTTGACCCAACAGAAGTAACAACTAAGAAAAGACTCTTTAATAGATAATGTATTGCAAATAATGCTACTAATGGACCAATCAGAAGTTGCTGGTGGGGTTGCTGGAGAATCATAGTAGCTCTTTGCATCCTTTTTAATGACTATCTAGCACCAATTTTTTTCCTTAGCTAATTGGGTTGCCCAGAGAATGGCAAATGCTTCGGATTGGAAAGGGGAGCAAAGGGGGATTATTTTGGCCCATACCTTCAAAACTTCGCCATTGTGGTTTTGAGCGACGGCAACTATTGCGTTGCTGTTAGTGGCAGATGCAGCATCAGTGTTGATCTTCACCCATCCTTATAGTGGAGGATGCCAATTGCTCTTAGGAATGGCTGTCTGATTGGCGGGGGGTCCTTAGAAGGCAAAATTATAGAGTACTTGGCAAAGCTTCGATGGATATGCTTAATGGCTTCATGTATGTCTACTGTTCTATTGTTATGCACAACTTGATTCCTGGCTTTCCAAAATTTGCGAGGATTAAGGCCATGTTCAGAGTGACCAACCAACCATCTTCAGGGGAGTAAGGAGACTTGGGGGGATCGATGATGATTTTGATAATCTCCTCACTGGTTGTTATTGAGTGAGACTCAGGTCTAAAACCCTAGCAATAGGCGTACCACAGAGCTTTTACTATAAGGCAATTCAACGATAGATGGGTGGGTGATTCTGCTTCTTGTTGGCACAGCGCACATATTGGGTCATGCAAAGCAATTCTCTTTTGGATGTTTTCATTGGTCGGTAAGGAGTTAGAGCCAATTCTCCAAAGAAGCATTTTGATTTTTCGAGGGCATAGGTTTTCCAAAGCTTTTTCCATGATAGATCGGAGCTTGAGGGGTTGTATCTTTGCTTGGCTTTTATGTGATAGGCTGACCTAACTGTGAAGTTACCCTTAGGATTGTGCACCCATATTAGCTTGTCAGCCTTGGGTCTGAAAGGGATAGGGATGGCGAGAATTGCATTTGAAGATATTGCATCATAGATTTCTTGCACTAGGCTTGCTTTCCATGTGAGTAGCTCTTGGTCTATAAGCTGGGACACCATTAAGGGATTTGTTGCTGCCTCCATGAAACTTTAGAATCAAAGAAACAGAGAAATATGGAATAAACAAACTTTAAGCTTAACCATGATATTGCAAACCTAATGTGGAGTGAGGCAAAGTTAGGCCACTTGCTTCTTCTTGGTCCATTGAGGATTCTTGGGACTTGGTAGGCTTGAACCTTGATTATGATCTTTTGGTCATTGCTTGAAATGGCTTGGGCTTGCACTTGAAAGGTATGCATCTTGTGAGCTTTTGACCTTTGATGTTGATCATGTCTATAAGCCTTCGATGGGCTCAAGTGTTGGGCTTAGACTCATTTGAGAAACAATATGGGCTTCCATGCCAAGTAGAGTTCAATCATAGGCTTTTGGGCTTAAGTTTATTCATAGTACACATGCTTCAAACAATTATGATAGGCCTAAGCTTTGAACTTGAGCTTATCATGGTTTAAACAACGGCCAAACACATGCATAATGCAATGCAATTTACCAAGACTGACCTAAGGATAGATTTTATGGGCTTTTACAACATGGGTAGAAGGTAGGTTAAAGGTCCCCATAAGTTAGGGCGTCGTACCTCCCAACTTGTGACGCCAGGAGCGCCGCATTGGTTTGAATGGTATAGTTTGTTCGTATGAACCAACAAGACATAACCATGATGATCCTTGTCACGGTGGGTGGTAGGTTCATTGCAGGGTATGTGAGTTTTAGGAAGACCACAATCCATAACTACTTCCAATCTAGCACACAAATAAAATAAATTTCATTCAAGCAAATGATGCATGAAATACAATATAATGACATATTAGACATATTATATACAAAAAAAAAACAGTAAATAAACAAATGTAATTTTGGTGTTGGCATATGAGTGTATTTCCTTTTCTCATACCCCTTCCCCAATATATGTGTATGTGTGTGTGTGTGTGTGTGTGTGTGTGTGTGTGTGTGTTTCTAAAAAAAAAAAAAAAAAAAAAAACATGGTTGGCCACTATAACCTAATTGAAGTTTAGCCCTCAATATTCCCTAGTGGAGTCACCACTGTGAGAGACCACACTTCTGGCTCGTTTTGGTGCTGGGCCAAACCCACGTGAATGGGTGGAGTTATGCTATTGCCTCTCAAAATGAAGGTTCGACTAATTATATTTTCCTCTTTAGATTAAGAGTTTTACAATGGAGTCTCCATTGATTTAATTATTAGAAAAAATAAGAAAACCAAATTGAAAAATTCCTCATTTTATGGATTTGAGAAGAAATGTACATTGATCATAGGAAATTACATAGCTTTGGTCTTAGATATAATCTAAGATAAAGTAAATGATTTTGTTTCCTAGTTACAATCTAGAGATTGAAAATTACGTGGATAAGCATTGACCTATCAACCCTTGATTTAAGCTCGGAAGCTATGTTATAAGATGGGAAGGTGTTAGGCACCCACCTTGCCTAGTGGAACCGGTCTTCTAAGCTATGGTGACCAACATTCATATCATATTATCCAATATCATATTATCCAATATTTTATCAATCAATTTGCATGTTGAATTTAATGTGTGTGCATGTGATAAACCCTAATTCCATTTATTAATCATTGCACTTCGATTAAAAATAAATAAATTGTAGTGAATGTGTATGGATGGTGATATCCTAGATTCAATGATTTGAGAGATTTATGAAACTAACATGTCTTTCATATTTTAGAGTTCCAATTTTGCGCCATGTGTCCTAAATTATTTATTCTTAAAGAGTTTTATTTCTTAATTTTAGAATCAAATATGGGACCACATCATAAATATTCATCCAAATGAGTTATTAAGTACAAAAACCAAAGAGTCTAGAACAAATGAATCTTAAAAAAAAAGTGATTCACAATAATTAAAAAAAAAACAATTTACATTTTATACCTAATAATATCTATACAAAATTTTTTAAAGAGTTAACAAAATATAAAAATGAATATCAATAGTATTTAAATTATATATATAGGAATTGTACTATGCATCTTATTGTATATCTTTAAGTGTATCCATGCATATGTATGGAGTTACAAGATAGTTAACATTAATAGACCTCAAATTAGTTTCCAAATAACATTAATAGGCTTCAATCACTTCCATTTCATACTTAAGTAGTTCCAAATTTACTCCAATTAAAAAGATAATTACACAAATTACTTATTGAATAATTAATGTTTAATTATCTAATTAATCAAGTGTGTGCAACCTTACCATAACATGACACACCATTAATTTCAAATTATGACACGTCATTAATTTCAAATTGATTATAATTATAACCAATTGAAATTAATTGTTCATAATCACATATAGTCGAACTCAATTTTTGTAGTGCATCTCCACCATTAAAACTTGATTTGATGATAACTTTCAATTTAATGGTCCGACTAAGGCTTATGACTAGTCAATTTGATCGTTATGATATCAAGATCATTTTGTTGAAATGAAATTAAGGATCTAGTGGCCACAATTAAGATGCCTATTTTCAAGGTAAAATTACATTTTTACCCTCCATGTGAGGTTAAATGTGGGTTACAAAATGGGTTGTGAACACAATCCAAATCAGCCAAAAGCCACAAACCCAACCAAAACCATATCCATGGCAACCCACGACATGAGCCACCAAATCAACCACAATGCACGACAGCTCACCATCACAGCCATGATAGGTCGATCGCACCTCAACCCACGATAACCCACTATCACAACCATAGCCCATCGACGTTGCATGTCCTTAACCCATGATACATAGCCACCAAACTCAACCCACCACCTTAATCAATGAAACCCATCGTCACAGCTATAGCACAACCACCAACCATGCCATAGCGACTAGCCATGCCATAGTGACCCACGATGAAGTTTGCAAGTGAGTGAGGCATGAGATAGAAGAGAGATAAAGGGGCAAAGAACGAAGAGAGAGAGAGAGAGAGAGAGAGAGAGAGAGAGAGAGAATGAGGATGAGGACTGTGGAGTTTGAGAACAAAGAAAGAGAGAGAAAAGACGTTGGGCTTTGGGGTTATTAAAAAGATTAGTTTTTCAATTTTGGCAGCTAGCTATAGTAATTGCTACAAGTAACAGTTTACTGTAGCAGTGAGGCAAAGAAATTTAGCTATAACACCATTGATGTAGGAAGTTTTTCTATATTTGAGGTGCTAAAATAGCTTTTTAGCAATTTTAGCACCGTCAATGTGGATGCTCTTAGTCATATTTTATCTCATATAGATAGTTTACTTCTCCCATAAGTAAATCCTTGTTCATTGGTGTCCATAAGAATGAACTTTATGTTAATTGACACTTCCCAAAATCTCGGTATTTCTAATAGAGATATCCAATGTTTAAATCTCATCCCTTAAGATGTGTTTATATATATATATATATATAGCATTGATCCTTGTTTGACAGTTTTAATAAAGGGAGTGAAAAGAGCATCCAATTATTTAGGAGTTTAAGTGGAAGGAAGTAAAAAAAAAAAGAAAAAAGAAGAGAAAATACCTATTTCTCTCAATTCCTTGAAAACCTCAAAATTTCATTCCGTCCAAAATTGAAAATAATATAAGAGAATGCAATTTGGTTTAAAAAAATTTCACTGAAACCCTCAAAATATTCATATATATATATATATATATATTCAGCTATTTATTTTAAAATAGGAGCATAATAATTATGTTGTTATAAATGATTACGTTCTATTCCATCTAATGTTACTCCCTAACAATATAACTTACATTCATTTCTTTCATTTTAAAATATTTAAACAAAATTAAATTAGTTAATCTCATTTTATTCCTTTAGTTTTCCTTCCTAAAGCCATTAATATCAAATTATTTAGAATAAAATTGTTTATTTTTCATGTTTGCTAATGATTATGAGTTAAGAATCTTATAATTTAATAACAGAATTTCTTTTACGAATAGAAATTTATAGAATTATTATTTGAATCCTCGTTTCTCATTATTGGAAGGACAAGGATTTATGGAACTATGAAAGAAATTATTAAAGAAATTATTATGCGTTTTTTCCACGCAATCATGAATCTTAAACACTGCCGCTAGTTTTGCTTGTGTATACAGTGACGCACACGCTATCTTTTCCCTGCTTAAAAATAAAAATAGCACTCATCAAAATTTGACCAGCAAATTACACATTCTGAAACCGACCACCAATTTTGACCGTCAAAAAAGGCTTCAATCAATATCCAACGGTTCACATAAATCTTATCCAAACTTAAAACCCTCAGATTCACTCCACGTGTCCCTCTCTCACACTCGCTATCAAAAATGTTGGCGACGCACGCGCCACCCTCACTCATAAACCCACTCCAACTCTTTCGCTCTCATTCTCTATTCTCTCGCGCCATTTCGCCATTTTCGGCCACAAGATCTCTCTTCGTCCGCACGGTCGCTTCAATGGCCTCGCCGGACCACGTCGCCGGAACCTGGTACTCGGTGCCGGAGCTCCGGCTCCGAAACCATCGATTCGTTGTCCCTCTCGATTACTCCCTCGAACCTCGCTCTTCTCCTAAGATCTCCGTTTTCGCTCGTGAAGTCGTTGCCGGTACTGGAAAACTCATTTATTTCGTTAAAACAAAGCCTTAATTCGTGTTATCTTTGTCCTTATTGTTTGATCAATGTGTTTGAATTTGAATTTATGTGGCTTACTTGTTTAATTGCTGAGAAAATAGTGGAATGTAGAAGCAAACAAGAGTTGCGCGTAGAGAAGAAGAAAAAAAAAACATTTAGGTGAAAAATCAAATGTGCATGAATTTTGAGGTTAATAGTGAGGTTGTCAATGGCTAAATCAAAGTCTAATTTGTATTATTATTATTATTATTATTATTATTATTATTATTTGATCATTGTGTTTGAATTTGAATTATAAGATTGAGATGAAAACTTTGTGTGATTGCTCAGAATATAGATTAATGTAAATGCAAAAGAGAATTGCGTATAGAGAAAAAGTTCAATTATATAAATAGTTGACTAAAAAGGTTTAATTAGTTGCTCTTAAAGATTGTACATGTATGATATAGGATTTTTGTTGTTGTTGTTGTTGTTGTTGTTGATGTCTTTGTTTTGTTTCAGCAATAAAATGTGCATGAAATTTGAGGTCAAGTAGTGAGGTTTTCAATCAAATGAGTGTAGACCCCACATATATATATGGGAATGGAAGTCCATTTCTCCCGTTTTTCAAACTCTTACTTGTTCTTGATGCGAAGCAATGTGATTTGCTGTTTTCACAAAGTGCTTGCTTTATTTCTCTATTGGTTGGACCATGGACCAAAATCCAAAATGTGTAGAACCACCAATTTCCACTGAGAATATTGACTATGGTAACTCTTCATAAAAGTGATAATTTGTGTTATTAGCAGGTTATTGTTTGTTGAAAGCGTGGACTTGTAGATAATGGCAATGCTAAGCATATTAGTGGCAAGTTCAATGTTGTTGCATCATTGTGTACACAGCTTACTTATGTCTGACTTTCAGGATGAATTGATATTTTTTGAATATGCATGCAAGCAGTCACCGCGTACAGATTACACCCATGAAAAGTTTCCATTTTATTAACTAAAGTGAAATATTGTCTTTGTTTTAATTATCTTATCCGCTTCATGTTGAAAAGTCGATATAGATATGTGATTGACAAGCAAACTGTGTTTGATGTAGTTTATTGTTCTGTAAAATGCTTATATGGATTATTATTAGGTTATTTCTTCATGGACACTAGTTTTAAAATTCTTATTTAATTGCATATCCGTGTTGCAGTTGGGAAAGAAGATCAACTGCTGCCATACCTATTATTCCTACAAGGTGGACCTGGGTTTGAGTGCCCTAGACCAACAGAAGCTAGTGGATGGATACACAAAGCTTGTGAAGAATTTCGTCTCATATTGATGGATCAGGCATGGTTTCTGGATGCTCTTAGTAAAAAGCTTTTATTGATATTTGATATCCATATCTATATATATATATATTTCAATTTATCCTACTGCTGAAATTTTCTTGCAGCGAGGAACAGGGTTATCAACTCCTTTGACGGCATCATCTATGTCACAATTTAAGTCTGCAGAGGATTTGGTTGACTACCTAAAACATTTTCGAGCTGACAATATAGTAAATGATGCTGAGTTTATGCGAGTACGTCTTGTTCCTGATGCTGGACCTTGGACAGTTTTGGGTCAGGTATAAAGATTACCATTTCCTTTTGATATTTGTGAGTGCATGTGATCTTTCAGTACATAGTCATGGGCCTGCCCTCTGCTGAGGCTTCAATCTACATACAAGGGTTAGACCATGCAAAAAACAATTTCCACAAGCAAGTTGCAAGAATTTTTTATTATATGTATATTTCACACACACACAAAGTATGGTAGGGGAGCATCACATCAAAATTGCTAGGGAGCATCGCATCAAAATTGCTAGAGCATCACCCATTTTTACTTGTTTTCATCGTTTTTCTTTTTTATGTAAACTGTTACATAATATATAAATAATTGTATTGAAATTCTTTACACTTTGCATAAATTATTAGAGTCATATGATTAAAACCATTGCATGTATTTGAATAACCTATAACATTTAATATATGGAAAGGACCTTTTTTTTTTCCTGAAGAAAAGCTTTAAGATTACAATGTCAATGCTTAATTCCTCTCATATATGTTCTCCTCCATCTTTTGAATAGTTTAAATTATTCTAAATCCGATCAAAGCTTGTAAAAATGCACTGCCCAATCAATCTTCATGGGATGCCTCCCTGTCAAAATTTATTCCATTTTACACATGCCCTCACCCACACCCACACCCACACCCACACGTGCACGCACGCACACACACATGCACTCACTCACATATGCATATATGTATGCATTAGCTTCTCTCCTTTTGTTGCATTCCTGTTGCTCTCATCTTGTGCCTTCTCACCATTTGTCCATTCCTAGCATTTAGTCATTGTTACTATTTTGCTTCTAGTTCATTGAAGCCAACTGTTTATCTAAATGACAGCTTGTTCTCCTTCTTGTGTAGAGTTATGGTGGATTTTGTGCAGTAACCTATTTGAGTTTTGCACCACAAGGACTGAGACAAGTCCTTCTAACTGGTGGAACCCCTCCAATTGGAAATGGATGCACTGCAGATACCGTGTATAGAGTATGCTCTGAACAGATTATACTCCAAAATGAAAAGTACTACAAGAGGTATCCTCAAGACATTGAAATTGTTAGAGAAGTTGTTAATTATTTAGCAGCGTCTGAGGGAGGTGGGGTGAGGATCTGCCACATATGATTTTGTTATTATTCCTAATGCTGAAAGCTCAAGCTGAATCTTTTGAATCCCTCAAACCCCCCTGCCCCCTCTTCTCTCTTCTATTTTGGTATAGGTGCTTCTTCCATCTGGAGGCATCTTAACCCCAAGGGGACTTCAAACTCTTGGCCTTTCTTATTTAGGAACTTCTGCTGGTTTTGAGCGGTTACACTACATGTAAGTCACCATGAATACCAAAATAATTATTATGATTTAAAATTTGTTATTCTTTAATTCAAGTTTATTTTTACTATGGCCTGTAGGTTTGAGGGGGTTTGGGATCCTGTACTAGTTCCAGGAGCACCAAAGCAAATCAGTTACTACTTTTTGAATGCTGTAAGAGAATTACTAATTTCTTATTGATCTTGAACCCAATGTTATGGATCTCATTCTTAGAATTGACCTCAAGTCATTCCATTTATGCAGTTTGAAAGGTCAATTGCTTTTGATACAAACCCACTCTATGCGCTTCTGCACGAGTCAATCTACTGTCAGGTAGAATTTTTATTGTCTATAATTCTACTAATCAAATCATATTTGATTGTAACTTAAAAAAATAAGTCTAATCTCTCTCTCTCTCTCTCAGGGTGCTTCATCAAGTTGGTCTGCTCACAGAATAAGGAGTGAAGATGAGGGAAAATTTGATGCAATCAAAGCTGCCAAAGAAGGTCGCCCCGTACTTTTCATGGGAGAGGTGCGCATGGCAATAATATTTTCCTTTATAATTCACAATCAATTGTAATTTCCTTCCAGTTATTGGAGTCTTGTTGGATAGAAAAATAACTGATTGGTAAATGTTAGACGTAAGATGGAAAAGATCGGCTAGTTAAGGCAAGATATTTTATGAAAATATGAACTCAACAGCTTATCAGGAAACCACAAACAAGCTTATTAAAGTTATACGATAAATGGATTTACACACCTATTTGTTTCAATATGCCAATAAAAAGGGGATCTTTTGCGCATTATAATTCAGTTGTGGGGAACTTGAACCATGGTTCTCCTTATAAAGGAGTGTCATTGAGTTACAAGGCTCTTGGCAAAACTGGAGCAATATCTTGGGTTCAAAACTCCATTGGGGCTTTGGCACCAATGTTTTGCATTCCATTCTGGGGATCTTTTCAACTTAGCTATTAGAACAGAATTTTGTTGGAATAGCTGAATTAGCCGGAAAGTGCAGGAGATTTTGGGAGTTAGTTGATATTCTCTGTTGCAAAATTAGGAGTTTTCCAATGAACTATTTAGGCATGCCTTTGCATTTGTCTTTCAAAGCATAAACAGTGTGGGATCCCATTATAAAGAAAATGGAGCGAAGATTTTCAGGTTAGAAAAAATTATATATTTGTCGAAAGGGGGAAATTTAATGTTATTAAGAGTGTGCTTTTAAACCTTCCAACTTGCTACCTTTCTTTATTTACTTATTTCACCCCGTGTGTCAAATAGATTGGAGAGGTTGCAGAGTAATTTCTATAGGGGTTCCTTACAGAATTGAATCCTATTTAAAAAAATAAAAAAAAAAACCCCTTAAAAAGGATGTTGCAGTATTGTGGAAGATTAAAAAAAAGGAAAAAGAAAAAAAAAGATAGGTTAGTTTGAATGTAACAATAATAAATCTGTTTCTTTAAAAGAACCTAATATAAGACTTGACTAAAATAAATTTTGGTCCCTCCATGTTAGACTTGTCAATTTGGTCTCTATAGTATCAATTCTGAGAAGTCTTTGGTTGAGTTAAAAGGCTTGTGTCAGTGTCACCTCTTTGATTGGTATCGGTGCTGGGGTTTTACAGATTGTTCTTCTCTTCTACAGTTTTTCTCCTCTTAGTTTAGTCTCCTGATTGCTTTCCTATTTGTTTTCTGTTTGTGCTTTGCTGTTGTTCATATTCATGAACACATTGTTTGTTTCTTTTTTTATTATTTCATCAATAATAGTACTCATATTACCTATCAAAAAAAAAAAGGTATCAATTTGAGCAATTTCATCTCAAAAAGGTTTCTTATTATTTCAAGATGGTCATTTCTCTAACTCCGATGACCAAGTGCTGTTACTGCTGTAAAGGAAAAAACGAAAATCAGAAGGGGGGGGGGGGTGCGGATAGGAGAAGTATGAACTACAAACTGGTTTTGTCACTGGAATGGTCATGGTTTTAGTTATATACTGGTTTTTGGTTGATGTAGAATAAGAGCCAACAGTTGAAGATGTGTGGTGACTAATGAAGGAGTCAGTAGATAAGGATTTTGATGAGGTGCCATTGGGCGAGGAAGGTGGCAGACTCAATGATGTTGCAACTGAATGAGGAGGCAATTGAGGTTCTGCCTGAGAATCTGAAAGTGGTCATGTTGGGATTTGGGATTTGACTAACCCTGTAAGTCCCCAGTGAATTGGGTTACCCTCTTAAGTGATAGCCCTGAATTTCTCTCCAAATTGCTAGTAGATTTCGAACATTTGCTGTTTTGCTTCTGCCAAATACGTCAGTTGCTCAATTTGCTCAAAGGGTTGCTTTTTAGGGTCTGGGCATAAAACCCAATCAAATCTTTGATGAACTTTTGACTGCCGAAGTGCAAATGACTTGAATTTGTGGCATTAGGCAATTGTCTTGATTGTATATTGTACCTATAATGGAGTCAGTCAATCTTCTGTATTTTTCAAATTTTAATTTGGACAATTTGAATTCAAATTTAACATTTCTTCTTCTTATTCTTCTTTAAATCTATTCTTTCCTCAAAATTTATTTATTGTTTATGAAATTTACACTGAAACAATGTTTATTTTATGTCACATGCAGCTCATGTGACAATGGCACTTGATTAATGGAGTTGGGCAGAACTATGTTGACAATAACCAACAAGCCTAAACTTGGAAGCAGCAAAATATATTTTAGCTTTGAAACTTTTTTCAATTTAAGATTGGATTGCCCTGAGGCATGCAATATTTTTGCAACTGTAGAGACTATAACTGGTTTATGGGTGGACTGACAGTAGTTTAGTAGTAGTTCTGGCCATGACCAAATATATCGGACGTCTTTCTTTCTGCCTTTTACCCTTTTTATTTCATTCAATACTTAGTATAAAATTCTTTTACAAGAAAAGAATATGCTTCAAGTACAGAGTACACAAAGAAAAATTGTTTGTATGATGCTTGGCCCATCCTCTAATATTATGAACCACGAGGGCACTGGGATTTTTTATTTTTTAAAATTTAAATCATGTCTATCTTGTGAGCATCTGTGGAATTTTCCCTGATTCATAATATGGACATTGTTGTGCACTTAGGCTTTGATCATGTTAACACTCTGTTGCATTCAATACCTAAATTGTGGGTTTTTAATATGGTTGCTACAAAGAGGCACGCTATTGTATAGGTGTTCAATGATTCCAGTCAGTAGTATGGCCTAAGAGTAGAAGCCAAATTGCTGAAGTTAGTTTCTGTGCAATTTCTGCAGTTCACTTGGACTCGGTCTTTACCATGTGTTGCTTGTAGCGTTTGACTATGAACTGAATTCATATATTCTTGATTTGTTACTTGTGCAGATGATATTTCCATGGATGTTTGATGAGATTCATGCACTGACGAAATTCAAAGATGCTGCTCATATATTGGCTGAGAAGCAGGATTGGCCTCCACTATATGACACTAATATGCTGAATAATAACAAGGTTTGTTACCTTTGATGTTGTTATTTGTCAATCTTTGTGAATTGTAATTGGCTGTAAGATTTTCCAATGGAGATCTCAACTTTCGAACAGTCCAAAATCTGATTATTATATTATTTTTATAAGTAATACCAGTAGTAGTAATAGAAATTTTGTTAATGAGTGAGAGAATAGGTTTTTGCATTTCACTGGGCTTTGGCTGGTGCTTTATCAAATTATTTCTTTCCATGCTGACAGGTGCCTGTTGCAGCAGCTGTTTATTATGATGATTTGTTTGTCAACTTCAAGATAGCTATGGAAACAGCTTCTCAGATTGCAGGGATTAGGCTGTGGATCACTAATGAGTATATGCATTCTGGTCTGCGTGATGGAGGAGGGAAGGTTTTTGAGCACTTGATGGGAATGTTAAATGGGAAGAAGCCTTTGTTCTGATCTTCATTCTCACTCCTACAGGATTATTTTTGTGCTAGTTAAATTTGCTTAAAACCTTATTTCCCTCAATAAATTAAATTAACATGTTTTAATTGTTGGAAAGAATCATGTCTTTGAGCCAGTCTAAGAATCTTCGAGCTTAAAAATGAAGCTTGTGTAATTTGATCGTTGTCTCTTCAAGATATCAAATTGAAAACCATTGTACCATGTAATAGGGATACACTTGAAGGTAAATTAAGGGGAGTTTGGTTGAGTAGTTTGAGATGAGATTTTTGTAGTTTTTTGAAATACGTTTGGGTGAAAAAATGTGTGATGTTGTTTAAAATGTAAAAATGTGAGTTTGAAATGCTAAACCAAACAGGTCCTAAAAATTTGCTGTTGCACTTTGCCGCACGTGCACTTGTTGAAAGTACAGCAGTTTTTTCCCCTGGTTAAATTTTTTTTTTTTCTTTCATGACGGTAAAATCCATAGGCATTTAATATTTCTTTAGGAGATCATAAATGGCAAAAAGAAAAAAAAAAAAAAAGCAAGAAAAAGAAAAAGAGTAGATCACTAAAATTTAGTAGATTTTATTCTCTTTGTTGCTCCATTGTCTTCCATTCAAACATAAGATAAGGATGTGGATTCAAGTTGGATTTATGATTGCTGATGTTTATTTATTTATTTTTTTTATGGGATGATTGCTGATATTTATATATACTTTTTTTGTATGTATGGTCCTCTCATCTTTCACTAAAAGGGTGGTATCTATTACACAAAGCTGGTGATGATTGTTAGGGGAACCTAGCTCAACCTTAATTTTCATCTCTTTTGGAATTTAGCCTTCACTACTGCTAATGTAATGTGCATATCAATCGGTAAATTAAGTTTTAATAAAACTCAAGTTGTGTAGGATTTTCATCAGCGTGTGGGTGGAATATTGGGGTCAACTAATTTGATGGGTAAGCTGGAAGTCCTCTGTAGGTGAACTAATCAGGACTGACCCTTCTCCGTCACAAAAGTTTTTTGTGACGGATGAGGGATAAAAAGGTTTCGGATTTTTGTTATTTTATTTTTATTATACTTATACATATATATATATATATATATATATAAAATTATTGCTGATGAAGTACTTTTTTAGAATTCTTTACCTCTTAGAACACAAATCAAGAGTCACACAAGCATCTAGTGGTTGGGAGCCTTTGATAGCTGAAACATGCTGAGACTTTGAATATTTATTTATGTTCTACTGCGGCCATTCATTATACAATTCTGGTGCCCAAACAGGCTTGCCTTCCCTACACTCCGACCAAATAATAATAATAAAGTCACTTAAAGTTTGATTATTGCGCGCAGTCAGTAGCATTTTAAGATATTGGAAAATTGATCCCTGTGTCATTCATTCCTTTTCATAATTTCATCACCGGATAGTTATTTTGTTCAAACTAGTGTAGCTCTTTTAAATTCTCTTAAATTTTCAACTTGCTCTATCATAATTTTTTATTTATTTATTGAGTAATGTTACATTTAAAACATTTTCATAACAATATTGAAGTTCAGGTATTTTATTAGATGACAAAAAAGCTTTACAACAACAACCCACGTAATGATTTATATATATAATTTTTGATTAACTGTAATGATTTATATAGTAAACATGAAGTGTGTGTGTCTAGTTTAAACATCCGTATTATGGAGTTCACCGTGTCTAGTTTATTTTATACAGGAAACATCTGTATTAGTCTCAATGAACTCACCAAGCTATTATTTCTTTTTTCTTTTTTATTTTTTTGAGATACGCAAAGTAATTATTTCGGCCCGAATAATACTGTCCCAAGAAATGAACATTAGGCCACGAAAATTTGATGAAACTAGACTGGAGTTGAGGTGGGGAGATCTCTAGAGAGCAATGGGAAGCTGTACCAACGCAAAATCATTGTCCATAATATAGAATACTATTTTTTTTTTTTTGAGAGAATATAGAATACTATTGGTTAAGAGTATTATACTCAGCTGGTACGTATGATATTATTTCTAACGTTTACGTTTAGACCTAAATTTAAAGGTTCAAATTTCTCCTCTTAAAAATCCAATCACCTCATTAATTAGATATTTAAGATCGAATGGGCAAAATAATACGCTATTAACGTTGGAGTTGGAATTATTATTAGAAATGACTTTTATAGGTTTACTTTGTACTAACAAAGTAAACTTTCATTGTAAACACACAAAATGTATGTTTTACAAAAGATGTACAATACATAATGTAAAATGCAAAATAATAATTATTCTATTAAAAAATGCGAATTTGATGGGTTGGAATCCTTTTTTTTTTCTTGGATGAACAAAAAATAAAACTGTGAAATTAATTACTATGACATGTAACACCTTGCATATATATGATTCTTGCATGTTTTCAATAAATGTGAAAGTTTGTGAAGACAAAAAAAAAAAAAAAAAGATTAAAAAAAGAAAAAGAAAGGTGGTACGTGCAGATGATCAAATAAAGTCATAACCTGGCTATTTATATATCCTTTATATAGTCCTGATATCTGTTGGATAACGGAATCTAGCAAATCAAGCTAAAATCTGTTTCATTTGGAACATGTGTCCTCTATAGTTCCACAATTAACATATAGTACATTAGATGTAAATATAAAACGTGGAGAGAGAGAGAGAGAGAGAGAGAGAGAGAGAGAATATATATAAGATAAGACATTAATGCAAATATATATATATATATATATATATATATATATATGCGTAATGATGCATAGATGATAACGATATAGATCTTGGGGCACGTCTCCTTTTACTTGCAGGGGCAGTTGAACAGAAGTAGTTGAAATGTTGTTGGCTTTACCTTAGTTGCAAGACATATATACCTCTCCTTTCATTTCAACCCCTATAATAAGCTTCTAATTAATAATTAAGCATCTATACTTATCTCTCTCCGTATGTCAGTCCAACCCCTTCTCACCTTCCACACCATCTTAAAATTTTCTCTTTATATACTTCCATTCTCCAACCTTTTCATCTTCTCTCTCAACATATTCTCAGCGGAGCTAGCCCATTATTACACATCAATGGAAGGCCAAAACTCCCCAACCACATCATCACTACCACCAAATAACATGACCCCTCCCTTCCTCTTCACACCCTCATTAGACCCAGAAATTGACTGGATCAGCCTTCTCTCTACAGCTCAACCAGCTGGCTTCCCATCAGCTGAGAATAATATTAAGCCTATCATGGAATTAAGTGGTTCCACAAATGGGGTTGTGCTGGATCATGAAAAGGGTAATAATAATAATAATAAGGATAAGAGGAAAAGTGGTGGTAGGATCAAAAAAGCAACACGGCCTAGGTTTGCATTTCAGACTCGGAGTGCGGATGATATACTTGATGATGGCTATCGATGGAGAAAGTATGGGCAGAAAGCTGTGAAGAACAGCGTTTATCCCAGGTGTGCTGGTTACTCATTTATTATATTATAATTTCTCATATCTCTTACGTATACGTTGCATGGCTTTATTTACACACACACACATACACGGTGGTTCTATGTAAGCTTTGTTACATGTTTCTTGGTTGTTATTAACTAAGCTACTTTTAACCAACATATATATCTTCTCAAATTAAGAATTATAGGTCGTTAATCTTGATCCCAGCTTCAAACTTTAATTTTCACATTCAATGAAGCACAAATCTAGCTATCTGCTTTTAGTCCGCGTCTAGAAAATCTAGTGAACAAATTTAACATATATATAGCAAGATTGGTAGATTCTGTCACTAATCTGAACAATGAACCAAAAAAATAATTGTTAGAATAATGCAAGGTGTTGCAATATATATATATATATATATATATTTGTATCCTTGCCATTTTTCACTACACAATGACTTTGCTCCTTTAAGTTTAATGGCCTCCAAGGTTTGGATTTTTGAAGAGAGATATGAGGAGCAAATAGTGTGCCTTATTTATTATTGGGATGTTTGAATGTTTGATAGAGGATAGGGGGAATATATAAGTATCCCTTCCCTAATTAATTTGGCCGCAGAATGGAGAAGAAGAAGAAGAAAAAAAAAGAAGAAGTATTATAGAGTGATGAGTGATTAGGGTTTTCTTGGAATGTTAGTAAATATAATAGACCATGATAAAAAAAGGGAAGTACAAAAAAAAAAAAAATCATTAAATTGGTATGATTCCCTTTCAATATCTTTAAATTTGAGAGAAAATTGAGATTAGGACCTTGCGAGGGCATCCAAATAGAAGAAGGGTACCCATATTTCATCCCAGTCTTTGTCTAGTTCTCCCTCTATTCAAAAAGTCTTAAGTGCAAGAAGTTCAGTGGACTGGCAAGATAGCTTGAGGAGTAAGGTTGGAGCCCAAAAAATGGATTAGGAATATTAACAAAAAATGTAATTTGTTTTATTTTTGGGTTATTTATTTATAATAGTTCACATTCCTTCTTCTTCATTCATTTATCGCGCGTTTGGGTAGATAAAGATGAGAGGAGAAGGGAAGGGCAATCAAAATATAGTAAGATTAATATATTTTGGCCACCTTTCACCTCATTTCTTTCTATTCCAAACATAGTTAATTAAATCTTGAACAAACTATGTTTCTTATTCCTACTTGCTATTTTAAGGTAAAAACAAAATCAATTTGCACTAGAATTTAATAGATTTATGCTTGAATAGACTCAAGATGGCCCGTTCCTCCTTGTTGTTTTAGCAATTTCATCAATTTGCACTAGAATTTAATAGATTTATGCTTGAAGGATGGCCCGTTCCTACTTTCTCTGATGTACAAATATGAGCGGCACCAGGGATCAAGGAGGAAGGGGGCCTTACATTAAAAATTAAAAATTAAAAAAAAAATTCCAAAATTTAATAATTTAGGGACAAAATATATAATTCGCAACTTATTAATGTAACAAATTATGATTATGTAACGATACTTTCACTTAGATTTCCAATGATATCATTTTTATTGTATATCCATCACAATCTATTTAACATACAATTGTGAAAAATGTTGTCACTTTAGACCTTATTTTTTTAATAGTAATGTGGATTCAAAAATTCATTATTGAAAATATGTCCATATGTGATCTTTTATTTTGTTTTGTTGTTGTTGTTGTTGAGAATCTATCTATATGAGATCTTACTATTATAAAATGACATTCCATCCCCTAATAAATGTGCGAAAATTTTATTACTATTATTTGTTTTTTTTAAATTCTTCAATATTGATATATAATTTTTAAGAATTGTTTTTAATAATAAACCCACCTGTTGATAGTTGGACATGGAAGCTAAGATAGAAAGAATAAATATTGTGATCTCAAAAAAAAAAAAAAAAAAAAACCAAAGTCATACAATCTCTTTAAACATTAATGATTTTAATTTAATTAATAAAAAAATGCGTACAATCTCTTTAAAATCAAGGTACACATATAACATTTTAAAAACTTGAGTATATTATCGTACTTGTAATAATTCTAACTTAATTTTTTTATTTTACTTTTCATTAATTAAATGAATTTTTTGAATAACTAATAGCTAATTTTTTTAATTAATTAATTTATAATAATATATTGATTCTTTTTATGTATATATTTTATTTGTTTGAAATATGTAATTATAGTCACCTATCTTAAAAATAACAATGAGTATTTTAGCTCTTAACTCTTAACTCTAATACTAAGGGTTTGTTTGGGATCTGCTTATTTTGCTGAAAATTGAAAACTGAAAACAATAAATAAAAAAAAAAGATTTTTTGGTTACTGCTCATTAATAAAATCACTGTTCATTTTTCTATTTGTACTGTTCATGTCCCATGAATAGTGCAAGAGGCGCTGGTCTAGGGGGAAAAAAAATGCAAACGCAGCAACGAAATAAGCATCCCAAATGCATGCTAAGCATGAAAAAATAATTTATAAGTAACATTTACATTAAATTTTGTCAATCGTTTTCTTTTCCCTGTTAAACCAATTTTCAATGTCAATCAATGTTTAATTAACATTTTACTTGCATTTTATTATACATTATATATTTAATTAAATTAACTTTGTTTTCAACCTTTTATTTCAATCTTATTTAATTTCTAAAAATAAAATCCTGACTTCACTTCTAAATACATATGCAATCATTAAAGAAATTACGCTAGAGTTATTATTGTGATCAAGTTTAATGTTTAGCACACCATGTTAACATTAATAATACTATTAAATTTTAAATAAAGTATACCAATGAAATATTGAGTATACGAATTTTAGTTTAGTTAGATTAACAATTAAAGTCTATTATCATCAAGGGGCATGGATTCAAATAAACCTACCTATGCTAAAAAAATATAATTAGTATATTCACCTGATGATAAAGAGCAATCACAATAAAGTAGACATAAAAAAAAAATAAAAAAAAACTTGAGTATATTAGCTCACTCTTAATTATGGAGATGAGACTATAAACTAGGAGATCAATTGTATATCATCAATTATTTATTATTTTTTGTCTTAATTAGGAAAAATTATTAAGTACTCTCGAAACATGGATGAGAAATGATATGTTCACAACATTTTTACAACATTTTTACAACAAATCCTAAGTGGCAGGATGTTACTGGTTGTTATTGTTGGGGCAAAAAAGTAATCTTAGTGTTAGGTTCAAATTTGAACCAATAACAACTAACCACCTATGATTTGTTGTAAAAATGTTGTAAAAATATTGTGGACGTAGCACCTCTCAAACATGGATAAATAATGAGGTCTACTCATTAAATTCATGGTAGGGTCTACTTGAATTTAATAAGTAGACCCTATTATGAATGTGAAAGGAATGAACATTATTCTCTATGCTTCAAGAGTATCTAAGTATTACTCCTGAATTAGAGAGAGCCTTGGCCTTAATTAATTCTCACTTAAATTTGTTGAGCTACCAGAGTACTTTCATAATTACGATTTGTAAAATTAATATCATTGTAGGATATCCTAATAATTATGTATAGTTTTATTCGCTGAAATCATATGGATTAGTGATAGTGGTAATCAAATCATAGTTATCCAGAAATTTTGATTTTACTGAATTGATTTGAAAAAAGAAACTATGAATTTTGACTTTCTTTATTAAACTTGGACAAAGGAGCTACTATCGGTGCACGCATCACACATGCAATGTGAAGAAACAAGTCCAAAGGCTATCCAAAGACACGAGCATTGTGGTGACAACATATGAGGGCATTCACAATCATCCCTGTGAGAAACTGATGGAAACCTTGACTCCTCTTTTGAAGCAAATGCAATTTCTATCTAGGTTCTAAGCTCATTGTGTGCTATGGTACAAGAACATAACAAGCACAAGTGTCTTCGTTCTTGCTATTTCATGGTCATAACCCCAAATACTAGTGCATCTTATCTGTGACTTAATTTGTTTAAATGAACCGTACGTATTCTCATTGTATATCATCGTCGAGATCGCATTGGTATGTTACTTTGCGTATTCTATAATCATCATCTTTATCTTTATCGTTTTCGATAATTCTAATTGTGCCAAAACATCATAACCACACTAAAAATACTTGTTTTTCTAAATGCAAAAATGTTCTTCCAAGATGGAAATGTAAACTAAAGATGTGCAGTTTGAATTACAATTTTCGCCATGTTTAGAAAATCTAACTTTTTAAGCCAATATTATTTAAAACATCTGGCTTTTAAATAAAAATTTATAAGTTTCTAAAATTACCCTATTTAAAATATAATATAAAAGTTGGATCCTATAATTGATGGATGCTCACAATAATGACAAGTGACGTAATTTTCTATTTATTTAGAATGATGTGGACACATGATGTCACATGGTAAGTAATAATTTCTCTACAACACATCACATGCATCTAACATGTGGCAGCATATATTAATCCTAAATTAATGGTATGTTACAAATTTTTTGTATTTTATGCTCTTAAAGGTGATGGTGCATGTATATATTGTTTACTAATATATATATTACCATTTGATAATGAACAACGTAATCATAAAATAAAAAATAATTATTTAAAAAAAATCACTTACATTTGAAACCCCCATAAATATTGTATTTATTATTATTATTATACTAAAGATCCTTCATATAAAATATAAAAAATAAATAAAATAAAAAAGTATCCTGCTTGCCTTTCCTTCAATTCAATTGCTTAGTTATTACCTATTATATATTTATATCTATTAAAAAAAGGGCCAGCATTTAGCAGTGTATTATCTAATTATACTATACAGCATTTCCTCTACCCTAATTAGCATTCCCACTATCCTTTTATTATTCCCACCATTACAATTACACCTACAATATCTATTTTGCTTTGGCAATGCTTTTAGGCTTCCAACCGTTATACCCACAAACTCTAAAAAGCACACGTTATTCCATTGTTGGGTTGGGTGACTCCAATTTCGTAACCCTTTCACTTTCTTGGCACTTTTCATTCCTCAAATTTGTAATTCTCGCAAATCCCCAAGTAGAGCATCACTTGAGGTAATCTGGCTTTGATTCTTCCTTATAATTTCAGTTGCTATATATAATGTTTAGTCCTTACTGCTCTCAAACCACTTAACCACATGATTTGGTTTGGATTCCATAAAGCATCCATCAGCATATAACAATGCTTCGTTCAATTTGTTGAAAAGCTCATGTAGTACGAAATAAATGCATTTATTTAAATTATTATTTTGTGACCATTTATTTTAAATTTGTCTAATCAGTTTTATTAACTATTCCTCTTTCTCTGAAAGAGGAATAGTTAATAAAACTGATTAGACAAATTTAAAATAAATGGACACAAAATATTAATTTATAAAAAAAATGCTATCATCTAAAAAGTTTGCTTCTTTCAATTTTTTTTTATATAAAAAATGCTAAAATACATAAATTGGTTGCTGCATTTGTTGTAGTAATTCTAAAAATTCAAAATGTCATTTTCAAATTACTTCCAACGGTGCAATGGATTTAGGACCTATAATTTTATGAGAAGAGTGCATGAATTAAAAGGAGTAAAGAAAGAAGGTGTGGAGCTACAACTAATCTTTTTTCATTGATGGGTAAAATGCAAAACTGACCCTTTAAATTTCTTTAGATTTCATTTCAGACCTTTAACTTTGCTTTTGTTTATTTCATCCCTCTAACTTTCAAGTTTATTCAATTAAGACTTTTCCATAAAATTTTATTATATGTTGTGGTTAATTTTTTAATTTTATAAATTTTTCTTTAGATTTTTAAAATTAATAAAATTCAATTAATGACGGAAAAATATTTTTCAGATTTTTTTTTCAAAAAACTTTAACAAAAGTTAACGGAAATGTCTTAATTGAATAAATTTGAAACTTAGAGGACTGAAATGAACGAAAGAAAAGTTAAAGAACTGAAATAAAGTCTAAAGAAAGTTAACGTTAAAGGGTTAGATTTGCATTTTAGCCTTTAAATTTCTAACTATTTCATTGATTGAGACTCAAATCAAATATCGAAAGTTTGGATTTTTAATTAAGGCAAGTTGAATTGTTTTGTGTTATATCGATAGGCAATCTTTATTTTATGGTGTATGTGAATGAAAATTTAAATAACAATTGCAAATGCATTGTACGGATTTGTTTTAATTTTGTGGTTTAAACTTTAAATAATAAATTTGTGGACTTAATCATTCATACTAAAATCTCAATTTATTTATTTTTTAGCCAATTATAATATGTGGAGGTGATAATAAAGTTGAGTGAGAAAGGAATTACAATTTTTTTTTGATACAAGATAGAATTTCTATTCTAGCCTAATCTAAGTGTATACGTGTGTGAAACTCCCTCTTGGAGACTTGAACCCCGGCCCTTGCCACCCACACCCCACAAGTATTGGAGTGGGTGAGTGCCTTGTTAGGAGGTGTTTGAGGGACTCGACTATCTGCCCTTTGTGTCAAAGGGAATCTGAATCCATTCTTCATAGATTGAGGGACTGTGAAGCAACTAGACTCACTTGGTGGCAGTTGGACTCACTTGGTGGCAGCTGGGAGTCCATGAATCCAGCAACTTCTATAAGGGTAATTTGAGTTCTTGGCTTGAGAAAAATTGCAAGTATAATAGGAGTAGAATGAGCAATCAACCCCCCCGGTGTATTGTTTTCCCTTTTGTTATTTGGCTTGCATGGAAGCATAGGAACAATGTGGTTTTTAATAACCAACTTGCTCAGTCTTCTGTCCATAAAGATGCATTGTTTCAGGCCTTAGAGTTCCAACATTGTGGGCTGTCTCCGAAGGTTGCAGGTGGTAGAAAGGTGGTGCATATTAGGTGGGAGAAGCCTCAAGCCGGTTGGTTTTGTCTCAACACTGATGGTTTTGCATTAGCTAGCTTTGGCAGAGCTGGGTGTGGCGGACTGATCAGGAATGAGCAAGAAGAGTGGGTCGGGGGATTCTCTAGGAGGCTTGGGTACTTAAACAGTTTTCTTACGGAGTTGTGGGGCCTTAGAGATGGTCTTATGCTCTGCAAAGACATGAACCTAAGTGCTTTGATCGTTCAACTTGATGCCATAGCTGTTGTCCAGCTTCTCGCCAGCCCAGCTAGTACAAATCTCTTTGTTTTGCCCCTTATTGAAGACTGCAAGCAGCTGCTATCCCATATAGCCCAAGTCCGGATCGTGCATTGTTATCTTGAAGCAAATTCGTGTGCTGATTGTTTGGCTAGAATAGGGACTGATCAAGAGAGTCCTTTTATTTTGTATCAAGATTTGCCTGTGGATCTTTTAGAGCTGTTAGGCTCGGACATATGTGGTTTGTTGGTTTCCAGGACCATTGTTGATCCTCCCTTTCCCCCTTAGTTTGGCTGTTTAATGAAAATTCCTTTCTACCAAAAAAAAAAAGAAAAAGAAGTGACCATCACTATTTATACATTTTTTTTTCTTAATAGTGTAATATCACTATTTATAAAATTTTATGTTATTCTCATATAGAGTGACTTTAATTTGGTGGATGTAGATGCTCATTTTTTAGAAACCCAGCAGGAGGAAAAGCCCAAAGACATGGGCAGAAGAGAGTGGGATGGAAATACCATCAAGCCCGAGTGGCAGGAATAATGGGTCATGGGTCCGTAAAGTAAGAAAATGGACCCTGAAGAAGTAAATGGGCCTAAGAAGGCCCAGAAGAAAGAAATAGTGAACCCATGGGCAGTATGGATGTAGAAAAACGAGAATGAGCCACAGCTGTCATAATAGGCCCGAAGTAACGTAAGTAAGAAAAGTAAGGGGTAATGGAGAATCCATGAGCCCCAAAGATGAAGTATGAAGCACTTGGGCCAAGGAAGCCTAAGGAGTTAGTAAAAGCCCATGGGAAGCATAGAATTGGAAAGGGCCAAGGATACCCTAAGAAGGTAAACGAGTCAAGGATGCTTAAAGGGAAGTAGACGAGATGAGGGAGTCCGCAAGTAGTAAAGGGCCCAATGAGTAGAAGGAATGAATAGTAAAGCTCGAAGAGGCCTAGCAGCCCTAGATCAAGCAAACTTCACGACAGGCATAACAGAATGATGTGGCAGGAAGCAAATAGCGAGGCTGAGAATAAAGCACGAAAAGCCCACGATTAGGCAAGACCCAACCCCTAAAGAAGCAAGTCATAAATGAGAAGTTAGGGAAAACAGTCCACGCCATAAGAAGTCAAAGACGAATGGCAGCATAGGCAGAGGGACCTTCAGACTGTGGCAAACACATGAGCAACAAGTAGAATTTGGACGAGCATGGAAGTAAGGCATGCGCAAGGCCCAAACACCACCAGCCTATACCCAGCCAATACAGGAAGTGGTGGGTTATGGGTCAGAGGTAAGAGGGCATGGTCTGGCGGTGGGGAAGGGGAAAACCTCATTTTCTTGTTTCTTGCTCAACCTCTTTTGGAGGCAATGTCCAGCTGGGATGACATACCACTCAAAAGAGGAAAAACTGAGTTAGAACCACTAGGTGCATGCTATGAGGGATGGAGAGAAGGAGAGTACTTACACCATGGCAGGTAAGAATGCCACGGCAAGTAAGCAAGCAAACAAACAAAAGAGCCATCTTTGTCTAGTGAGGTGGAGTGTCGCGGCCAGTGCAGGTAAGTGGCGTTAGCTGGGTGATTGGCTAGTTAGTAATGGTTGGCAAGGACACCCGCACCAAACAAAAACGATTAAGAGCTAAAATGGTAAAAACCAGCCACAACTAGCATTATATAAGGAGCCTTTGCTGGGCACGGTAGAAGGAGGAACCTCTGGCAGGATAGTCGCTAGAACTAAAAAGAGTGTAAAAGTAAAAAAACCAAGGGAACAAAGAGAAAGAATTAGAGAGAATAGAAAGAAGAGTAAAAATAAAAAAAAAACAAAGAGAAAGAAAGGAAAGAAAGAAGAAATAGAGAGAAGAGTAAAATACAGAGAGAACAGAGTGGTAGGCATGCATCGAATGGGTCGATCTCCCTTTCCCTCTCCGACCCATGTTCTCTAGTAACAGTGAATGACCTCACTAAACACAAGTCATTTAGGCCCGCTCCTTCAAAACAGTTAATTTCTCCTTTAGAGAGATTAGTCGCGTTGAAGAGGTGATTCCCCTTCTTGACTTAGACTTGGCAGCATAACTTGATACGGCAGACTAACATTTATTTCTTTTAATAAGCTTATTGTTGTTTATTCAATACCTACCTTTTTGTTGCTGTTTCATAAAACTGGCATTCCTTATTAAAGCCCATTATTCACTTTTGTTTGAATCGTAAAGGAATTTCCATTATTGTCTTTATTATGTCTGCGTGCCGCAGTTAATGTAACATCTTTGTCTGTCATGGGCATGTGATCAAAGCCTGATTAAGAGGGGCATTGTTTGCGCACAAGCCGGACTAAGGAGGGTTGCTATTGGACCGATCCCAACTCCCTGATCTAGAAAACTTTGGGCCTAGCGCAGTATCAGGTGGCCCAGCCCAACATTTGCAAAAAATGCCCACACAAAGGAAAATAATAAATTCCTTCTCTTATGCAAGATTTGTGAGGAGGATGATATAAAAACATGGAGGAATTCTATGTATGATGATAAAGGATAAAATTTTGAGTACATCAACTAAAGATGTAACTCATGTAAGAAATCTTATTCAAATTCAACAAAAAAAGAAAAAGAAAATATTAAACAAGAACAGGGTGATATAAATAATTTTGGTTAAACTATTATTATTGTTGTTGTTGTTATTATTTTGTGGATTTAATCATTTTTACTAAAATTTCAAATTTCAAATTTATTTGTTTTTACCAATTAAAATATGTGGAGATGGTAACGAAGTTACTCAAGAAAGGAACTTAATATCTCCTCTTAATTTTTTTTTTCAGTCATGTGGCTCATTAAGATATTTAATTTTACATTAAATAATTTTTTTAATTTTAAAATGACTCACAAATTATTAGTATAGTTTCAATTTATTTATATATAATTTTTATTTAAACCATGCATTGCACGTGTATAATACTAGTTTTATTTAAACTCTAATGAAATAGGGGTACTGATTTTTTAGATACAATTAATGCTAAGTTAGGAAAGCCATTAAAATTTTGTTCATTAAATTTCGTAAGAGGACCATATTTTTTAGGACATACCTTTTGTAAACTTTATGCCAGACAATCATGTTTTATGCCACCATTCTTCTAAACCTTTTCAACAAGCCCCCTATTCCATTCTATCCAAACATGACATATTATAGTTGCTTCATTATAGTAACTTTTTAATACTCTTACCTTTGATTTTTTTTTCCCCTCAAAATTTTCAAATCTAGTTCAATGATTCCAGGAAAAAAAAACAATGATTTTTTTCCCCTCTTCATGCATATTGGATAACCACTATACAACTAAAAGTACCCTCGAATTCTGTAAGTCTACTACACAAAATATACTCTCTGTAACATCTCAAAACAATAGCATGTAACTGCACAAGATGGTTACAGGATGCACCTCGGCAAGTTATCATGCATATCCCAAAAAAATTGAGAAGAGTGTGACCCCAACTCAAATGATGACGATTAGCATCCCTAGAGATTTTATTTAAAGCATATCAACTGCTTGACCAACTAGTTGCACCTTCAGGCCTTAGGTGAGTTTGTACCGGTGGGTTAATTTGAGCATTGAAGCTACTTGGGACAAGGTCTTGCATTGGCAATGGACCATGAGGGGTAGTCATCAACTCAGATGAGGTTTGGGAAACTTGAGCACACTGGGTTGAACTAAGCATGAAATGTCTAAGAGCAGCAGCATAAGCATCACCTCTGAGGCTTCCCCTCATTCTGCCTGAGGGCTGCCAGTTATCTACTGATGCCACCGTTGTTGAGCCATCACCACACAAGACCGGCTGTGTTGTCTCATCCACTCTCCCTCTCTGCTCATTCGCTGTCCTAAACCGCCCAGAAGCCATAAAATGAGACAATGATGAACCTGTTCTAGATGGCGGGAGTTGAACTGGTATGAATAGTGCTGTTCTTGACATCTGGGCCATTGGTGGAGCAGCAGCCCTCAGCTGAGTTTGTGTGTTATTGACACCTCCTTGCTGAAACTGAACAGCTTGTTCTTGAATAGATGGATGGACAATATTTCGAGGCTGGGTCACAGCTGAAGTCATCCTCAAGCAGGGAGCTCCTGATTGGGGTGGATTTTGATGCCCAAAGGAGGATATGGAAGAAATGTGATGTGCACCAAGTCCTTGAGCAGGAAAGCTGCCAGCCTGTTGGACTGCTTGACCAGAAATGTAATGGTTCCCATTAACATTCCAGTTCTGTAATTTAAAAAAAAAAAAAAGAGTGAAGAGGACGAAAAATGATGTCAGAAGAAAAATAATTAAATAGACGTATACACTCTTCCTCTTTGGTCAACTGATTTCCAAGATGGAATGAGGGGAAAGAAAAGGGTCTCCTTAGCAGTTTCAATTATGCACATGAAAACCTCTTTTCTTTAATATCTAAATCCCATATTGAAAATCATAAGCCCAAAAAATGATCCTTATAATTGAAATAATAGATAAAATCATATTAAATATTTCTATCCGCAAAAATCAATATAATAGGAACACACCTTAGAGCAGCATATCTAAGCTAGCTTATGCATCAAGTTAAACAATATTATTATATCTATTTAGATACGGATGCATCAAGCTTACTAGGAAAAAAAAAAGGCTATAGCTACAAAACAAAGTAAGATCAAATAAACCTGTGTGAATGAATGATTTTGCATGGAAGACGAAGCCATGTCTGAGACTGGTATAGAATTCACAAGTGGCCTGAGTAGTTGCTGACCTCTATCATTGCCCCCACAAAATGCATAATATCCACTCATATTAGGTACCATAAAAGGAGTGCTCTGATAATTAGAAGAAATGGTACCACTGGGTGTTAATGAATTTAAAGCTCTTTGTTCAAATGAAGTGGGCACCTGACCCTGGGCTGTGAGGCCCTGAGTTGAAGTTGAAGTTCCACCTACATTTATAGCCATAGATGGGAACCTCCCACATTCATTGTTGACAATTGGACTTCCAAAGCCAAATTGCCCAGACTGCAAGTTACTGGGTCTTAAAAGTTGGCTTTGTGGTGATGAGAGAGGTACAGGAAAACTGTGTACATGCACAGATTGTTGATTCAGAAGAGGAGATACAACGTCTGTTACAACAGGTGAAGTGCCACCTACTGAAACATGTGGGGCAGCAGGATTGGACAAAGGAAGGTTGCATTCTTGTAGAGGCATGTGTTGTTCAGTTATATTGGTGGTAACAGCACCATCTTCATTGACTGTAGTCTTTGCCAAGATATTCACTAATGGACTTCTACTTTCATCATTAGTGTTAAATTGTCTACGTCGAATACTCCTTTCAAACGGTTCGTCATCTCTTGTTCTTGATTGGCCTAGGTTACACAATAATTATGAGTGACGCGTTATAAGAAGAAATAAATTTTTTTAAAAGGAAAATATTTTTTAAATATCATACCCCTTCTATCATTTTGCTGATTACTTGCAGCTGTGAGAACTTCATTGCTTCCAGGAGGCAATAATTGTGAATCAGGGATTGTTGTTCTTGACAAATTGTCATGAACAGTGTGGGACATGGGGCAGCAGAAACTATGTTCCTCTATTTGAGTAGAACCATTTTGGTTCACTCTATCTGAAGCATTGACTTCTGAGTGCTCAATATTTCCAGAAACAGAAGAACATGGGGGATTATCCACGAAATATTGCCTGTTCATACTTTCAGATTTATGCATGGCATTGCCAACATTGTGCCCTTCCACGGTAAGATCAGCAACTTCAGCTGGAACATATGAGATCCCATCAGAATCACTCTGCTGAGGTCTTTCTTGCTGACAACTCTGTGTCTCATGATCCGTTTGTTCAGTATGGTCCTCATTTTCCAAGACAGCCATCCAGGATCCATCTGCCGAGATTATTACATCAACAACATTCTCCGCAACCTCTTGCAATATCTGAATGAGAAGCAATTGGTTCACTTAAGTCATAATATTGTTGATTGAAAACATTACACACAAAAACAACTTGCCTTAGCTATATCCTGGCATATGCGTATCTCTGGGTGACATACAGACTGGTTACAATGAGGGCAACGCCATGACGGCCTTCTTGAGTTCATCTCCATGAAATTATTATAATCGAAACACTGCATTTTGCACAAAACCGGAAGGCTCAAATTTAAAGAAAGAAAAGGAATAAAGTTAACTACGAGTTTATCAGGGACTAAGGCATTTGCATCAATTAAATGGAAACCCAAATGACTATTTACAGATGCAAAGAGTGGAGGCCATTTTCCAAATTTTGAACATTTTGACCAATTGCACCAGTCTCCCCACACTAACCATATGAATACACAAGGAGCTTTTGGAACTTTCAAACCTAGGGTACAAAGTAAGCAAGTATGAAGCAAGAGAGCTAGAAAAGAATATCAACATTTCCTTAGATGCATGAGGTCTCTAGATCTCCTGCTAATATGATGTGTGTTTTGAATGGCCACAACATAAAGGTTGGTCATATTGACCAAATTTGTGTAGAATAAGGAATCCCCATCAAACCTTTTTTTCTAGATTTATGTTTTACCCTAACTGACATTGTCACTTATATTCATGCTTGGCTTTAGTCTTGATAGATGTGTGTAGATGCATAGAAGGAAAAAAGAAAAAAAGGGTTCTCTAGCTGCATTTGCTTTGTGAGAGACAACCTATGGCGTATTTGGAAATTGGATTTTTGAGAGAATCCTTGTGCCACTATTGTAATCTCTTTTTTTTTTTTACTGGAACCTTCTCCCTGTTAATGACGTAGGCATATTGTCAAACCCCATGAATTCTCCTTTTCTTTGTGTGTGCTTATTTATTTACTTTGTCTCTACTATTATTGATTAGAATCTTGGGAGTGCTATTGCACATGTGGTATTAGAGCAATTTTAGGATTCAATCTCTTGGTTAGAGTAAAGATGACAAGCACTAAATCTGAGATACAGAAGTTTTGTGGCAAGGGAAAATTTTGTCTTCAGCAAATGTGGATTGAAGGATCTCCTAATCCAACATGGAGTTCATAAGGCCTTACTTGGGAAGGCAAAAAAACACAAAAAAGTTGACAAAGACTGGAAGGCATGGATGAGAACGCAGTCAATGAAATTTCTCTTAACTTAAGTGATAAGGTCATTCACAACATCCTAGACACACAGACAAAAAAACAACCGTGAGAGAAATTATAAGGTTTGCATATGAGAAAGAAAAACATAAACAAGTTGTATATGAAGAAGCAATTTTATTGTTTTTTGATGAAGGAAGATACAAAATTGTTGGAGCATTTCAACGTGTATAACATGTTGAACACTAAACTAACCAAATTTTAGGGTAAATCTTGAAGAGGAAGACAAACTAACACTTCTATTATCATCGCTGCTTACATCTTTTGGTAACTATGTTGATATATGGGGAAGGGGACTTTAGAACTCAATGAGGTGATTGGTGCTTTGCTGTCACATGTAAAGATGAAAAAAGATGGTGATGATTCTCAGGCATATGGACTTGTTGTAAAGTCAAAGTTGAACAATCGCAATACAAGCAAGTTAAGAGGAAGGACTCCAATAGGAAAGGATACTAAAAATATTAGTGCGAAGAGTTGAAACTGCACCTAGAGGAGAGGAAGTATGAAAATAAGTCCTCAGAATTAGCTAATATCACTGAAGAAAAAATAAAGAACCATGAGGTTGATGCAAATTTACTTTCGGTCTCACAAGGTAATGTTATTCTATATGAGTCATGGATTTTGGATTCTATATGCTCTTACCATATTTTACTGATAAAAAAAAGAATGGTTTAACATGTATAGGCCTTGCAATGAAGGTATGATCCTATGAGCAGTGATACTGCATGCCTAATCATTGGGATTAGTACTATGAAGATCAAGATGTTTGATGGAGTTGTGAGATTTATTGGAGTTATCAGACATGTTCTGTATCTTACAATGAGCTTTGTTTTCTTACTGATCAAAAAATGGAAAGCTTAGTTTTTTTTTTTTTGGATAAAACTAGATGATTTAGGTTAAGCCAATGCATCAAAGGGTAGAATCATTAAGAATTTTTTTTTTTTGATAAGTAAGAGTGATATATATATATATATATATATACACGAAGGCTACTCTATGCATGAAGAACATAGAGCAAACCTAGAAAAAACAAGAGGAAGAAAACAGAAGAAAAATAAAAAAGAAAACCAAACAATAGAAAAACTACAAAAGAGAAAGGTAGCTAAAAAAAGAAGGGAGAGAGTCACTAGTCGTGAGTCCCCAAGCCCTAGACCAATAAAAAAGAGTCCCACTAAAAGAAGCAAGCAACTGATCACTGGTGCTATCCAAATCCTCAAAAGTCCGCCAATTCCGCTCCTTCCAAACACACCATAAGATGCCCAATGGAACTAAATTCCAAATCTGAGAGCTTCCCCAACCAATTCCACCAGCCAAAAAGCAAATATGGGATCGATCTAGGTATAATTCAAGACAAGCCAAAAGTTCTAAAGACAAAACTCCATAACCGATAAGCCATCTCACAATGAAGAAGTAAGCGGTCTACCGTCTTTCCACAGTGACGGCACATAATGCACCAATCCACAAAATCCAATCTCCTCAATCTCAAGTTATCACCCGTTAGGATCTTATTCCAAGCAGCACACCAAACAAAGAAAGAAACTCGTCTAGGGGCCTTTACTCTCCATATAGCTTTCCAAGGAAAGACAATTGAGGGACAATCTCTTAATTTGTTATAGAATGACCGAATGTCAAATTCCCCATTAGGCTTTAACTTCCATCTCATCCGGTCTCCAACATCCCTCGAAGGAGTATTAGCTCCCAATAAACGAAGGAAATGCAGCCCTTCATCCATCTCCCAATCCTCAAATTCTCTAATAAAATGAACATCCCAAATTATTCTCTCCTCCGCCCCCTGCCTAGACAAAGAAGCTTCTACAGATTTCTCCTTATCAATGGCAATACCATACAATCTTGGGAAGGCCAATTGAAAGGGTTGATTCCCGTACCACCCATCTTGCCAAAACCTCACTCTATTCCCCAATCCAACATCAAACTGACAATATTTGCTGAAATCCTCCCATCCCATGCGAATACCTCTCGACAAACCACACCCATGAACTCCCTTACCCAACTTTGAGGTCCAACCCCCCCCCCCCCCCCCAATCTTCCCCAAATTTTGAAGCTACCAACCTCCTCCATAACCGATCCTCCTTCTTTCCAAACTGCCATAACCATTTTCCCAGTAAGGTCTTATTGAAAGTAGTATGTTTCCTTATCCCCAAGCCGCCATTGGCTATAGGCGCACAAACTTTATCCCCTACCAGATGAGACTTGCCCCATAGAAAGTCCCTTTGCAACTTTTCAATTTTATTGGCCACATGAGTAGGAATGGTGAATAACGATAGAAAATAAGTAGGAAGACTAGATAGCGTACTCTTGAGTAACATCAATCGACTCCCCTTAGATAAGTACAACTTCTTCCACCCGGCTAATTTCTGCTCAAATTTTTCCAAAATTGGATTCCAAATAGAAGGGGAATAATGTGAAGCCCCCAACAGTATGCCAAGATAAGACATAGGCAAAGATCCAACTCTGCAGCCCAAAATATTAGCCAGGACATGCACATCAACAACCTCCCCTATTGGAACCATTTCACTCTTATGCACATTTACCTTCAAACCTGTTACCGCCTGAAAACAAAGTAACAACAATTGAATATGCAGAATTTGCTCCACATCTGCATCACAAAATAGGATAGTATCATCTGCAAACAATAGATGTGAAACACATTCCCCACCACCACTCCTACCCTTAACTTTAAAACCACGGATCAAACCAGCTCCCTCCACTCTTCTCAACATCCTACTAAACACCTCCATCATGATCAAAAACAGCATAGGAGATAGTGGATTTCCTTGTCTTAAACCCCTTGAGCTACCAAAGAAATCAGGTGGAGATCCATTAATCAAAACAGAGAATTGAATTGTGGATATACAAGTACGGATCCACTTACACCACTTCGCCCCAAAGCCCATTCTGTTCAACAAATACAGCAAAGCCTCCCATTCAGTAGAATCATTAAGATTACTGAAGGTTCTTTGGCGGTAATGAAGGGATAGAAATTAAACAAGCTATATAGATTGGTTGGAAACACAGTTGTAGGTGGAATTGCAGTTGCCACTACTGCAAAGTCCAACACGGATGACACAAAATTATGATGTATGCGAGTTAGCTATATTGGTGAGCATGGAATGTTAGGGTTGCACAAGAGAAATTTGCTGAAAGAGTGTATGTTAGGTACTACAACTCCAAAGCTCATTCAAAATAAATGGCGATAATTGTTGCTTTTATTAATATGACATGGATGATTGTCTTGATGTGACAGTGTGGATGAGAGCCTAGAGCCTGTGCTTTATATACTAAGATTGCAACAAAAATCTGCAATCTGCCAATTCCAGGATTGAGAACTGAAGTGACAACTAATATAGGATGATTTGATTCTCAAAGAAAAAAAAAGTATAGGATGATTCAGTTACAAAACTGTGAACCAGACCAGCAAACTTGTGCTCTCTCTCTCTAACTCCTCACTTCCCCCACCCCCCCCCCCCCAGTTCCCGGCTTTTTTCCAGCCAAAGCAATCTCATGGAGTTTTATTGGTCAACACATTGAGCAGATCAGGTTGAATTTGGGCTAGAATTTACACCTAATCAACCAAATCCAACTGATTATCATTTCATTAATTATTTAACTTATTGCTGGTGATGTTTTGATTATCACACTGCAAAAAAGAAAAAAACAGTTCTAGTTGACTTTATAAAAAGAATATTCAGGTTCAGGAAGATTTTGATTATCACACTGAAAAAAAGAAAAAAGCAATCTAGTTGACTTTATAAAAAGAAGATTCAGGTTCAGGTTGTATCATCTTCAACCTGATCTTAAATTAAAATTAAGCCAGAAGTTTTAAACCTAACCTATTTCTGGTTGTGTCCCAGTGCACATGTCAAGAACAAGATTTTTTCTAATATTTCATGTATTGAAGCATCACCTGATAATGCTTGCAGAGATGTCCTTTCACAGGAGTCTTGATACGCTTGTGGCTGTTCAAACCAAACAAAACTGAAATCAATCAGGCCAGGGTCTGTACAAGCCAATGTTAAGGCTAATTTTTCTAAGGTTTACCAAGGATATAAGAGGTTTCAGGGTTCAGAAAATATATTTGATAAATAAGCTTGTCATGAGAAAATAAACCATGTATTCAAAAGCCTCCAATTTCTACTTGATCCATGAAAATTGACATGATTTATATGATTGTCCAATTTTTTTTATTTTTTTTTTATCCTAATTCAATGACTTGAGGCTCATTGTCACAGACATTGAAGAGCAGAAATAAGGAACAGTTGATGATACATAACTTATTTATGACCCAATCAATAGTACGGAACAGCACATTGAGTGCCTTATGTCAAGCAGGACATGGTGTCTCCACCAAGTAGTCCCTTTCTCAATCCCCTGGATGTCATATGCAACAAAATGCAACTTCGACTTGATTTCACATAGCAGTATTAGAAGGACGTTCCAGTTTATCCAGAGCAAAAAAGCAGTAGTCTTATCTAAGTGATTATTGACATTTTCATCCAAATAACAGATGGCCCCTTAAATTGAGCAGCAAGCTGCTAGATGCAGTCAGCTAGGGCATAGGAGATAATGTGAGAGAACAAGAGGAAGTCCTAAGAAAAATCACACTCTTCCATTTTTCTATTATACTACTAATTAACTTATGTCAAGCACTGAAAAATTCAACGAGAAATACTTATACATGATACATATATAAATAATAAGTATCAAGAAACAAAAAGTCAAATCAGAGAAATTTTACAAAGGACCAAATGAATTTCAATCAGAAGTTGTTTAAAGAAATCAAACTTAAGGCAATCAGATTTGTTTAGTCTTTGGTTGCTTTAGTCCAATAAAATAGTGAATATAATTAGTTTCCACTGATATAACAATTTAACACTTTATAATTATGAAAATTAAAAACCAAACTAAACAGAACTGGTTAGTGTTGGGTTGCGTTAGTCCAATAGAATGGTGGGTTCTAATTGATATAAATTAATATAAAAAATTTAGCACTCTTTTTAACTCTGAAATAATAAATAAATTTCAAAAATATATATTATAATGTTAATGTGGAAAAATGTGATCTTTCAAAAGCTTACAAGGTGGAAAAGGAAGGGTTCCAAAAACCAAGAGATTAAATTATACAATTTTCACATTATTAGATTTTATATTTTAATAACTAAGATGTAACTCATCAAATTAATTTAATGAAGAACAAGTTGATTGAAGTTTTTAGCAAAATGCGATTAACGTTTGTGTGATGCAATCATGCAATTTTACCCAAGTTTTGAAATTGAGGAAACCCTTGGTGTGATGCTTAAGTAAAGCTAGCAAAGTGGAGGGTAAGGTCATGAGTTAAATACTCATTGAGTGAGTGTGTGATTATTAATAATAACAAAAGGCAAGAACAGTATAATGTCGTACCTTATTGGGCAATTTAATGAAACACGCGATGGCCCCTCAATTATCTCAGAATCTAATATTTTTCAATATAAGTAATATATCGTCTTAGTTTGTGTCCATACATCCAAGAAAGAAAGACAAATATAGTAATTCCAAACATCACAAAACAAGATAACCAACAATATGGATACTCCTTTTCCCTTTCATTTGTCTTACCAGAATCAAGTGAAGCAAGAACAGGCTGAGCATAATCTTGTAGTACTGGCATGTCAGAAGTTGATGACATCACATGCATGAAGGCTATAACAATGAGATAATTACCTATAAAATTTCAAATAATCACTATGTTAACAGAAGATTTTCAAACAAATAGGTATGCTTGGACATGGAATCTTTTATTCAGACATACCATTAAACTGCCCAACAGCTTGAAAAAGATTAATTCCATATTTGACCATTGCAGTAATATTTGTTGGCAGCTGTGGTCCAGTATCCTGATCCAGGCATGGAAGACATTACACCATTAATAAAATTTACAGCATCAATCTTCGTTTTAAATATGAGATTTGAAAGAAAAAAAAAAAACACTGCAAGTTTAAGTATAACTAAACAAACCATGGAAATGTTAATTCTTCCTTGTACTCCTTGACCATTTAACAGAAAGCTACAGAAGACAAGAAATATCCTAATCAGTTCATTCCTTGGAGTAAAATGGAGAAGATAAACCACACATACTTTGCTTGAGGTGGAGTCATAATGCAAGAAGACGTGTCCATCTTATCCATTTGAGCAACAAACAGACCCTAAAGAAAGTAAAGAAAGAAATATATTTATTTGAAAAAACAGTAGTTGAACCTTCCATGGATATATAATTAAAAATAAAAAGCAGAGAGAAATTGATCAGAATGTTTAACAGAGGTTGATTGCATATTCCCAAATAAATATACATAACTCCTAAAAGAAGCAAGCATTTATATTTGACCCTGGTACAAACCACCTGGAACTATTGTCACACAGATTTGTCCATTATGAAAAAACTATGGAAAGTAATACAGAACATAGACTATGACACAAAAGAAAATGCCACAATTAAATGTAAAGCTAAAGTAAAAGTGGATTATACTGGAAGCCACAGAAGAAGGTAAGAAGCTCATAATGAGCAGAGCATGAGCAGTGTGTTGAAATGGATATGAAAAATGGCTACAAAATAGAGGTCAAGATGCAATCTCAATAATGAATGAACGATAAAATTCCAGTTAATTCAGACAACTGGTACATCAAGAAAATACAAAAGCACAGATTTTGATTCAAATTGCAATATCCCATGTTTTTCTGGTGAGCTATGGCAGTAAGTAAAGTACATATTATATACAATAAATTAAGGACATGCTTACTATCTGATTTTGCATAGGAACCACCATACTCTTCAAGATATGGAAGTCAGAGAAAATGGTCCGGTACCCAGCCTACCAAAAAGATTTTGGAAAAGTAGAAAGTCAGAGATTTAAAAAGAAAGTTTTTTAGACTTAAGAGCATGTTGTTACTTTTTATTTTATTATTATTATTTTTTTTTATAAGTAAGAGCATGTTTGTTACTTGATATATAGAACCTACCTTAACCTCAAGTGAATCAAGTATGTGGCCCATCTTTATACGTGGATAGAATCTGTATATGCACACACATACATGAAGAAAGAAGAATATATCAATAAACTACTAAGATCTGAAAGAATAAAATCTCAGTTCCCAGAAGAAATTCATAAGTGCCACATATCTCACTACCTATTCTCGGGAAAAAAGTCTCATTGTTTTTATTTTAGTAAACCTTGAACTTCTATAGGTCCTTCTGGTTGGGAGAGGGGGTGGGGGGGGGGGGGGGGGGGTGTGAAGAACCCTCATTCTTAAATAATCTTTAATTTCAAGTTAGACAATAACCATGGCATGTGTAAGTTGGCTGATAACAATGGTGAACCAGGCTTCAGCTCATTACAACTGAATTCTATTTTAAACAGGTCCATAAATATTCAAATAATATATTACTTGGAATCTGCCAGACTGAGGAAGTCATTTACTTGGGCTAAAAGTCAACAAGTTCAGATAAGTCATATAGGCTCGAGTTGGGCATCCAATTGCTTCGATTTGAATTATCCGGAGGATGCCTTATATCAAAAAGATAGACAATCAAACCTATTTATCGATTCAATAGAAGCCCAAAGAGATGAATAGGGTCCCAAATAACGAGAGAGATGTAAAAAGCAGGTCCGATTACGCCTATTCCTAATCCTAAATGGAATGTAACGACGTAGGGATCCATATGTAAACATAGTATCTATTTAGAGTAGAATTGAATTTGACTTCTTTCCCGAAAACTACAGATGTATAGCAGCTTATAAGCAGATCAACATTCTGGATCCTGCATAGAACTGAATTAATTAAACACTGAAGACTGTGCCAGATGAGCAAAGTATGGAGAAGTTTATACCTAGAAATGATTTTTGAAATACTGGGGAGAGCATAGCTTGGTTCAATGTTAATATCCTCAGTATTACTGAAATTTTTACCTATCTAATTATGCACAAAAACATGTGTAAGTGATAGGTCCAAAAAATTAAAGCCAAAAAGAAGATGGATAAAAAAAAGGAAAAGAAAAACAATTAAATCAACCAGAAAGGACCAAAAAAATAATAAAGATAAATTTTACTAACCTCCTCAGCCAAAGTAAGAAGATCAACTATATCTTCAATTTGAAACCATCCAACCATACAAGCATTCTAATTCAGACATCAATATATCAAATCAAACATTAGTTGGAAATTCTTTGCAAAATGGAAAAATATCATCTAGGAATTATAGACTTAAACGCAAATATTCTAACTCAATATATAACTTTTTACCTTGAATAATTGATGATTATTTAAAACCAAATTATCATAAGAACTCCACAGTGTTATAATTTTCAGATTCCTCTCAAACATTCTGACCTATTCTTGAACTCAGTTTCAGAACATGTCCTTCAAATATGTTTGTGCAGTAGCTTAGGGCTTTCACAAAACAAAGAGACAATCCTAGTTGACAGGTGGGTAAGGCAAGGTCCTTAACTACACGCTTTGGTTCTTGACTAAGCTATAGCAACCAATCAGACACCCAACACTGAGTCAATTGTCCTTTTGCATTAATCTTTCTACAAATTACCCTTTTTTTTTTGACAGAACCTCTAGTGAGTATTTGAATACACCAAGAGGTTTCTCAATGTTTTATGAATAACCTATTATTTTTGTTATAACCACCAGGTACCAATAAAAACTCACATGTTCCCTCTATAGTTTCAAATCCTCTCATAACAGGATAGAATGGTAAAGTAACTGAAGTATATAAGGATTGTTGAATATATTGGTTCAGAAACAGGAAGATGGTGGCCCTTGTTCTTGTGAAATGTGGCTTTGTAGAAAGCTCATATTGAAACAAGGCCAAAGGAGCCTGACACGCATGGTGAGTTGATAAAAGTTCACTATGCGATTGTTTACACCACCCCCTATTTCAGAAGAACCAGGGGAAAAAAAGATAAACAAGGGGATTCAACTATTGTGATGTGAGTTGTGTAAGTGTACTTATCACTTTTGATGATTAGGTTTTTTTTGGAGCAACACAAGTTGCATGCATGATTAATTGATCATCACGAAGCACCAAACTTAACAAATTTCAAGGGGTACTCAACATTTCTCTGAAGGAGCACATATATTTTTCATAACTTCACTTGGCAATGCACTTGTTTAGCTTTCTTGACAATACTAAGAAAGAAATTATTGTGTTACTATCAACAGTCAATCTTTAGCAATTAATTTAAGATGATAATTGCTAAGAGCCACAATAGATCCAGTTAAACAATACAAGTGACTGTGTATACCTTGACCGAAATCATAAGCGTCATTGCAGCTGCTTGAAGTGAACAATCAGTAATGCACTTATATACCTACATGGCATAAGACGAACTCAAGGATATAGCTCCTTTCAAAATATAATTTAAGTAGCAAAACTTGCAAACGGTTTTCATATTCACTTAATATATCTCATGATGAATTAAGAAAAAGTTACAAAAAAAAAAAAAAAAGCAACTGTGTGAAAATTGGGAAGATATGCATTTATGTGCATTAACATATAGGAATCTGATATATCACGATGAACCAGTCAACGAAAAGAATTAATATCATTATTACATGATGTGCAAATGCTTGTAAGATCTGCATTTGCATGCGATAAATTATAAGGGTATGGGATAGAATGGAAAAGGAAACCAATACCAGTTTAACTGTAAATAAAATTAATGGTTCAAAGTACTGTGTTCAATTTTCAGGAATGTTCATGTGATTGAAGAAAAACCCATAATTTAGGGCCAGATTGATCCGATTAATTAATAGAGCTATGATTTTGAATTGTGTGGTGAACCCTTTACCATAGGAAAACATTTAAAACCATCATTGATGTGATTGTGGGAATGTTTCTGAATCATATGGTGTTATTACGTGTGTCAGCTCTTAAAAACAAGTCTCAAAAGCTCATTTTCAAGCAAATGTGTCATAATCTCACATGATACAATGCAATTAAGAATAGAAATGAGTTGCCATCACAAACTCAGACACATGCACAAACATGCACATAAGCAACAAGTTACCTGTTTAACCAACACAGGCAAATCCTTTGCTTTTAGCAGAACCTCCTTATTTGCAATTGCATGATCAATGCCTCTGTATTAGTCAAGAAAGCTTAACCAAAAGCCATGTTTATAAACATAAATTGAGACAATTAGCAGTTACTAGAATAAAAGAGCTAAAACCAGAATGTCATCTGACATTTCCATAATATTAATGTAACCAAAAGTGTGTATTAAAATAAAACCAGAGTTCATATGCATGTACTACAAAAACAAGTTGATAATTCCCTTGACTCTGCTTCAAGTCAAGATGCCAAGGTTCCTAGCATGGCAAACTACTTTTTTTTTTCTTTTTTCTTTTTTTAGTTTTTATTTTGGTCACAGACGCAGGCAATAACATACAACTTCAGCATGAAACTTGACAACTATCAATTTAATTGTAAAATTCTTGATCAAAAGATATGCAAAACATATAAACGCTTCCCTATATACTGACGTAGGCAATTTTTTGTCCTTTTTTTTGGGGGGGGGGGGGGGGGGGGAAGGATTCTAGAGAATGATCATTGACAAATATTATAATATCCAAAAATATATAAGTAAATCTCTTTAATAAAAACTCCTTTTATTTTCCAAAAATTAACTCTTTTACATTTTGTATTTAGAGATATAAAGATACATGAATGCATAGATATAGTTTTTCCCTTAAAAGAAAGAGAAATGGTATATCCCAATATCTTCGCAACACTTTTACAACAAATTCTAAGTGAAAAGTTATTACAGGTTATTATTAATAGGGCAAAAAAGTAATTTCAATAGTGGGTTCAAATTAAAACCAATAATAACTATCCACCTATAATTTGTGAGAAGTGTAATGTTTACAACATTTTTATAATATTTTCACAACAAATCATAAATAGTTAATTGTTATTGGTTCAATTTGAATCTAACACTAAGATTACTATTTTGCTTCAACAATAACAACCAGTAACAACCTGCAACTTAAAATTTGTTGTAAAAATATTGTGAAAATCTCATGGACATATCATTTCTCATAATTTCATAATTTGTTTTGAAAATATTATAGGCATAACTCATCTGTATAAGAAAAGATACTACAATTTTTAAGACTAAAAGTTTGGGACATGTACTACTTTGTCGTCCATTAAAAAAAAAAAAAAGTCTTTAATTTAATATTGTTATTATTATATTTCGCTTATCATGAAGAGAACAATTTACATTTGGAATACAATTGTATCTAAAAAAACATGTTTAAAGAAAAATAAATAACATAATTCAAAGGATAATTATACATGATACATGACTTATCCAAAAAAAAATATTTGTTTTAAAATTATATATATGTATTATAATAAATAGGTTAAAGAATAAAGATATTATAAATTATTGATATATTTAGTTTGGGCCAAAAAGAGAAAAAGAAAAAAAATCTTAATCAACTATAAAATAAGCTTTAGCTTAGCTTAGCTAGGAATAATATTCAAACATGAAAAATAGGCAAGACCCAGAATTTATTTATGGGATTTGAAGGTGAAAAAAACAAAAGGTGGCGAAGAAACCTGGCCAGAGAGAAGCAAAGATCGGAGAGTTCAGATGGGTCAGTGAGGTGACCAGAATGAAGTGCGTCAGCTACCATATCTACCAAAAACGACGACGTCAAGCGAGGCTCACTTTGTGTACCACTAGTCATTATTTTCTGAGTCTAAAGTGTGTGTATCTATGTACGTTTCTTGGAGCTTAAGGTTTTTATGTTGTTGAGTTTTACTACTTAAGATTTAGGAATACGGAACGTTGTTGTTTGGTACGGTACTACATTACGGGGTTTTGAGATTAACTAAAATGGTTTAGTTTCCGGGTTTAATTACGGGACTCGGGGAATGTGAGGTTCAGTAAATACAGGAAGAGCGTAGGGGTGAAATTGAATTTTGCCAAGTGTTTTAAAAACGCTCATTATTAATCAAAGAGAACGCGCTATTTCTTGGCTTAGAAGGGCGTGACGTTCAACTCGGTGATTAAACTAATTGCTACGTCTTCGCCACCAAAAATGCTAATACCCTATCCAAAAAAATAAGTGCTAATATCAAAATTAAAGTCACAACTTATTCATAAGTGAGTACTTAATAATAATGGTTTTATAATTCTGTCATTCACAACTCTTCACTTGAATAAATAATGACAAAATTATGGTACTAACATAATTACTTAACCATATACTGAGTAATCCAAATGGTTAACTTAATAAGTATATCAAAGAAAAAGAATCTCTTTCAGAGTGCTCAATTCTACGTGGCACAACTTGTTCATGTGGCACTCAAATTGCCAAGTGAGCTACTAGCTTTCTCATGTTGGAATTCAGTATTTAAAGAGCCAGATTTTGGTGCCTAACAATTTCCAAATCCAAAGAGAAAACTTGAGATTTCAATTTAAAATTAGTTGTGTGGTTGAACAATCTAAGTAATTGCAAATTCGACACAAAATACCAAATCCCTTTGAAGTTCAAATTTAAAATATTAAAAGTAATAAAGTTAGAGATCATTACAAAAATTTATATATATATCTATATATATATATTTATAAAATTAATTATTATATCTATATATTTTTATAAAAGTTAGAGATTCATAAAATTAATTATTATTTTTTTATTTCTAAAAATACCTTTAATATAATTATTTTTTTCGTTAAACATAAAAATGAGGTTAAAATCGTGAATTGACAAAAATTAAAAATTAAAACCTATCCATGTTTATAAAACTACCCCTTATTCTATAAAACTTCCCACTATCTCTCATCTACACAACCAAAACTACCCCAAGTTCCTATATATATATATATATGGGAGAAAGTGACGAACAAACTAAAGGACGAAGAGCAAACTAAACTAAAGGACAAAGAAGGAGCTAAAAGACTAGCAAGAACTAAAAGACTAAGAAGGAAGCTACGGGAAAATGAAAGAGAATAAGGACGAAGACACGCAAACTATTAGTAATAACTAAAAGACGGACAAATTGTCTGGACAATAGGAGTGTAAGAAGATCATGGAAGCTTATTAATGGCATATATTACTAAAATACTATAGAAAATAACAGCAAAATATGGAATAGAACATAGAATAAGATACAACAAACTGTGGGATATTATTAGATTGAACAAGTTTTTTACAGGATTGAAAGACATAAACTGGGAAATATTACACAAGTGGCTAACTCTCTATTTCTCTCTAATTTTCTAACTCTCGAATTTTTTTCAAGTCTCTCAAGTCTGCCGAACTATGGAAACAAGAGGCCTATTTATAGGCAATATTTTACAAAAAGACAAAAATATTTTACAGTCAGGAGATAAACTTGAAGATATAAGTGCCGACTTTTTCTTGACAGTTGTCCAAAATGTGTGAGAGTCCTGGAACCGGAGTGACATTTGTCTTCTGGATGTAAGGATTGTAGTGCGAAAAATATTCGCTTCCAGATTCATTGTGGACAATAGATATAATGAAACTGAGGAAAAGGACGAAGCCATCATGCAATGCAATAGTTAGTAGCTTAAAAAAAGTATGACGGCAATAGAGAAAGGAAAAACAAAAGAGGAGCTTTGAAAAGTCAAAAGTGGCTCCTAGCAACTTTTTTTTTTTTTTTTTTTGCATATATCTTTTATACATATCTATCTTTTAGTCATCCCATCTGTCTCTACCTTGAAACCATTCTTCATCAATATCTGCATTTGAGTCATGGTTGTGGTAGTAAGGATCATCAAAGCCAAATAAGGGATTAGGCATTTCCCAATGGTCTTCATGTAGCCATTGCTGTCTGCAAACATCTAGGTCAGCTAGTACTATGTCTGGGAAGATTCCCTAATTGAGAGATTCTGCCATTGTGAGTGAATAGTGATAAGATATCCAAGACACGTCCATGTATGTGTGAAGAGTACCATCAGTATTAGTTACCCAATGTATATCTGAAGGGTGAAAAATTCCTTCTGCGTGAACATTATTTTTGGAGTTTAGCTTAGCTACTATACATGCAGAAGTAATTTTGCGACCAAAACGGGGGTGATCTATTCTGAGATACTTGAACCATTGACCATCATAAGCATCATTTTTCAAAATTTCACGCCAAAATTTGTAAAAATACTTATTCTCGCGAGGAAAAAGTCTTCACAGCAGCATCTTAAAGAAAGATATGAAGCAGGAGATCTAGAAGTTAACCTCCTTGGAAAACCCTCTGAAAAGTTTGACTACTATGTCCTCTATCCCAGATCCAGAAAGCAAAAAACTCCATCCCTTTCCCCATGCAAAGAAAGTCATGATCAAAACCAACAAAACCAGAAACCACCACTAATTCCATATTACCAGAAAGTCCTTCCCCAAGTACAAAAATGTCAACCCAAGCTTCCCAGTCAAACCCACACACAAAAGACCTTACCTTGTTATATGTTTGACCATGCTTCACCCTCCTATTCACAAAATTTTCCTCCTCTTGAAAATTTTGACCATCCACAAGCCAACGTTAAACATGTTTGGAAAATCAAAAACCGTGTTGGAACCAATCTAGATGGAACCAAAAAACAAGTCTCCTCAGTTGAAGCAGCTCTCAATTGGCAGGCAGAAAATGCTGTTGCACAAAACCAGGTCCTTTCAAAGATTCTTGACAATCAACAAAAAATTATTGAAGTAGTAACTCATACCTTCTCATGTTCAAATTCTCTCATTGAAGATTTGAAGAAAAAAATACAGTCAGTTGAACAAGAATTGGAAACGATTGCCTCCACAGTAAAAGATTTGTCTGTCTCCTTTCCCCTCATTGGGCAAAAAGAAAAAGAAAGAAAGCAGTTGTTAATGCAACTCCAGTCTATGGAGAACTCACAAAAGGCAGCTACCCAAGCTTTTCCTATGCAAGTTTACATGCCTTATCAACCTCGTCAATCATTGTATAAAGATCTGTCCATACCTGTACCTTCACCATTCTCCCTAGTTTCCCCCTACCAGAACCTCCAACCACTAAACATGACATATCCTGCTCAAACTCCTTTTAAACCAAGTGGAATTTTTCCTAACATAACAAACCCAACACCACCACTCCAACTAGAATCTCAACCCAAACTAGACCCTCAAACTAAACCACAAAATGACCCTCCTCTCATCAAAAAAGACAAAGAACCATTATATCAACCACCAGATCCAATTATTGGTGCTTCTTCCAGACCCCCAGATATGAACATGTTGGCCATAAATTCTGATCCTCCAAACCCGATTTCATCATTTTTGAGGACTTTAACTCTTCAAGAACCAACAGAACCTTTTGTTCTCCCAGTCATTGATGACACAGATCTAAACTTGTCTGGCCTTGACTTAGATGAAGTATTCATGACAGATCCAAAAGTAGAAGAGGAAGATGATGTCCACCCTAAACAACCTCCACCACCACCACCAATATTTCCTACACCACCTTTCATCCCTGATCACCACACAAGATTAACCTACTCATCAACCACAGATTCAAAACACTTGTTTACCATTGATAACAGTCCTCCTTCAAAATGGCATGAAGAGATTTTCAATATGTATTCATGGTGTACAGCTGAACTTCAAGCCCCAAACAATACAGTTGCCTAGATTATTGCCAAGTTTGTCGCAAGACTTACAGGAAGACTGCGACAATGGTGGATTAACCTTGGAGAATACAGGCAAAGACAGGCAGCCCAGTGTAACACTCTAAAGGATTTTTTCGTTGCCAAGGTATGAGTTACTGCTTCAGTCATTTTTTGTTGATTGTCAAGAATCTTTGAAAGGACCTGGTTTTGTGCAACAGCATTTTCTGCCTGCCAACTGAGAGCTGCTTCAGCTGAGGAGACTTGTTTTTTGGTTCCATCTGGATTGGTTCTAACAGGGTTTTTGATTTTCCAAACATGTTTAACGTTGGCTTGTGGATGGTCAAAATTTTCAAGAGGAGGAAAATTTTGTGAATAGGAGGGTGATGCATGGTCAAACATATAACAAGGTAAGGTCTTTTGTGTGTGGGTTTGACTGGGAGGCTTGGGTTGACATTTTTGTACTTGGGGAAGGACTTTCTGGTAATATGGAATTAGTGGTGGTTTCTGGTTTTATTGGTTTTGATCATGACTTTCTTTGCATGGGGAAAGGGATGGAGGTTTTTGCTTTCTGGATCTGGGATAGAGGACATAGTAGTCAAACTTTCCAGAGGGTTATTCAAGGAGGTTAACTTCTGGATCTTCTGCTTCATATCTTTCTTTAAGAAGCTGCTGTGAAGACTTTTTCTTTCGTCTTTTCTGCTTCTCTTCAAATACTTCTTCTTCTTGGCATTCTGCACAGTCACAAACATCCCACCATATATGGCCAGTGGATGATTTTCCTTCATAGCAAGGTTTTCTATCTTCTCGAAATGCTTTGATTTGAAGACCTTTAAGACCTTCATATGAGATTGGTTGGATCATAGCTGTAGGAAAGACTGTCACTTCTTCCTTTTCTGGTGTGGCTGCCATAAACCTAACTTCAACGTCACCATTTTGGTTTCTGATGAAGAAAGGAGTGTTGGACTGGATTGGCTAGGCTGCCTGATGAAGAGCCTCATATTTTGTGATCTATGATTCTGGAAAGAGTTTTGTCATCTGCTCTTTGTTCAACTGTCATGGTACAAATGTGCACATAGGCGTCATGCCTAGGTTGACTTGAATTAAAAAAGCATCATTAAACTGGGCTATTTCTGGTATAGCTATGTCAAAAGCATGGTTTTGGAGTCTGTAGGCAAGCTGATAATGAAGTGTGGCTGCAAAAGTATCATGTACTTAAGAAGCTCTTGTGATCTGAACTTGGACTTTAAGAGCATCACAAAGGTGAAGGTCTTTGAGAGACATGTTGAAATTGGGGAAAAGGGTGACAAAGACTGTTCCCACATTGAGGGTGGTTTGGACAATTCCTATAACTGCATTATGGTATTTCAAAAATCTGGAATCAAGAAGAGTAATTCTAGAAGTTATAGGGAGTCCTTTTCTGCCATGAAAAGTGAGTGCGAGTCTTACTGCACCAAAATGGAGGTGAGTGTAACCTTGTTTTTGTCATGGAATTACAAACTCTTTGGGAAGGGTAAGAGTGATAAAATTTTCTTTTTCACTAGCTGGAATGTTGAACTGATCAAACTTAGAAGCTTGGACATATTCTTTGACACTAGAAGGATGAGAAGGACCTAAAAACTTTTTTATGGATTTTTTGAAGGTATTTTGAGGTTTATCAAAGATAGTATAAGGATTTACAATAGGAAAATCAGTAATAGGAATTTTATTATCTTCAGGGACATGGGATATTTCATACAAGTAGTGTAGTCTATTTGCAGTGGATTTATGAAGGGAAGGATCACACGTAGCTGTAATGGTATCTGTAACTGTTGAGGATGTAACTGCTGAGGATGATGAACTAGCCATGATAGTTTCTAAAATGAAGAACTGTTTTCCTAAGGTCTGACAGGACTAAAACACCACTCCTATGCTCATATCCACAAGATGACTTAGGAAAATAGGTTCTTTGACACTTTTAAAAGCAACCCCTTAGTGTTCTACTTGATTATCAAATCCAGTATTCTGATGTGATAAATACAGAGGATCCACTTATTGTGGCAACTGTAAATCACAGAGCATACTAATCAAGACCATAATCAAAGTATACTAATCAAAGGAGAGTGAAACTGGTTGCAAGGCACTAGCAGTTATGTGTAGCAAGTTGCAAGGCTCTGATACCAATTACAACTACGTGTGATCTTTCCCTTCTTAAATCCACTGCAAATAGACTAGACTACTTGTATGAAATATCCCATGTCCTTGAAAATAGTAAAATTTCTATTACTGATTTTCCTATTGTAAATCCTTATACTGTCTTTGATAAACCTCAAAATACCTTCAAAAAATCCATAAAAAAGTTTTTAGATCCTTCTCATCCTTCTAGTGTCAAAGAATATGTCCAAGCTTCTAAGTTTGATCAGTTCAATATTCCAGCTAGTGAAAAAGAAAGTTTTATCACTCTTGCCCTTCCTAGAGAGTTTGTAATTCCATGGAAAAAACGAGGTTACACTCACCTCCAATTTGGTGCAGTAAGACTCGCACTCACTTTTCATGGCAGAAAAGGACTCCCTATAACTTCTAGAATTTCTCTTCTTGATTCCAGATTTTTGGAATACCATAATGTAGTTATAGGAACTGTCCAAACCACCCTCAATGCGGGAACAGTCTTTGTCACCCTTTTCCCCAATTTCAACATGTCTCTCAAAGACCCTCACCTTTGTGATGCTCTTAAAGTCCAAGTTCAGATCACAGGAGCTTCTCAAGTACATGATACTTTTGCAGCCACACTTCATTATCAGCTTGCCTACAGACTCCAAAATCATGCTTTTGATATAGCTATACCAGAAATAACCTAGTCTAATGATGCTCTTTTAATTCAAGTTGACCCGGGCATGACGCCTATGTGCACATTTGTTCCAAGACAGTTGAACAAAGAGCAGATGACAAAATTCTTTCCAGAATCATGGATCACAAAATATGAGACTCTTCATCAGGCAGCCCAGCCAATCCAATCCAACACTCCTTTCTTCATCAGAAACCAAAATAGTGACGTTGAAGTTAGATTTATGGCAGCCACACTAGAAAAGGAAGAAGTGACAGTCTTTCCTATGGCTATGATCCAACCAGTCTCATATGAAGGTCTTGAAGGTCTTCAGATCAAAGCATTTTGAGAAGATGGAAAACCTTGCTATGAAGGAAAATCATCCACTGGCCATATATGGTGGGACGTTTGTGACTGTACAGATTGCCAAGAAGAAGAATTTGTTGAAGAGAAGCAGAAAAGACGAAAGAAAAAGTCTTCACAGTAGCTTCTTAAAGAAAGATATAAAGCAGGAGATCCAGAAGTTGACTTCCTTGGAGAACCTTCTGGAAAGTTTGACTAATATGTCCTCTATCCCAGATCCAGAAAGCAAAAACCTCCATCCCTTTCCCCATGCAAAGAAAGTCATGATCAAAACCAACAAAACCAGAAACCACCACTAATTCCATATTACCAGAATGTCCTTCCCCAAGTACAAAAATGTCAACCTAAGCCTCCTCGTCAAACCCACACACAAAAGACTTTACCTTGTTATATGTTTGACCATGCATCACCCTCCTATTCACAAAATTTTCCTCTTCTTGAAAGTTTTGACCATCCCCAAGCCAATGTTAAACATGTTTGGAAAATTAAAAACCCTGTTGGAACCAATCCAGATGGAACCAAAAAACAAGTCTCCTCAATTGAAGCAGCTCTCAATTGGCAGGCAGAAAATGCTATTGCACAAAACCAGGTCCTTTCAAAGATTCTTGACAATCAACAAAAAATAACTGAAGTAGTAACTCATACCTTCTCATCTTCAAATTCTCTCATTGAAGATTTGAAGAAAAAAATACAGTCAGTTGAACAAGAATTAGAAACGATTGCCTCCACAGTAAAAGATTTGTCTGTTTCCTTTCCCCTCATTGGGCAAAAAGAAAAAGAAAGAAAGCAGTTATTAATGCAACTCCAGTCTATAGAGAACTCACAAAAGGCAGCTACCCAAGCTTTTCCTATGCAAGTCTACATACCTTATCAACCTCGTCAATCATTGTATAAAGATCTGTCCATACCTGTACCCTCACCATTCTCCCCAGTTTCCCCTTACCAGAACCTCCAACCACTAAACATGACACATCCTGCTCAAAATCCTTTTAAACCAAGTGGAATTTTTCCTAGCATAACAAACCCAACACCACCATTCTAACTAGAATCTCAACCCAGGCCAGACCCTCAAACTAAACCACAAAATGACCCTCCTTTCATCAAAAAAGACAAAGAACCATTATACCAACCACAAGATCCAATTATTGGTGCTTCTTCCAGACCCCCAGATTTGAACATGTTGGCCATAAATTCTGATCCTCCAAACCCGATTTCATCATTTCTGAGAACTTTAACTCTTCAAGAACCAACATAACCTTTTGTTTTCCCAGTCATTGATCACACAGATCTAGACTTGTCTGGCCTTGACTTAGATGAAGTATTCATGACAGATCTAAAAGTAGAAGAGGAAGATGAAGTCCTTCGCCCTAAACAACCTCCACCACCACCACCATTACCATTATTTCCTACACCACCTTTCATCCTTGATCACCACACAAGATTAACCTACTCATCAACCACAGATTCAAAGTACTTGTTTACCATTGATAACAGTCCTCCTTCAAAATGGCATGAGGAGATTTTCAATATGTATTCATGGTGTACAGCTAAACTTCAAGCCCCAAACAATACAGTTGCCCAGATTATTGCAAAGTTTGTCGCAAGACTTACAGGAAGATTGCGACAATAGTGGATTAACCTTGGAGAATACAGGCAAAGACAGGCAGCCCAGTGTAACACTCTAGAGGATTTTTTCACAATCCTCCAAAATGAATTCCTTCGTTCATTAGCCCATTACACTGAAGTAGCGAAAGATGAATTCTTACTGATGAAATGTTGCTCTTTTAAAAGAAAAGATTTGGAAAAACATTTTGACTGAATGTCAAGCAGGTACTACGCCTTTAATGGAATGGATGATGTCAATTCCAAGCACACTTTCCTGAATTCATTCCCCGAACCACTAGGTGATGAGACTCTTCGCATGATGAATCTTCAAAAAATCACACTGCAGCATGCCTCTTTAGGAGAGATTTATCAGCATGTCCTCATTGCCTTGGAAAAACTCTGCAATCAAAGAAAGTTTCTTTCAGAGATTGACAAGCTCCACAGCAAGCTTAAAGACAATTGTAAAAGGAAAGATTTGCAGATTAAGTGTTATGACAAAACTTGTGCTTGTCCAACCAAGAGAAGAGATCATTACAAAAAGTACTCTTGGAAGAAGAAACATTCTCATCCAAAGAAGAAGTTTTTCAGAAAAAAGAAATGGAAGTTTCTCAGAAGAAAGCAGTTCAAAAGCAAAACTTCAAAAGTTTGTTTTGTATGCAGAAAGCCCGGTCATTTTGCAAAAAATTGTCCAAAAAGAGAAAAAGCAGTAAAGCTTTTGGAACAAGCCCAAATTCAAGCAGATGACACCCCATTTTCAGATGTTGAATCACTCTTTTCCTTGGACGACGATTATTCTCCCTAAGCCTTGGCAGTCATGGCTTATTCAACCTCAGAAGATGAGTCAGATTCAAACAATACTGATGATTCAGACCCAGAAATCCAAACCATATACACATCTCAGTCTCTTATAGCCCCAATAACTGGCCCCATACCAATAGCTCAAGTTCACATCGTCCTTGATACTTATTCCAGACCCATCCCGGTAATAGCCTTGTTTGACACAAGAGCAGCAGCAACAATCCTCCATCCTAAGATTTTACCAGAATACTTTTGGCTACCTTATCATCAGATGTTCAAAGCAGCCAATGGAGAAATATTTCTAATTACCCAGAAAAGTAAGCCCATTCACATTCGAATCTTTCCAACCCTTACCATTAGACACCAAGTCCTTGGATCCCCCCTCACAGGCAGAGACCTTCTCATAGAATTTGACCTCCTTCACCAGATACCTAGCCTCAGATGGTCCTCAAAAGGACTTTTGCATAAACAACACATTCTCACCTGGACCCAGGTACCACATTTGTTCTCAATAAAACCTTTTGACTCCTTGAGATTCCAGATCATCAATGAATGTTGTGCAACCACTCACTCTGAATTCCTCCTTAAAAATCCAAATCCTTTGTGGAAAAACCCAGCCTTTTTCATAACCCTTTCCTTAAAAAAGAATGAAGATGTTAATCCCATAAAAGCTAGTCATAGAGGTATGAACCCAAAACACTTGTCCCTAGCTAACCCAGAACCTTATTGAACCCACAACTTCTCCATGGGCGTGTGAAGCTTTCTATGTTAACAAGCATGCAGAACAAGTCCGAGGAAAGCTTAGATTGGTAATCAATTACCAAGATCTTAATCATTTCATTGCTGATGACAAGTTCCCTTTGCCAAATAAAAGTGCCATTTTCCAACATCTCTCCAATGCCAAAGTATTTTCAAAGTTTGATCTCAAAGCAAGATTCTGGCAATTAGGAATCCATCCAGAAGAAAGATACAAGACAGCATTTTGCATCCCAGACCACCATTATCAATGGACTGTAATGCCTTTTGGCCTAAAAAATGCTTCATCTCAATTCCAAAAGGCAATGGTAATGCTGTTCCAACTACTGTTGTCAAATGCATTGATTTATGTAGATGACATCCTCCTATTCTCAAAAGATGCAGAATCCCATGAACAATTGCTTACTGAATTCTACAATTTAGTAAAAGCTCAAGGGATAATACTTTCAGAAAAGAAAATGGTCATAGGATTATCTTCTATTAACTTCTTGGGCGTAAACATTTCAGATGGAAAGTATACTCTGCAGCCTCACATAGCAGTCTCTCTTAGTGAATTTCTAGATACGCTCACCAGCACCAAACAGATCCAACAGTTTCTTGGAATTGTTAACTACATGTCAGATTTCATCCCAAAAATCTCCAAACACAGGGATTGTTTGTCTAAATTGTTGAAAAAATCTCCCCCAAAATGGAATTCAGTTCATATAGAAGCAGTTCAACAATTGAAAAAATTAGCAGCAAAACTTCCCCCCTTGCAGATTTCGGGAACTGGCAAAAGAATTCTACAGACAGATGCAAGTGATAAGTATTGGGCAGCAGCAGCTCTCTTTGAAGAAATTGATAGCAAAAGAAACATTTGTGGATATAAAAGTGGTGCATTCAAGCCTTCAGAACTCCATTACCATTCTACTTTCAAAGAAATCCTAGCAGTCAAACATGGCATTGAATAGTTCCAATTTCACCTCCTTGGTCACAATTTTCTTGTCGAAATGGACATGTCTTCTTTTCCAAAAATGCTCCAATTCAAAAGAAAAATGCTCCCCCATCCTCAGTTACTCAAATGGTCAAATTGGTTTTCACAATGGTCCTTCCAAGTTAGACACATCAAAGGTACATATAACCTTATCACTGATTACCTTTCTAGAAAGCCTCTAGTCCTTCATACTGCATAATTCCTCCACCCTTATGTGTATACCCAATAACAGATCCATCCTCATCCTTTGGCCCTTCTACTTCAGCCCCTAATGATATCATGAACATGATAGAAACACTTCTCCCAGAAATAAAAGACCAAATAAAGACCCTAACCCTTCAAGCCAGATCCAAAAGAATCATTCGAGTCCTCCATGATTACCTTAAACAACACCAACGCCATTTCCTTGCCCTTTACCCAGAAATTAAGCAACCATGGAAAACTCCATTTGCATTTTGGATATCAAACTGGACTGTTGTACATTACCTTTACATGTGGTACTTACTCAATGAGTACTACTTGTGCCTCCATTTTGAACCAGAATTCTACTCGCACATTTTTCCTCGAGAGAATAAGTATTTTTACAAATTCTGGCGTGAAATTTTGAAAAATGATGCTGATGATGGTCAATAGTTTAAGTATCTCAGAATAGATCACCCCCGTTTTGGTCGCAAAATTACTTCTGCATGTATAGTAGCTAAGCTAAACTCCAAAAATAATGTTCACGCAGAAGGAATTTTTCACCCTCCAGATATACATTAGGTAACTAATGCTAATGGTACTTTTCACACACACATGGACGTGTCTTGGATATCTTGTCACTATTCACTCACAATGACAGAATCTCTCAATCAGGGAATCTTCCCAGACATAGTACTAGCCGACCTAGATGTTTGCAGACAGCAATGGCCACATGAAGACCATTGGGAAATGTCTAATCCCTTATTTGGCTTTGATGATCCTTACTACCATAACCATGACCCAGAAGCAGATATTGATGAAGAATGGTTTTAAGGTAGAGACAGATGGGATGACTAAAAGATAGATATGTATAAAAGATATATGCAAAAAAAAAAGTTGCTAGGAGCCACTTTTGACTTTTCAAAGCTCCTCTTTTGTTTTTTCCTTTCTCTATTGCCGTCACACTTTTTTTAAGCTACCAACTATTGCATTGCATTGCATGATGGCTTCGTTCTTTTTCTCAGTTTCATTATATCTTTTGTCAGCAATGAATCTGGAAGCGAATATTTTCTGCACTACAATCCTTACATCCAGAAGACAAATGTCACTCCGGTTCCAGGAGTCTCACACATTTTGGACAACTGTCAAGAAAAAGTCGGCACTTACATCTTCAAGTTTATCTCCTGACTGTAAAATATTTTTGTCTTTTGTAAAATATTGCCTATAAATAGGCCTCTTGTTTCCATAGTTCGGCAGACTTAAGAGACTTGAAAAAATTCGAGAGTTAGAAAATTAGAGAGAAATAGAGAGTTAACCACTTGTGTAATATTTTCCAGTTTATGTCTTCCAGTCCTGTAAAAAACTTGTTCAATCTAATAATATCCTTCAGTTTGTTGTATCTTGTTCTATGTTCTATTCCATATTTTGTTGTTATTTTCTATAGTATTTTAGTAATAGGTAAAGGAGAGAAAAAATCCAATTAAATTTCAAATTGGAGTTCAATTAAAGTATAATTTTATGCTATGTATCATATCAAATCTAAATTTTAAAATTTTGTGCCAAGTGGGTTAATTTAGTATAAAAATTGAATTTCAATTAGAGTTTAATTTTGCGCTACGTGTCCCATCTAATTTTAATTATAATTTTTTGTGCTAAATTAGTTAATTTAGTGTAGAAAATGAGGAGTTCAATATAATAAACCATAAAAACATAATCATATAACTAAAAAAAAATCAAATTTATAAGTCATCTATATATATATATATATATATATATATATATATATATATATATTAATAGGTAAAGTTTAGAGAAAATTGATTTATAATTTGAAATTATAATTCAATTTTGCGCCATGTATCTAAATTTATGTGGGAACTACACCATAATTATCCACTTAAACTTGTGCCATGTGTCTACTTGCGTTTTTAATCTTTGTGTCTAATGAGTACAAAAAACTAAGAATCTAATATTAATGAACTATAAAAATTTTAAAAAAAACAATCACATATACTCAATAAAAATCACCACATGTTTCTCAAAAAATAAATAAAATAAAAATCACCACATAACAATGATCACTGCATGTTCTATCTTATTAAAAATTAGAAAAGAAATTATCATAAATAGTATTAAATTTAGGTAAGAATTTTAATATGTAACTAATTACGTTTACTTTAAAAATAATAATTTGACTAATTATCTATATTTTATGATAGAAATTGTGTTTAATTTTAAATGTATCTGTATGTATGCATAAATGCATGTGTTACATGCTTTTAAAAAAATTAATTTGACTAATTATTTATATTTTTATAATAAAAATTTTGTTTAATTTTAAATACATCCATGCGTTTGCATGGAGTTATATGCTAGTATATATTTATAGATAAAGTTTAGAGAAATTTCAATTAGAATTTGAAATTATAATCCAATTTTGCACCATGTGTCTAAATTTATGTGGGGACCACACCATAATTATCCACTTTAATTTTTTAATTTTTGTGTCAAGTGAGTTAATGAGAGCAAAATACGAAGAATCTAATATTAATGAATTATAATTAAAAAAAAAAAAAACAATCACATATACTCGATTAAAATCACCACACAATAAAACTCACAACACATTCCATCTTATTAAAAATTAGAAAAAAAATGATCATACGTTGTATTAAATTTACATAATAGTTTTAATATGTGACTAATTATGTTTACTTTTAATAAAAAATAATTTGACTAATTATTTATATTTTTATGATAAAAATTGTGTTTAATTTTAAATATATCCATGCGTTTGCAGGAGTTTCATGCTAGTTCATAATAATTTCATAGCACTACTTAATTTGTCTATCACCTCATTCCTATGCCCACCACTATTGCAATTTATTTTATTTTATTGGTTCGTGTGTGAGATGATATATAAATTGGGCGTGGTAAAATTATTGTGAATTTTTGTTGTGCTCATAGCTTTATAGAATGATTTTTTTTCATTAATTCTATGGTTAAACTATTTTATTTATTGCACCATCAAAATTAAATTCCCTCTCTTTCTTCTCTTTGAGAAATTAGTGAGTGCTTGGAGGACTATGTCATCAATGTCCAGTGGTTCTCCAACCTAATAAAAAATTAGCTTGTAACTCTATGCGTATGATACATTTATAAATAAGTATAAATAAATGCATATTTGTAATCCCATGTACATGCTTGAGAAACATTTACAAATAAGTATAACTAAATATGTATTAAATTTTTATCAAGGCAGGAAGAATGATCTTCCTCAACCTCTGCACTCTCTAGTGGAACCTTTTCCTTTCTTTGCATGGGGTATGGACGTCATTGACCCTATAGTTTCGAAAGGTTCGAACAAGTATGAATACATCTTAGTGGCTATCGACTACTTTACCAAATGGGTGGAAGCCGCTTCCTACAAGAGCGTTACCTAGGCTATAGTAGCTCGGTTTGTGAAATAGAATATCATTTACAGCTATGGCTTGCCAAGAGAACTTGTTACCAATAATGCGAAGAATCTAAATGGGAAGATGATTAACCAAATTTGCTAGCAATTCGAGATTGAGCACTAAAACTCAGTTCCTTAACATCCTTAGATGAATGGTGCAGTCGAGGCAACTAAGAAAAATGTGAAAAATGATCTTAACGAAGATGATGGATGTCGATACTGTATTTTGTTTGACCTTGATTCAAACGTCAAAACAAATGCCAAAATCTGAAAAAATACAAAAAAGGTGCAAATTACAAGTCTTAAAGCCAAAAAAAGGCAACAAATAAATGCAACATGATCGGATAGTGGATCAAAGGGTTGCAACATTCCAAAAGCCCCTTTGAAAGCAATTAAGATCAAAACCCTAATTGGGTATGATCAAAAAATTGATTTTTTGATCCGACCATTCGATCGAGTTGAATTTTAGACTGTCTCGTATGTCATATTTTTCCTTTCAAAATGATAGTTCACGAGCCAAAATCGAAGTTAGAATGGATGAGATATCAATAAAACACCAAAACCTTAATTAAAAACTTCACTTTTTTAAATAAATAAAAAAAATTTTAAACAGGCCGTTTTTTGACCAGCTTAATGCAAAAAACTATACCGATTGGGCAATAATTGGAGTGATCCAGCTAAACTAGCTTGAAGTATGAGGTCTCAACCACCCCTAGGAAAAGGGCTCGATGATATCTGCCATAGATTGGAAGGAATAAATTTTTTAAGGAAACACGTCACAGAATTTCATACACTACGTTACCTCCCTTATGGACCCAATATCTTGACAACTGTAGTTCCAAATCTCACAAAGTCAGAATCTATGGAAACTAGACATCTAGAGCTTTCCAGGGATATAAATATTGAAGAAAACGAATCTTGAAAAGGCCTCCAAACAGTCGCATAAAGATTGGACTAGAGTTGGGTTGCTATGTGATGGTGGTTTGGTACACCATCACATAGCCTCCCACTTTTTTGGCTTCTCTATAAATAACCCCCGTTTTTTTTTTTTTTTTTTTTTTTTTTTTTTTTTTTTTTGTAAAATATGAAGTTATTGGGAGAAAAAGATAGGAAAATTGGAGAGAAAAAATACTAGAAAAAAATCTTAAAAAATTCTGAAAATTTTTTCCTCTCTCCTCTCTTTAGGAAACCCACCACAAAAATTCAGCCTCTCTCATTTTATTTGTAATCTTTGTGGGCAAGATGTAGGGAAGGGATAGTTTTCCTAATAACTATACCCATCCCATTTCTCTCTACTTCATCTCTTGTAAACATCATCCATTTATATATATATATATATATATATATATATATATATATATATATATATATATATATTTGAAGTTCTATTTATTTACTTTGTTTCTTTGCTTTCCTAGCACTATTTTTGTGATTGTGTATCTATCTCTCTTTTCCTTTATGCTCATATCATTTGTTGTTGATTGTGATATTGTGGCTATGTTCCTAGATGGGTATTGAACCACTCCTAGACCAAATATGGGAAGTACCCTTAGGGGGGAAGAAATCCCATTTCTTTTAGGCATTTAGGAACCCCCTCTTTTTTTTTTCTTTTTTTAAAATTCTTGCGCATATTTTGTTACCCATTTATTTTAATGCTATTCCCCCATCCTCTTTACTATATTGTCACCTATTTATTTTAATGTTATTCCTCCATCCTATTTACTTTAATGATATCCATTTTATTTTAATGTTATTCCCCCATCTCCTTTACTTTAATGTTATACTTGGTGTGGTGGTCACTCTATAAGTATAAGTGCTTGTGGGGTATGGGGGGTAAGGGCCGGGGTTCAAGTCTCCATAAGGGAGCTTCACACACATATACACTTAGATTATGCTAGAATAAAAATTCTATCTTATATATTAAAAAAATGTCATCCCATTTAATTTTTGCTAATCCCCACTCCCCTTTATTTATGGCACTTTTTATTTATCTTGTTACACACACACACACACACACACACACACACACACACATATATATATATATATATATATATTATATTATTATCTACTCACTTAAGAATATGATAATGTTGTCTTAAAAATGGTTGATGGCTTAGAACTCCCATTTCTTTTTGACAAAGCACCTATAAGGCTTGAAATATATTAAAGCTTAGTTACGAGGGATCTCTAAAAAAACCTTTTTAATGAATCTTTACTTTTATTGTCATTTAAATTCAAACCCTTTACTTTTGTTGTCATTTAAATTTCAACACTTTACGTTTCTTGTCATCTAGTTTTCTAGCAATTTTATTTACTTGCTTTATTTCTTGTACTTAATTACTTGTCTTTAAATTCATAGCACTCATATACTATTGTTACTCTTTATTTTTCTCATTAATAATGTTTCCATAAATTGATTGCTTGGGTAAACAATTCCTTAGTATGTTTTTCCAAGGAAATGGTTTTCAAGAAGAATGTTTTATTCCCCTTTTCAAAAGTTGTTTTTAAAAAATAAACCCTTTTCTTTAAGAACCCTCCGCTTTTACCCTAAAAAAATGTGTGTTCTTTCAAAAAAATCCTTTCTTTTTCTTTCAAAATGTTCTTTCTTAAAAAAAAAATATATTTTTTCTCTTTTTTTAAGAAATCCAAAAAATGAAGTATTTTCTAAAATTTTTTTTTCTTTTACCACATTGGATTTTCTTTTAAAAAATAAAATAAAAGAAATCTTTTCAATGAGAAAAGTTTCAAAAGGAATATTTATTTTCTTAAAAAACATAGGATTTTTGGAACCCAAACTTTAAAATATATAAAACCCATGAACTTTTTCTTTCAAAATCCTTTTTCTTACCAAAAATATTTTCAACATAAGTATTTTACAGAAATCATGGAATTATTTTTTGGTACAAATCTTTTCAAAAGAAAAACCCATGAAACTTTTCAAAAAAAAAAAAGCTTTTCTTCCTTTTAAGGACTTATCTACTATTTCATATAAAAAAATGTGTTTTTCAAAATGAAGCTCTTTTCTTCAAATGGTTTTCTCAAATAAAATCATGGGACTTTTTAAAAATCCAAACCTCTTTTGCTAAAAAAATGGACCCATGCATCTTTTCTTCAAAACTTTTTCATACTAATGTTTTTGCTAAAGTGATTTTTTTTTTTTAAAACTACAAGTCCCCCCTCTAAATTTTCAGGTTCCCCTATATAAATATATATATGACATTTTCTAAAAATATTTTCTTTTCAAAGAAAATGAAAAATTATTTCTCATTACAAACTTTTCCTGTTCAAAAGAATTCTTTTTCTTTTGAAAATGATGAAATTCTTCTTCAAAAAATAATGTGTTTTTTTTCCAAAACTTTCCTATCAAAAATAAAATAAATTTAACATTTTAAAACTTGCCCATGCATTGTTATTTAAAACTTTTCCTTTTTTTTCTTTGTTGGAACTAATATATTTCCATTGTCATCTTTTTTTGCATGGTAAAAATGAGGAAATAGGGTGGATGACGAGTTGGTGCTTTCCTTCCAACCATCTTCTTTTATTTTTACGCTGTAATTTATTCTTGTATAATATTTAATATTCACATACTAGTTACGTAGTAAATATCCTTCACATGTTATTTATGTAAATATCTCATATACTTTGATTGTAGGGAAAATTACAACTTACCCACCTGTGATTTGACCAAAATTCAAGTTGTCTACCTGTAGTTTGAAATTTGACATTTACCCATCTGTGATTTGACCAAAATTTAAGTTGTCTACCCGTAGTTTGAAATTTAACACTTTACCTATCCGAGGTTAGCTCAGTTAGATTTTTTTAACCCAACTTTATTAAAAACATGCTAAATATATAATTTTGCTCTACTTTTATGTCTCTCTTCTCCAAAAACACAAAAAACATACAAATACAAGATTAAGTATGATAAAAAAGAATCCAGCATAACACTTGCATAATGGGCTTTCAAACTATAGGTAGGTAACTTAAATTTTGGTCAAACTTCAGGTGAGTAAAGTGTTAAACTTTAAATCACAGATAGTCAATTTAAATTTCAGCTAAACCATAGGTGGGTAAGTTGTAATTTTCTCTTGATTGTAAATATTCTTTGACTTAAACATTCACATGGTATTTATAGATAAATAAATACTCACATGTGTGTGTGTGTGTGTGTGTGTGTGTGTGTGTGTATGTATGTATATGTATATGTATATGTATAAATTGTTTGCACAAAGCTTTTAAAAAAAATCAAAATTCCAAGTATCTTATTTTTTCAATATAAAGATAATGTTAGAAATAAATTAAAATGAGGTACTATTCTTTCGATAGGCTATATATGTATATTGTTTGCACAAAGCTTTAAAAAAATCAAAATTCGAACTATCTTATTTTTTCACTAAAAGGATAATGTTAGAAATAAATAAAAATGCCGTACTATCTTTTGAATAGACATTGTGGGGTATTGTAGACACTCGATTTTGCACCCATAATTTAATCTTGGAAGATGACTAGAATGACCATTCATATACCCAAAATTTAAAATTGCATTACCTGCGTCAATTCATTCATTGCATATTATAAAATTGATTTTGAGGTTTTGGCAGTCACGACGGTATGTCCGATTTCCAAATTGGACCATCGGATTGAAAGATATCACATGATCAAGTTTGCACGATCTGCATGCATTGTGTTTGGATGGATCCGACCATACATGATTAATTTAATTGGTTAGACAATTAAAATTAATTAAATAATTTTGTGATTAGTTGTTAATTAGTGTCAAAAATAGACTTGCTTGCATGGGAATAAAGTGGATAATCAGATAACAAATAAGTTGTGGATAATCAAGACTTTTTGGAATGTTTATGTACAAGATAATTATCACTACCTGAATATCTAGAAAATGGGATTGATTTTTAGAATACAGATTAAAAACGAGTCTAAGTGCAATTCCCAGCTCAAAAAACCTCAAAAAAGGAGTCCAAATTGGATCAAATTCAAACGTGGGTTCGGCATCTAAGAGGGCCATTCGACACCTTGGAGTGCTGGTCAGCACTTCTCAAGTGTCGATTGGCACAAACTCGAGGCTCCGCTCGAGGACTCCTCGATTGAGATAAGGCCTATCTTTTTCGATTTTGTAGAGATAAGGACGCGTCTCAATTCGTATCTAATCATTTAGCTAATTTTTCGAAGCATTCCAACCTCTATAAATAGGGGATGCCTCTCAAAATTCAAGACACTTTTCTGACCCCCCCCCCCCCTCTTTCGGGCTCTTCTCTTCTGACTTTTCAATTCCCCTTACGTTAAAGACGTTTTGGAAGCTTTTGCTTTAAGAATTTTTTTTTGTAAGTAAAGTATTTTAGGCTTCAAAGAGGTGAACAAATTTCTTTGAATTCTATAATATTCTTTCACTACAAGAGCACGCTCATGTAAGAGGTATTATATTATTTTTCTTCTTTCTTTCTTTTCTCCATTAGTTTTTATTGTTTGATGCATGATTGTGTTTTGACATGATTTATTATGTTTTGTTCCTAATGTCATTATTATGCTTTGTTAGACTTTTCTTTAACATGTTCTTAGATGATTGTTTATTGTGATTATTTTTTTTGAAAGTTTCAAAATTTGCCAATGAATACCAAAGATTTAAAAAAAAAAAATTCAAAAATTGATCTGAAATTTTCAAATCTGATTTTTTTAAGACACAAAACTGATCTGTATTTTCATTAAATACATATTTGATTTTTTTTAGAAAAAGGTTTTTTTTGTTACAAAATTTCAGATTTTGAAATTTAAAAGAAATGATTGAAAGTTAGGTTGATTTTTTTTTTAAAATGTGTGATGCATGCATAATGAATTTATCTCATGAATGTGAATCCTCTTTCAAAAATCTTTTTTTTTTTTTTACTTTACAAAAATATATTTGATTTTTTTTAATAAAATATTTCTTTTTATCTTTTACGAAAATAGATCTTTTTTTTTACAAACCAAGTCTTATTTCTTTTACCCTTAAAACAGATCTGAATTTTTCTTTTTAAAAAAGAGGACATATTAATGAGGCAAATTTAATTTAGATTAATTCTTGTCAAGTGTCAGTCATGTGAATTCAACGTATCATTTAACATCATGCAAAAAATGGTATATTGGTCATTAGAGTCTAGAAGACCAGACTTTTTCTGGGCGGAATGGGTGCCTAATTACTTCCCATTCCGTAATTTAGCTCCCGAGCTTAGGATTTTTGGATAGGTAGATTAGTGTCTTTTTTTTTTTTTGGTAGATTATAACTAGGACCCAAAGCCTTGTAAGGTTTAATTTACCAAAATTGTATTTTTTTCTCTATTCAATCAATGACATTCAAAGTATTCTGAATATGTATTTTGTATTTATTTTTTCTTATTTTTTTGTATAAAAAATAAGTGGCGACTCTACATCACTTATCAAAAAAGAGTGGTGCCCTTAAAAGCACTCAAATCTCTTTTTTGAGAGCACTCAAGTTTCACGGTCTCTTACAGGTACTTCACACCTTTCCCACATGTAATCAAAATTCCGAATCCAAGATTTTTGGTTCTTGACTTTTGGTTTACCTTAATTAATAAACCCTTAAAAATTAATTTAGTTAATTAGGTAACTTAACACTCAGATTGGGTGACAATAAGTGTTTGGGCTAAGAACCTCTCAAGAATTTGAAATTGGAGAGGTAGGGGTAGAGGAAAATTAAGAAATAGTGTGTAGATGATTGTGGGTTTACAAACTCTAACTTTCAAGTGTATTGCTAGGGTTTTCTCTCTAAAAGTCTCCTTACAATTTTGTGGGTAATGTGGGCTTATATAGTGTTTGTAAAGAAATGAGAAAAGCACACTTTTAAAAGTTTTAGGCAGAGAGTTTCACGAGTCACTCATGACTTGGCCTGAGTCGCGAAGTGACTCGTAAAATACAGCCTAGCAAAAGACTATTCAGATTCTTGCATGTGCTTCTCACGTGGCCTTTCGCGGGTTGTCCACTTGCAAGCCAGTCGCGAACTTCATTGTCTTCACAATTCTTCACCAAACTCACACACTTAACCCTTACATTAAATCCCACAAACATATAGGGAAATAATTGAACAAAATACAATCAAAATTGACATAGGATAAAGGTCAACATAAAACATAGTTATAAATCACAACTTTATATAAAGCACATTTTAATGGCAAACCATTAATTGGTGAATTTCTCATTTCCACAACAATTCAATCAACTCAAGCTTGATTTTGCGTTTGGATATTAAAATGAAGAGAATTCCAATATGCTTAGTGTCACGTCAAAATAAACCCCCAAGATCCTTAATTTAAAACTTGGGTTCCCAACCAAATTTGAGGTCGAACAAAATATGGTATCTACATGTACGCACGGTCAAAGCCCACACACACATACTCGTGTATGCGTCCGCATGCTCATTAGGGTTTTAGATTCCCGTTCCTATTTGGATTGTGATTTCTACACCAAGGCTTCTCTCATGATTCCTATAGCCTTAGGGATTGCTTAAGACAGATTTGAACTTAGAATTTCATCCATCAAAAGAAGAAAAGCAAGACAAAAGGAATATAAAATGCATACATATCCCATGAGTTGTAAATAAGTACATGTCCTAAAATAAAAGTAGAAAAATAAAGATATTCTTAAATACAACACAATGTCTTAAATAAAAGTGCAGAAGATATGCTAAACAAGAAAAAGAAAAAGAAAAGAAACTAGCTATATGTCTATGTCTGTCTGTCTACTGTAGGGATCACCACCAGTAATGCCTCTTCCTCGGCCAAGAACTCGGGGTCGCCTCTAGGTCATCATCATCATCATCATCATCATCATCATCATCATCAAGCTGAGCATACCCATTAGGCCCATAGATCTGCCTAGAATACTCAGCACCTCCAACTTGAGGTTCCCAGCAAGCCAAACCAACTCCTCATGCTCCACTATAGTGGGCTGAATTTGAAAATAGATAATGTTATTACAAGCCTAAGGATAAGGATAAAGAGAACTCATAGCTCATGTGCCTTGAGGAAAAGGATAACCCATGAAACCTGAGTTACGCCACGGGCGCTCCCGAGCAAACCCGTCAGGACCATAGATGTAGACCGACCAAGGCAAGCAAGGAAGATCAGTAGGGCCACCAGCGGTTGGACTAGCCGCACCCTGAAATGATTACCACATTTAAATATCACCGTATATAGGATATGTAAGATAAGGAGAAAGAGAAGAAAGAAAAGAGAAGACACATACCCCAATGGGAAAAGGAGACATGAGGCGACCCTTATTGAAGTCATCATAGTCGAGATCACCTAAAAGCCGCTTAGCATAGGCAATGCCGTCCTTCCACATTTGGTACTTAGCGTCAATCATTGAGAGTGGGGCAAGCATGAACTCAGGAGGATCCATAGGAGCCTAAGGCGCATCCTCACCCACCAGCTAGTAGCAAGTTCGCTCGATAGGTATAAGGCCTTCAAGCCTGCACCCTCAAAGAGTTGGGAAGTCCCAGAAGAGATAATGGCAGTCGCCTCTAGATCTGGGACAACAATGGGAGGAACACCCACCCATGGTCCCCAAAAAATTTGCAAGGATACATATGATTAGAAAGAGACTTTGAAACATGCAATGATGACCAAACAAGAGGATTTCTTTTTATTCATCAAGTTGGAGGAAAGAAGGCTGTTTAGATGAGCTTGGACTGAAGAGAAGACCCTTAGGTCCATATCGACACCATGAGAGATAAGGCCATGAGACAATGCCCAACATTGCAAGAAGAGAACACAGACATAGTTTGCAAGCTAATAGTTTGCAAGAAAAGAGCATGATGATAGTTTTCAAGATGATAATTTGCAAGAAAGAGCATGGGAACAATTTGCAAGAAAGTAAGATACAATTTGCAGGATGATAGTTTGCAAGATAGGGCAAGCAGATACAGTTTGCAAGAAAGTAAGGTATAGTTTGCAAGATGACAATTTGCAAGAAAGTAGGGTACAATTTGCAAGAATATGAAATGCAATTTGTAAACCTAGATAACATGTGAAACCAATACATTTTGCAATAACATGAAGTACAATTTGTGAAACTATATGAGAAAAGGGAAAGAGTCTATCCTCTAGCAGCTTCCAAGGCTCCTCTAGCTGACAAAAAGTCCCTCGGCTCAGTGTATCCATGACTGAGTAGAGTTAGGTGAGGCAAGCATGGCTCCAGTTCACATCCTAAGCTTGCTTAAAATCTTAGAAGGGAGCTAGCCACCTCAAGGATATCGTTTGACCTCTATTGGCAAAGAGATATGCCTTTATTAGGTATAGCAGAAATGCATTAGCCATTTAGGCACGACCATCTAGAGTCACATGAAAAAGAGGCTTGTAGTCCCTCTCCAAATCAAAGTAACGGATGTGCTCAGTGGGGTAGTTATGCCCTAGTAAGTTCGAACCAAATTGAATGCCCGACTCACCCTCCAAGTTGATGATAGGCTCATTACATCTCAAGCCGGTCATCTAGTGGAAGTCATGAGGAGTCATAGTCATCTCCTTCCTAGCATTGTGAAAGGTGTAGGTAGTGTCCCACCATCTCTCAGCAAGTGCCTGCACTAGAATGCTACTGGCAATACCCTTAGGAAGTAAACGCATGATTGGCTCGAAGTCAGTGTAGGCACAAGGAAAAGGATATGGGGAGTCGCCACCTAGTCATATGGTCTGGGAACCATGAATATAGCTTCATTTCGAGGAAAGACCTTTGATCTTACTACCAGAGTTTGGGTTCGGAGTTTAGGTATACTCTTGGGAAGGTTAGGCATCCAAGATCGCCCAACCATAAGGTTGGCCTCCAATCATTGTGTCCTATACCTTAACCCTATTAAAAACTATTTAAATACTATCCATCTATCCAAACAAAAGGGAGCCAAACATATTGAAGAAACCCTAACACTCATCTAACATATGAAAACCCTATCATACATTTGAAACAAAGCAGCAGTTTAAATATGGAGGCAAGCATATTGTCAAAAAATACATATCGAAAACAAAATGTTAACACATTGAAACAAATTGTTAACATAGAAATAGAGTAGAGGCCAAACAAGATGAAAAACGTAAAATTTAGAAGCCATATACTTAAAGACATGAAGAAAACCTAAAACCAACCTAAATAGACATGTGAAAGCATAAAATAAACAAAAGAAATAGATTAAAAAAAGATTAAAGACAGAAAAGAAAGAGAAAAGTTTAAAAGAATACCTTAAAGCAAAAGCTCCTAGGCTTGTTTTTTGACCGTTTCCTTCAGTCAAATTTATCACAATTCAATAAATTAGTGATTAGAAATCTTAAACTCGAAGGATTGGGGCCAGAAAATGTCCCAATCAAATAAAAATGACTTGAGGGTGTTTTGTGAAAAACTCCCTTTTGATTCACTATTTTCTAGTGAATCTTAGGTTTTTCCCGTGGGGTTTCTGTGTGTTTTGAAAATGTAACATGTATGGCTTTTTATAGTTGAAAAAATGGGGTTTGAAATGGCTCCCATACAATGTGAGATTTGTTTCAAACCTCAGCCATTATTGTAGAAAATTTGTCTTTCTTATGCTTCTGAAACTCTAGCTGTGTACGTAGAGACGAAGCCAGGACTTGGAGTTAGGGGGACAAAAGTATAAACAAAAACAAATTTTGAAACTCCAAATAAATATTCATTTAATAAACCATCAACAAAGAAAAATACACAAAATTATTGTTTCTTAGATATTACAATGCAATTATTTATGAAAATGGAACTCGTCGTCTTTTTAAATCTTCAAAATCATCTATGATTGAATCCGTATTAATTGTCACAATAATGTCCCTTTTAATGCATAACATCATAGCGTCTGACAAAAACTTATTTTCCATTTTGTTGCGAAGGTTAGTTTTGATGATATTCATAGCTGAAAATACTCGCTCTATAGTTGTAGTAGAAACAAGAAGAATAAGCACAAGCTTGACCACTCTATAAATAAGCAAATAGTATTATGATTTTCTAGTTCTCACCATCCATTGGCATAATTCAGAAATATTTTTCAAATTCTTGAACCCTGAATGCTGAACTACATCATACTTATAAAGATTAAGTTCCTTTTTCAAATCATTTTTTTCATCATCTGTGCAGTCTATTGGATAAAAATTATCTATCAATGAATAAATATCACTGACTCGAAAAGATTCATATGCCTCTCGAGGGTTTAGAGCTGTGCTAAGCGTAAGTAACTCTATGGCGTGCTCACTAAACAGATGATTTAGCTCTTGCAATTGAGAATCTATTCCTGCATTAAAAATATCTACTTTATAATAATGCTCATTTCTAAAGTCCTCTTGTTGATGACGAGCTTGACCAAATCTTGCAACATAACAAGCATTCATATCAGGGACATCTATACCACGTTCCTTACAAAATGATATCACAGTAGCTAATAAGTCATTCCATTTCTCATCTCTAAATTGTTGGATAAGTTTTTTAGTGGATGAAACTAAATGCATAACATTTAAAATGTCTTGCGATTGGTTTTGCAAAGCTTGAAAAAGTTTATTAGTGATCCCCATAGTTTCATTAACAAAATGCAAGATGAAGACAAATTCAAATGAAATTAATACCTCATAAGTGGACTCTGCTTCTACTTTTTGTGAAGAATTTCCTTCATCCTTGATTTTCAGTAGAACTTCACATGTTGGACTGAATAACTTTATCAAGTTAGAAACCGATTTATAATGCGAACCCTAACGAGTATCTCCAGGTCGTTGTAAAGTGACCATCTGATTAAGTCCTTTCCTAGTCTCAAGCTCTTCAATATCAATCAAATATGCAATGTTAGAAGCTCTAGCAATTTTTAATTGCTCAATACGTTTGCATGAAGCACAGATATTATTGATAACTAAAATCAATTTAGTGAAAAATCTATTAAGAGGGACAACTGCTTTTGATGCTCCTACTAATGCCAATTGTAAGCGATGTGCAAAACAATGAATGTAGTAAGCATATGGACAATCATTCAAAATCAAAACTTATACTCCATTCCACTCACCTTGCATGTTGCTTGCACCATCATATCCTTGCCCCCGAATGTTTTGGATATCTAAGCAATGATTGAAAAATTAATAATGTATATCCTTCTTAAGGGTCAATGCCACAGTGTCAACAACATGAACAATCCCATAAAATTGTTCTCGCACAAAGCCATCTGTATCAACATATCCACAGCCATTTGCTCTTTCATGGACTCATCACGACCTTCATCAACCAATATGAGAAACTTTGCATCACCAATTTCTTCCCTAATTTCCTTCTTCACTTTGGTTGAAATAACATGAAGAATTTATTTTTGAATCTGAGGTCATATGTAGGTGGCATTTTTTGGAGCTTTTGCCATTATTTCAACAACATTATTATTATAGCCCACCATCAAATCCAATGTCATAAGAAAGTTTCCCCGATTGGTTAAAGTAGAGCTTTCATCTTGACCTCTAAAAGAAATAGCTTGCAAGGCAAGATGTCGAACAGCATCAATTGAAGCCTTCAATATTAGTCGATTATTTGCAATTTGTTCTGAAGTAAAATTGCCTACTACTGTGTCTATGTGTTGAGACTGGTTCATCAAATCTTGACATGCTTTATGGGCAAATCTATGAGTGGAGTTCAAATCTTTCCCCATATGAAGACTAAAAGAACAACTTTCGCCATTTCTAACTTTCTTCCAACTCTTAAATCCGTTAACTGTGAATGCATTTTGTCCGTCATGCCCAGTTGGCTTATGAGAAAGCATGGCAGCCAAAAAATAGCATCTTTTTTAAGAGAATATTCAAGCCATGACTTAAAGTGATCATCTTCATACCAAGAACCTTGAAAGCTTTGACCTTTCTAAAATTTTTAAATTTTTTTAAAACGAGGTTGGTATGGACCCAACTTAATGTAACGTCGCCAGATCTCATCTCGTTGATCAACATGATAAGTATATATTTGTCTACGCAATCTAGGATCAAGTTCTAATTGCAACGAACTCATATCAACCTTTTGAAATTTTGTTTGAGAATTTTCCTCAATAGGGACATTAAGATTTTCCTCAATAGGTTCATCAGGATTTTCCTCAATTGGGACATCAGGATTTTCCTTAACATTAGTGGTTGGCAATGTTGCACCACTAGTATTAGCTTCTAAATCATTTGAAGCTTTTTTTTTTTTTTGAAAAAATCAAATATGTTAGTTGAATTTTTCATAATCTACAAATAAAATATAATTTGAAATTATTATGTCATTATATAATTAATAATCTACAATCATTAAACAATAGACAAGCACTATGCACACAAGCATTCAACAACTAGCCAATAAATTTTAAAGTTGCAAATAATCTCTTTAATTATTTACCCAAAACAAAATTTCTTTAATGTTTTAAAAGACACTAAACTAATATAAAAAAACACTAAAGACAAAGCTACAAATAAATCACAAAACATGATAAACATCACAGGGCTATGGCAATAGGAGTTGACGTGTTTTGTTGTGTTTGTCACAAGAGATGACAATTTTTTTTTTTTATAAAAGAAAATAAATTATGGGCTATATTAAAGAGAGAAAGACAAAGATGGGTCTGATTTTTACCTCTCTCTTTGACTCTTTCTCTCTAGTTTGTAGTTTCTTCTAGTTTATTCTATATTTCTATGTCTTTGAGTCTCTACGTCCTTACTCTCATGCTCTGTGCTCTCTTTAAGTTTTCTTTACAAGTCACAACAATGTTAAGTATCAACACATGATTAAATCTGAGTTAACCAAACAAGGATTCAATATGAGAGGGATACCTTTGCTTCTGTAGACCTGTAGACTGCAGTGTCACTCGCTGTCGAACTCCTCTGTGTTCAGTCGTAAGTTAGGTTTTCCTTTTTTTTTTTTTAATGGCTTAGATATCCCCTTCTTTTTTCCCTTTTATTATATGTGTGAGGTAAGTTGGGTGTTTCCTACTCCTAGGCTAGTTAGATATCTAGTTAGAATCGGCTTTATTTTTTTTATTTTTTATTTTTTATTTTGTTTTGGAGTGCTGTTTGGGCTTAATTTTTGTTGTTAGGCTAATATTTTTTTCATAGCTTTTAAAAATATCAATAATATTGTTAAATGGGGCAAAGTGTAATTTTATTGAAACAAATTGCTAAAACTAATATATTATATATATACTATTTTTTTTCTTCATCGCTTTTTTCCTTTTTCTTTCATTTATGCCGGAATCTTTGAATTTATTAGATACCAATTCCTATATTGAAAAGTGTTTACTCCTGGGGGGGGGGGGGGCACTACCCCCCAAGGTCCAACAACAGCTCAGTCGTGTGCATACGCAAGAATGTGTCTATGTACGCATGCTTTGGCTCGCGTACGCAAGCATAGACCCACGTATGTAGGCCGAGACCCATGTCAGTAGGCCATGGGCCACTTTGGTCATTTTATTTCTAAAAAAAGATTTTTTGCTTATTTAAAAGGTTATATTTTCCATTTTAATACTACTCAAGTCAATTTAATATTTGATTGGACTCTAAACTGGTCTTAGGCTTTAGAGTTTGAGCATCATTGGGGAATAGGGGCCTAAGTCGTAAGGGATACAAAATGCGGTGTCTATAGCTGACCATGTTTACCAAGGCCTTTGTCTTGCCCGTCAAAGTCTGGTACCATGCAAACAGATGACTGGTACTACCCCTACTTGTGAAAGGCAGTAAACCATGTAGAAGACAATAACGAGAGTATAATAGTCATGTTGGATATAAAAAAAAAGGTGAAGAAATCAAATTGGACAAAAAAAAAAATTAAAATAGAGTTTTGAGCATCAAGCTTGTGTATGTGTACACATGGCCCATGTATGTTTATGCATGCTGAGGCATGCCTCCTTATGAACTTATGAACATCAATGCGTATGAATGAAGCTGGAATGCGTACATATACAACCTGGCCACACAAGCATGAAGGACGCATGAACGTAGACAGAATGGGTTCCTCGACATTTTCAGCCTACCATTGATCAAAACTCATCATCAGGTTTTCATTAAAAGCCATCCCACATCAAAATCCAAGCATTTAAAAGTCTAAAAATAGATTAAAATGGAAGATCAGAGCACAACTTAAAAATGAGAAAAGTTTGAAAAACTTACCAATCCAGTCCATGCATTGTATAAAAGATGATTTTGTGGCCTATAGATCAATGGAAGGCGCTCAATTATTCTTGTGGCTCCAACCCAGTTGGTGAGGTTGAAAACTTCTCTGAAAATCAAGTAAGAGGTCTTCTTGGTCTTAGGTGCCATTGGAGAAGATGAAAGAGTTTGAAAATTGTACCTTTTACGACTCAGGCCCCTGTTCCCCAACGATGATAGTACTTTAAAGCCCAATGTTGGTTGAGGGCCTAATCAGATGAAAATTGACTTAAGAAAAGTGTTTGTAAAAAACATAACTTTATTTTTGGAAAAATAAAACTATTTTTGCAAAAGAAAGGCTGCAGGAAACCCTGTGTGCGCACGTACACTTAAGCCAAGCGTACACATGCTTATTGCATGCACACACATGCACGGGCATGCGTACACAGCTAGGGTTCTAGAAACTATGAAAGGAAATCTTTTTATGCATTAAACTTGGTTTGGATCGAATCCCACATCGTCTGGGAGCTACCCTAAACCCCTATTTTTCGACTATATAAAGTCATAAAAGACACTTTTTCAAGAGAGGACGAAAATAGTGGTAAAACACACAAAATTCACAAGAAAATAGTGAATCAAAGAGGGAGTTTTTAACAAAACATCCTCAATTCAAATTTTGTTTGATTAGGACCTAATCTGGTCTCGATCTTCGAGTTCTAAGTTTACTAATCCATCTTTGATTTGATTGTGAATAAATTGACTAAGGGGAATGATCGAAACCAAGCTCTAAAGAGTTCTAGTGTTAAGGTAAAGTTTCTAACTTTGGCTCCTTATTTTCTCTTTGCTTTTCTTTTGTTTTTGTGTTTGTATATATGCTTTAAGTGTTCATAACATTTTTTTAAAAGGTTTATGTTTAAAGCATGTTAAGTTGCTAGATTTCTTGTTTCTAGTTTCTTTTTTGTTTCGTGTTTTCGGGTTAGGGTTTAGAGTGTGTATGTGTGCGTATGCTTCATGCATGCGTATGCTGCATACGCATATAGTTCGGATGCACACGCACTCTTGCCTAGAAACCCTAAATCGCTCCTACCTAGTTTATGTATCTTTACGCCTCCGCCTCTCTATTTTGTTTTATCCCTATGATGATCATTAGGGTTTTGTTTGTTTTAATACCATGAACATGCATATGCCATGACCATGCATTGATGCATATGTGTTATGATGTAGTGAGGTAAGTCATGCATAATCATATGAACATGAATAAGTTTTGATTGATGAACACGATATGCTTCATGGAATCCCCTTGTGTTGATGTTTAGGTATCTTGACATGTTTGTTTGAATCTGCCTTGTGATGATTCTGCTCTTCATAATATATGCTTAAATGCAATGATAGATGAATGCTAGGCTTGGGGATAATAATGCCATGTTTGCTTGCTTTAGATGCATGCTAGTGTATGTGAGTTAGAATAACATGTTAAATTTTCCTTTAATGAGATTAAGACTTGGAACATAATGAGTGGAAGCCAACCCACCAGTTGGGTGGGGTTGGGTGCCTAACAACTTCTCATCCCCATACCTAAACTCGGACACGTGCTCTGGTAAAGATCAGTCTTTTTACAAAGGACACTATATTTATGGTTCCTAGACCTAAACTAGGTAGCGACTCCATTTACACCCTCCGTCATGGTCCACCTTAGGCCAAGACATGCTTTCCATGAAAGGGGGATGACACCATGTTGCAGGCGCTTGTGCCCACATATAGCCAATAGCTTGATTTTATCCACCAATGACCAAAAATTAAGAGTTAATCAAAATAAAGGATTGTCTCACGACAGGGGTTGTGGGGTGCCTAACGCCTTTCCCACAAGTAACCAAAGTTTTGAATCCAAAAATTGAGATTTTTTTATCATCCATTTAGATTATGAAAAAATCAACTTTTTCTTAACCTAGGATTGGTAATAAAATTAAAATAAAGTTAGGTGACCAATTAGACCTAGAAAAACCTAATGATAGGTGGTGACTCTTGAACCTTAATTAAAAATGACTCATAGTCATAGTTCATATCAGAATTATGCATCATTCTTAAAAAGGGAATAGAGGGGGGGGGGGGGCACATGCCCACTTCCTTTTCCCCCTATCCGTACGTGTAGAGAGCATGCGTCGCCATTTAAGGTATTTGTAAGCTTTGAGACATCGACAATAAGTATGTGATTAACATGATATTTTCATAATTTAACTCTTGGATTGATGTGTTAATTACAAGCTTATTTTTCATATATGCTTAATTACATGCTTCTATATATGCCTATACCTTTACATATGCAAACCTATCACTACAAAAAACGGGGTCTAAAGCCGCGTTTCAAAAACACGACTATAGACCCCAAAAACGCGGCTATAGCCTATAGCCGCGTTTTCTAGAGCCGCGTTTACAAACCCGGCCTAAGCGGCGCAGCAATAGCCCCTGTGGGTTTGTAGCCGTTTTTTTACAACCGTGGCTAAAGATTGGACCTAAAGCCGCGTTGTTTAACCACGGCTATAGTCTGAGACCTATAGCCGCGTTTTTCAAAAACGCGGCTATAGGTTTTTTTTATTAAAAAAAAAAAAAAAAAATTTCTGGGTGTTTTTTTTCCCCCAAGAAATTCAAAATTAAACGCAAACCCAGAAAATTCAAACCCAAAAATTTCAAAATCAAACACAACATACTCACAATACAAACACACCCAAAAAATTCAAAATCAAACACAACATACATACTAACAATACAACCACAACTTGCTCCAAAATATAAGAACACAAACCCATGAATCTCCTCTCCTTCAATAAAGCCAACCCAAATCTAACACTAAATCCATTCAAGGAACACAAGTACAAACTCAAAAACACAAAAGAACAAGCTCAAGAACACAAACCCATTTAAACATAAGCACAATATTAGGGACACAATAGCACAAAAAAAATGTCATGACTTGTAGAAGAAAGGAGCAAAAAAAGAAAGAAAGAAAAAAGATGCAGGAACTCCAAAGAAACAAAGAAAAAAAAAGTTACGTTGGAAAAAGGAAGGAAGAAAGAAAAAGGAAAAAAAGAAGAAGAAGAACCTGAAGAGTTAGTGAAGAAGGAAGAAACAAAAAGGAAAAAAAAAAAACAACCTGAAGATTTAGTGAAGAAGGAAGAAAGAAATGGGAAAAAAAAAAAAAAAGGAAGAAGAAGGAAAGAGAGAAGAACCTGAAGCTTTGAGTGAAGAATGAAGAAAGAAAAAAAAGAAAAAAAGAAAAAAAAAAAGAGAAGAACTTATACTGAAAGTGGGGGTAGGTGAGGATGTAGGTGGGAAAGGGGGGGGGGCACGTGGGAAGTTTAAGTTTTTTTTTTTTGAGCCGTGTTTCTAGAAACACAGCCAGAGGAGGACCTATAGCCGCGTTTTTGGAAAACGCGGCTATAGGTCCCCCTCTGGCTGCAAACTCCAGGTCTTTCTTTTAAGAAAATTTATTCAGCTGAGGGGGACCTATAGTCGCGTTTTTAAAACGCGGCTATAGGTCACCCTATGGTTGCTCTTCTAAGCGCAGCTCCAAGCCCCTCTTTTTAAAAAAATTTATTCGGTTGGAGCTGCGTTTCAGAATGCAGCCAGAGGAGGACCTATAGCCGCGTTTTTAAAAACGCAGCTCTAGGTCCCCCTCTAGCTGTGTTTTCAAACGTAGCTCCAGGCCTCACTTTAAAAAAAAATTATTCGGCTGGAGCTGCATTTGAAAATGCAGCTAGAGGGGGACCTATAGCCGCGTTTTCCAAAAACGCGGCTATAGGTCATGTCTATAGCTGCGTTTCTTAAAAACGCAGCTATAGATCAACTATAGCCGCGTTTTTTTATAAACGCGGCCAAAAAAACGCGGCTATAGCCCGCGTTTTTTGTAGTGTATGCATACCCATTTGTTATTCTCTAGATATATACCTCAATGTTTCTTTATATGACTTATTAGATGATTTTGAGCACAAACAAGTTGATTTAAGTTGATTTAAGTATGTAACTAGTCTCTTTCTCATTACAGTATGCATGTGTTAGTTGATTTAGCTTGGAATGCATGTTGGTGTGCTTATATAATGATGAGTATGAGGTAGCTAAATACTTGAATGATGGTAGTTCTGCCTAGAGTCATTTTTGCTTGTATAAACACTTTATTAATTTCTCTACCCTTAAAGTAATATGTATATGTGAAGTTATATTGTATATGCCTTGATATACGCAACTATGAATTGATAGATTCATGTTTATGTTGCTGGTTAATATGTGGCTATATATTTTCTTGGTACTGAATGTGTGATAGACGAATGTGTGATAGACGAATGTGTGATTTAGTCCTTGTTTTATATATAGTTGTATGATTGAGTTTTTATTAGGGGTTCAAGTGGTCGATTTTGGTTGGTGTGAATGACAATTTTTTAGTCGAATTAAAATTTTTGGTTTTGCCATATTTGGCACAAACATCGAACCATAGGGAAGGAACACTGAACCGAACAGACTACATTTCGGTTTCTTCTATTTTCTTATCAACCAAATAGATCAAAGAAAAAGAAAAACCCCCAATCATGTATTTTCACTTTTTCAGCAAACAAACAACACAAAAATCAAACCAAATCAAACAAACAGCTCAAACTTTAACACAAAAGAACATACCCATGAGAGAGTTGATGAAGAACTTTAAAAAAGTACATATTCAAAAGCAAGAACAAGGGAGGCATGGAGCAGCGCTGAAGAGCGGTGTGATAGAGAGAAGAAGAGAGAAGATAGAGGCATGGAACTCAGAGAAAAAAGTAAAAGAATGAGTGGCGGTCAAAGTGAGAAGTGTAGAGAGTAGAATTTTTTTGTTTTAATTAAATCTATAAAATGACATAGTTTTGTGCTATAAGGAGAGAAAAAATTAAAATGTTTTTGGTATGGTTTGAATTTGGGAAAATATATATTGTCAAACACACGTCTTACGACTAAGCTAGTGGTACTATCTTGGTATAAATTTGTAAATAGTAATATTTGATACATATCGGTTGGTTTTGGTTTGTGTCGGATTTTTATTTTATGAATTCAAGACTGAACTGAAAATTTTGGTTTTTCAAAAATTCAAACTGAAACCAAACCGAACTGGATCGAGAAAAAAAATGAAAAATTGGATTCTATTAAGGAGTTTCAGTTGCTTTGTCGGTTTGTTTCTCAGCCCTAGTTTTTATTCACCCTGTGAAAATTTATCATGTGGCTAGAGATACAAACATACTAACTCTCTAGTCAGTGTTCTAAGTATACATGACCATAAAAGAAAAAAAAAAAGGCTTAATCTAAGTATTCAGCATCCTTAGGCAGAATTATAGAAAAAAGATTAAACATAGGTCATGCATCATGTTATTGCACTCAAAATATCATATTAGTGAATTGAAATAACATATAAACATAAAAATTGATAGAAGTCAAGGGGGAGAAATGGATCATTGAAAAGATCCATATCTCCACCTTATAACATTTACAGTGATGTTGATGATCGGTCCCTCAGTTGAAATTGCTTACCACAACTTTGAGAGTGAATCAACAACTTGGAATGACTTAACTAGGGTGTTTTGGATAAACCCTAAATGGCTATACTACAACTTTGGCACAAACTTGAAGTTGGAATTCAAGTGAGTGAGAGACTACTATCTAACATGCCTTTCTAACCTACAACTCAAAAACTTGGTTTTTTGATGGCATTTCAACAGAGTTTCGGTAGGCAAAATCTCTAGACCCTTTGGATGGTGAAAACAAAGATATTTATAGGAGTGGGTTCTAGGGTTAGGTGGGACATTTGAGTAGCGGGTTGATTAGGCTGGTCACCCTAGATTCTCACCAAAATAGAAATGGAGTGATTTGATGTTTCTGTCCAAAAGTTGCGTACACCACAAAATGGATGCATACGCATCTTATACTCGGCATACGCACCTTTTGTAAACCTTAGGCAGATTAGGCCAAACATGGGCTTGTAGGCTAAGCTTTTGGGTCACACTTGGGTTTGAGTTTGGTTTTGTTGAGCCATTTCTGGATTAATTGGCTCATTGGGTTCACGCAAGGTGCTAATCATTTTGGTAACGACTTGATTTCTTGTCATTGAGGTAGGGACCTCGGGTATAGGTCTACACACGCCTTACCCTAATGTCACATTGCACGAACATCATCACACATTGTCAATACAAACTCCTAAGAAAGACATTGGGATCAAGTGGGTCACCCAATAAGATCAAAATTTTGGTGTCTACACACACCTTTTATTTTATCGAAAAATCATACTAAAGTTTATATTAAGGTGGTTGTGAAAATCATGTAAGATTTTTTTTTTTTTTTTTGAGAAACAAATCATGTAAGATTTTGTTGTATGAAGACTTTCTTCATATATTTTCAGTTCTTCTAATTATTAATTTGTTCCAAATTAAGGAAATTTCGTAAGTACTATTCATTATATATATATATATATATATAAAATGCTAGCTTATTCTTGACCTGAAAGGACTAGCGATGTACTAAATTAATTAACCATTACATTTTTTTTTTTAATAGGAATTGACCACTAGATGATAACACTGAAACTTGAAGACAGAATGACAAATGTATTAGACAAGTGGTTGGATGCCACAAAACAGTAGGCTATAATTCATCAAAAAAGAAAGAAAAAGACTAGGCTATTAGTAAATATAATAAGTAGAAGAAGTTTGAAACGGTAAAAGCTGTTGCGAGAAAATTGTAATTGCTATTTGGAGAGCAATTATGTGCAAAAATGTTTCCTACTCTATCTCATTAGACAGCTTTATAAGCAATAAAAGTTGCATAATACTCAATAGATAATAGCTTTCGTTATGTAAAAGATAGATTTCTAAGACGTAAATGTGTCATCTCTAAGGCTGTACCTCTTCAGATTCTCAGGTCTCTTTCTCCTTTTTCTACTCAAGGTTTAAACACAGCTATTATCAATGGAGGTCAGTTTTCCTCAGCTCTCTTTCAATTATTTTTCTCTGCATTTCTAATGCTTGCTAATCTTCAGAAATGAACGAGAATTACTATTTGTTAAGGCACTAGGACCAGGCTAGAAACCTTATATCTTACTATGCTTCTTTGATTAGTCTTAACGTAAGCTTTTGTTCAATATTAAAACATATTAGTTTTTTTGTTGAAAATTTAGGGGATAAGTGTGCTTTCTCTATTTCACATAGTTTAGAGGATAAGAATAAATGAAGGTATAATTTAAGAGGATAAGGTATAATTTTTCAATTATTTTTCTTTTGGAGGATAAAAGATTAAACTGACTATTTCAGGCTTACAACTTTACCCCAAGTTTAGAAAAAGAGACAAAAGAATATCTTATGCAAGCTATCTTAAGGATTAGAATATTCTTTTTAGGTTGTCTTGCGCTTAATGTAGGAGAATATATGAATGTAACAGGTATATATGTAACCAAATTTGTCAAATCAACATATTAAAAAGACAATGACAAATCTGAAAAATAAAAGAAGAAAAGAAAAAGAAAAAGAAAAGGTAAATGAAACCATTTTTTTACACCCAAGAAATTACATTTTTTTCAACCTAAACTATACTTACATTTATTTTGTAAACTACAAAAATGCATGATTAACCCCCATAAACTAAAACTCATTTAATACCTTAGATCCTCCTATCACTTTTTCAGTTGAGTTTAACAGAATATAGCATTAAAAAAACCAATGTTTATTTTAGAAAGGGGTAAATTGATTTTTTAATACTAAATAACCTCAAAATAAACGGCAAAAAGTTAAGTGTTGAAAAGTTATAATTATAAGGGATTAATCGCGCACCTATTTTGAATGCGCTGCTTCATCCAGATGAAATTTAGAGTGAAAAAATATATTTGTTCCTTTTCACATAAAAATGAGTTTTACGTCTGTAAAAGTCCTCTTTTTTTTTTTTTTTTTTTTTTACGTAAAAATGAGTTTTATGCCTGTAAAAGTCCTCTTCTTTTTCTTTTCTTTCTTTGTGCGAACGAGTTTCGCGTTAGAGTGAACGTATATATACAGTTTCATTCCAAAGGTAGAAATTCCGGAAAGTCATAATCCTTGCTCAAATCCTGTTAATTAAAGGAAAGAAAAATCAGATCTAGATCTATAAACGCGGAAAAACGTGTTACGCGTAAGATCATAATATGAGTATGAGGTGTCACCGCCACCTGATTTGAGCCATATATACGTGTGAAAAACATAAAGGTTGTCCCTATCAAAAATACATAAAGGTTGTCACCGCCCATTCTGGGCCTAACTATTTCTCTAAAGCTCTCGATCTCTTCGACCAAAATGTCGCAGTTGTTGGACAAAGCTAAGAACTTCGTGGCGGAGAAGGTGGCCAACATAAAGAAGCCAGAGGCTAGTATCAATGATGTTGATTTCAAGCGTGTGAGCCGTGATTCTGTGGAGTACCTCGCTAAGGTCTCTGTGACCAACCCTTATGGACATCCCATACCCATTTGCGAGATCTCTTACACTCTCAAGAGTGCTGGCAGGTAGCTTCTTTTTTCTTTTTTATCTCGTTGCTATATCATGATCTTCGCTTTGCTTTTGAATTTTTTCCTCATTTTATGTGATCGATGATGTTATTGCAGAGTCATGAATATTTAGTTTTGATCTAAAACGATCGAGCGCATGCATGCCGTTTTGTATGGATGGATTTTTTATTTTTTATTTTTGTGTGTTTTTTGTTTGATTTCTTTCTGTTTATTCGATCTGTAAATTTCATAGGAAGTGTACATATATACATCAGATCCCATATATGTGGGAAAAGAGGATTCCAATTCATGTGATAACTCTCTCTTTATCTAATAACTAGTTACAAACTCATGTTACGCACGGGAACCTACTTATTTATGTAGCAGACTAAAATAATTTTTATAACATCTTAACTTGATTATGAAACTATACTATTACATAAATTACTCCAGTCTTTTATCTTTAAATTTGATAAAGAATCCCTTGCTTCAATGTACAATGACTTGTAAAAAATTTGCTAGATGTTTTCAGATATTGTAAAAAAAAAGAAAAAGAAAATTCAAATATAAAAACTTTCAAAATGCCAAAAAATATTAAAGAATAAAAAAATTCACTACCTAAAAATTATTGAAACAAAACAAAATATATATGTGACTACACAATAGAGAAACATAAGAGAAAGTGTCTTATCTTCAAGAGAATGATTTATGGTTATAACAAAATATATGTGACTACACAATAGAAAAGCATAAGAGAAAGTGTCTTATCTTTAGGAGAAGGATCTATGGTTATAACAGTTAAAATCTGCCAAATTGTTTTAGATATTATAGCATGATTCCACAAAGAGCTTTTGAACCTTTCACCTCAAAGAGCTTTTGAGCCATTGTGTTTTCAGCTAATGAAATTAGTTTATTAGCTAAAAACAAAACCATACGACGAAAGCACCTTCAACTTATTTGTATTAATAAGAATCTTGAAATTAATGTTTGATATGTCAAAACTCAAAGAGTCCAGCAAAAGATGGATTTCAGTAAGAGGAAGAACTACCCCTCCATAGCTTTGTATATTTTCCGTTGACAATACAATGTAGCTAAACAATAACTTAACAGAAAACGGTCACACATATAAATATAAGATATTAACCAATCTTTATAAAAATATGTCAGTTTTAATATTCACTTCGCGGTGAGGGTCCTTAAACATTATCTTTTTCGCAAATAGTTTTTGGGTTTTAGGTCTTCTACACAAGCAGTGCTTAAATAGGACAGAGTAGAGGCAGTGGGAGAGTATTATTGTATTTGGCTAAAAGTCTAATTTGCATTGGGGGTTATTTTTGTTATAGAATTTTAGTTGAAGTAGAATTTTCAAGCTCATGAAACATAGATTTAATAGAGTTTTACTTAAACTAAACTATTGTAATACTTGATAATAATAAATATATAAGATATAAAATTTAAAATAAAAAGAATCTAAAATAAAAAGAAAAAGAAAATAGTGATTATGTAGAAAATTATGGGAGGTTCAAAGATTTTGGTTATATAATAATAATAATAATAATCATGGGATAATACCGAATTCAATGACATTTATTCATTGTGGCTCATACTTTACTTTTGCAGACTAAATTTCCAAATTAAATTAGGGTGAATTAATTTTACAATTCTTTATATGTTTTTCATTTGCACCATGGAAGATGGACATTACTCCAACTTTGTTCATTTTAATCTAGTTACAATTCTTCAGTACGTGGTGCCTTATAGCAGTTTCAAAGAGTGTGATCTCTTTTTGCTTGTGGCTTCGATCTTAAAGCATTTTTAAAGAGGAAAAAAAGAAAAAAAAAAAACAATTTAAGCATATGCTCGGTGGTGTTCTTTGAAGGGAATTTATGGCCTGTTTGGATGTTTAAAAAAGGAGGGGGAGTAGAGTAGAGGGAATGGGAGTAATTCAATTACCTTGTTTGGGAGTTTTTTAAGGAAGGAGGGGGAGGGGTTTGAAGGGGTTTCAACTACCTCCAATCCTCTCATTTTTAATTCCCCCAAATTGGAGAGATTTGGAGGGAGAGTAGAGCACATAAAATTATTGATAAAATAAATTACCTAATTTACCTTTATTATATTTATAAAATTACAATGTTAAAAACAAGGGGAAGGGCTAATTACTCCCTTCCCCTTTACTAATTATAAAAACATCCAAACAAGGTGGAGGGTAATCATTCTCCTCTACTCTCCTCCCCACTACTCCCCTCCCCTCTTTAAACTCCCAAACAGGCCATTAGAGCTTCCACAATACCACATCTTTTTTGCTTTATTAAACATCTAAAAATTGCTTTGAAGAATCTACCGCGGGCATATGCTCAAAAGATGAAGTTCTGACTGGACGATATTTGATCGACACTTTTTATCTTTGATATACAACTATACATACTTTATCAAAGTTATTATGGTTTCCAAGGGTTAAAAAGCTACAATGATCAATTCTTCGAGAAACCATGATGTTTCCTTTGCCTCTTCGGTTATTTGATTAAGGAGGCAAAATACTCTCATAGGTTCCTTTCATGTTTATGATTGTTCACATATCAAGAGATAAAAGGGAAATGTGTTGCTCATAAGATATGTTAGTTATGTTAGTGTGAATAGATATGGATCAAGGATATTCCATCATCTTAATGCTTAATACTAAGAATTCAAACAAATATAAAACTCATTCAAAGCTATTTAGACTATTTGTGATAAACACTCCTTTTTCTCTCTCAAACAAATTGAAATTGAAATAATTGAAGTTTTTCTAATTGAAATTGTCTTAGGTCTAATTCTTATTATTTTGACTTGATTATTTGTAAATGCATATTTACAATACAGACGAGGTGATCAAATTTAAAATTCTTTTTCTTTTTGATCTCGATGTAAATTATAATTACTTAAATTTTTTTTTTTTATGTAAAAGATATGGATTGATAAAATCAAAATTAAAAGTACAATAATTTATGGTAATTGTATGTATGTGTGGGTCAGGGTGATTGCATCAGGGACAATACCAGACCCAGGGTCCCTGAAGGCGAGTGATATAACATTGCTAGAGGTTCCAGTGAAGGTGGCACACAGTATATTGGTGAGCTTGGCAAAGGATGTCTGTGCAGATTGGGACATAGACTATGAATTGGATTTGGGTCTCATTATTGACCTTCCCATCATTGGAAACTTCACCATTCCCCTTTCTACCAAGGGAGAGGTCAAGCTACCTACCCTCTCTGACATGTTTTAACTTTAAGTTTCAACGGTTGTGGAATATGATACTCACTCTTAATACTGCTTTTGTTTTAGCATCTTTTTGTTGGATGATGAATAACAACTACTCGTATTCTATTCATATCTTCAATTTTAGTTGCATATATATTTACCGGAATTTTCCTTAAGAGCAACCGCATCAACCCTTCTTAAAGATTTCGTATATTTTATTCAAAAAACTTACTTTTTTTTATTTTACATTATTACTTTTACAAAACATTTATATCAGTTTATCTATTTTACAAGATATTTCAATAAAATATTCATTTTTCATCAATTTTTTTAAAAATTTTCCCTAATGGTCATACTTTTTAAATTTAAGCTTATATTTTAAGTAAACTACCAACATCGGTGGTTCAGCCAATGAAGCCGCTTGTGGTGGAGGTCCAATGATTGAACCACCGAAATAGTGTCTCTGTCCACCGTGCCGCTAGCACGGGTGCCTAGACCATCAAAATAATGGCTTCGGCGACAGCCGGCAAATCGGTGTCTTCGACCATCATTCTATCATCAATGAAATATTTCGATGTGTTGTTTCAGGATTATGCATTGGAGAGAGAGAGAGAGAGAGAGAGAGAGAGAGAGAAATTATTTACAATTAGTATGACTTTAGTTTTTTAAAAAAAGGCACTAATTTGAATTAAAAATTGTAATATAGACTTTAATAAAATTCCAAATAAAATCATGCTTTATTTAAAAAAAAAAACTCAATTATAATTCTTTTATGATTAAATTATATTGTAGAGATATTTACAAGTAAGGAGGCTTGAAGCTTCCTTTCCCCTCACTTTTAACCCCCACCACTAAAACACTTTTAACCCCACCACTAATCTACCCTTTTTATTTATTTATTTTTTTAATCTCACAAAATCCCACTTTTCTCTACTTCTTCTCCTACGTTCCTTTCCCTTCATTTTTTATTTTTTGATCTTTTTCTTTGTTGTAGCTGTCTTGCACTTGTTTCTCTCTTCTCTAATGGTAGCAGCAAGCTCTTCACGAGCAAAGAAAGCAGCAAGCTCTCCATTGCAGTGGTGACGGAGGTTTCGATTTGAGTTTGGGTTTGGGTTAATGGGTTTTTTGTTGAAAGTTTGATTTTGGGTTTGGATTGATTTTTGGTTTGATTTTTCTTTGTTTTTGGTTGATTTTGTGATTGGAATATCATGGGTTGTGGTGGTGGTGATTGAGTGGTGGCTAGGCAGTGTTGAGAGTGTGGGGAAAGAGAGACTGATGAGAGCAGATGTGAGAGAAAAAAATTAATAAAATAGTAATATACACATCTACGATAACCGTGCATATTTGCACGGTTATTGTAGCAAATGTGTGTATATTTACACAACAATAGCCGGATTGATGTGGAGCAAATTTAGGAAATATTGTGTAAATTTTACATCTTTTTTTTTAATTTTGCACAATTTTATGTCCACTAATGTGAGTGCTCTTAGCGTGCGTGTATGCCAAGCCAATAATTGTTCGAGTTTATCAATACAATTGTGGGGAAAATGGGCTTTTGCCCTTTTCGCGAAAAAAAATCAACGTGTTGCCCCCTTTTCCAAACTAATTAGGGAAATGCCCCTCTTTTGAAACTTGATTTTCTCAAAATTGAGTTAAAAAAAAAATTTCTAGAGCCCTATAGTGGCATTTTAAGGAGTCTATAGTGATGTTTTAAGGACCTATAGTGGCATTTTAGAACTTGAGCTCTATGAACTTGAGTTCCATGCAAGTTTTTTTTTTTTTTTACCTATAACTCGATTGCATGAAGATCGAGTTCCAAAACGCCACTATAGGCTCCTTAAAACGTCACTATAGGCTCCTTAAAACGCCGCTATAGGGCTTAACTCAATTTTGAGAAAATCGAGTTTCAAAAGAGGGGCATTTTCCTAATTAGTTTAGGAAAGGGAGCAACATGCTGATTTTTTTCGCGAAAAGGGCAAAGACCTATTTTCACCACACAATCGTGTAATCTCTCCAATTATTACGCCCAGTAGCACAGACAATAATTGCTCAACTGATAATTGTAAATTCATATCTCACCAACCAAAAAAAGAAAAGAAAAAACAATTCTGTGTTAATTAATTTTTGAATATCAAAATACTTTCAGATTACAACGTTTCTCAAGATCCAAATTATTTCAAATTTTTGTCAAATTAAGTTAGGTTGTAAATAAGTCGAACTAAGTATTAAAATTCAAGTTTATTGGTTTAGAGGCGTTTGGATTCAACTTATCAGGGTTGCGTTTTGCGTTTCAGCATTTAGAGCTTTTTTTTTTTTTTTTCTTCAGCCGTAGTTGTTGACTAATTCCCCATGAACAGTGCATCCGTGCACTGTTTATGGACCCACAAATTTCACTTTTCAGCAACTTTTTCATTAAAAATGGGTCCCACGGCACTATTCACACATTTAAAAATTATTTTGCTACAGTGTTTTCAGTTTTCAGCAATAAGTTCTATCCAAACGGACCCTTAATTTTATTTAAAACATAAGCCGAGTTTTTATCATCAAACAATATTTACATGTTTATATTTGATTTTTTTTTTGGTTGAACATGTTCAACTTTATTAAAATCAAGTTATTTGATTAATTTTTTTTCATATACCTACATTAAAACATTACTAAAAATTTCTTTTCCATATACAATTCATGATCCATTAATTTATAATATATAGTTATATACTATTATAGCTCCACTTAACTATTAAATTATTTGATAGTCTCAATATGGATTTATTACATTACTCAATGAATTGGATAACAGTACACAATCCAACTAAATGAAATTGTGAAATTATTTAAATTTTGATTATATTTTTTTTTTGAGAGAGAGTTTCCGCTCCTGATTATAGGAATTAGTTATTTATTTGACTTTTTTTTTAAACTTAATATTCTTGTTAACTGGTAGGTGCGTGTGTAAAGGTTGACAAATCAAAAAGGTCACCGACATTTTGTCCATCGCGCTTACTTCTTCTAATTTTTTCTTTCTTATTTTGTCCTAGAGCCTCTAGCTCATTCCCTTGCTTGTTGGGCCTTCTTTTGTTCTTTTTGATGACCCCTATCCCATCTCATACATTCCATTTTAGGTTTGTCTGCTAGTGATGGGCCAGCTACCAATTGGGTTCCCCTTAGACCTTCTTAAATAATATTTTACCTTAAAAAAAAAAGGCTAAATACTTTTATTTTATTTTTATTTTTATTTTTGATAAAATTTTTTTTTAGAGAGTTTCAACTGATGAGTACTACACCTGATGATAATTTTATACTAAACCAAGACACCAATTGAACCCATATAATTTTATACTACTCCTGATGATAATTTCAACCTATGAGATTGAACTCCTATATCTCTTATTCAGCCATTAAAGATTTTTCTAACTGAACTAACTAGAACACACTATTTTTTATAAAACATATATCATAGTATTACTACTATTTGTTTCCAAATGAAAAAAAAAAAAGGTTTTTTTTTGCTGAATAAATACTTTATTGACCAAGCAAAAATAGAGAACAGTTAAGAGTTCTAGGCTTGAGTCCGTCTTTATCAAAAGTCTGGATAATTTCAAGGTGATAGGGAAGAGATGGGCATTGGACCAGCCTAGAACAAAAGGGCAGCCCATTGTGCTAAAAGATGGGCAGTTGCCTTCTTTATACATAAAAAGGGATATTTATATTTACAAAGATTTTGGCTAAATTAAGAATATCCTCAACTATAACTTTGATGCTCCAATGATTTTGCAAAGGCTTTATCACATTCCACGCATCTCTTTCTATAGCAACAGAGGCGATATGGCAAAGGGGGTGTTAGTTTTTTCTAAGTGTGGACCAGATAAAAGTGGTTCACACTCCATTTTACTCGGATAAAAACAAAGATTTATGTTGCTATTTTTATGTGGCTTTTGTGAGCGAGGCTTACACGAACATAAAGAAAGTATTAAGCTAGCTTTTTATGCGGACATGACAAAGTATATAAGAGACGCTTAACACAAGTTAGTCTTAGAGCATCAGCATCAGGAAATGCTATCCCATCTTATTTTACCATTCCAAAAAGTTATTTTATTAATTATACAATACAATTTTACAATTTTACAACATACCTAACATTCCAAAATTCTATTTTTTTTCCATTTTATTTAAATATTCTATTTTTTTTTCCTTTTTTTTTACTATTTCTCTTTTTCTATTCATTTTCCTTTCTTTCTCCCTCAACCTCTAGCACCGGTTTCAACACACAGAGCCACACACACACACACAGACCCATGATACACCGATCCACCTATCCAAACCCGTCACCACACACACAGAGCCACACAGACCATCAAACCATCAACTAAGCCACACACACACAAACCATCAAACCAATCGGAGCCAACAATAGCCACCACACCTCTAAAGAAACCCATCGCCGATGCCTCATCGGAATTACTATTGGAGCCATCAGAGCTCTGATTCAAACCCATTTAAACCTATCGGAGCCCTCACGTTGATCCAAACCTAGCCCACCGACCCACTATCATCAAAACCCACGATCTCCACCGTTGTCAAAACCCATGCCGACCCTGATCTCAGCTTCTCGGAAGTACTTAATCGGATAGCCTTTCAAATTTTAAACATGCAAGCATCTAACTTATCAGAGAGAGAGGGTCATCCGAGAGAGCACGGGGTCTTGGGTTTGAAGAGAGCAGAGAGCAGAGAGCAGATGAGAAAGAGAGAAGGAAGAGAGAGAAAAGAAGAAAAATAATGAGAGAGGAGAGAGAAATTTCGGGGTTAAAAAGGAGGAGGGAGAGTATTAATTTTTTTTTAATCCCATTCAGCTATAGTACCATCTTACATTTAAGATGGTACTTTAGCACTATGCCAAAAAAATTTAGCCTTTCCCAATTTTGGCCTTCTAGTTGCTGAGCATGTTTTGGGCTTGAATGCCAAATGTACCTTACATTTGGCATATGGTAGGCCCACTGCCGATGCTCTTAAGAGGCAATCTTGAAGTCTAAAGGTCGGGTCTAAGGAGGGAGAGTATTAATTTTTTTTTTTATCTCATTCAGCTATAGTACCATCTTACATTTAAGATGGTACTATAGCACTATGCCAAAAAAATTTAGCCTTTTCCAATTTTGGCCTTCTAGTTGTTGAGCATGTTTTGGGCTTGAATGCCAAATGTACCTTACATTTGGCATATGGTAGGCCCACTGCCGATGCTCTTAAGAGGCAATCTTGAAGTCTAAAGGTCGGGTCTAAGGTAAAGTAAAGTTAAAGCAGCTACAAAAGAAGCTTAAGGAAAAAAAAAAATCACATTTTATGTTTAAAAAAAAAAAGCAACTACTCAACCAACCAGTTTCTTTAGGCCGAATTGGTGCTTTCTCTTTGTGCAAGAATGGCCCAAAAATATCCCATCTATTTTTTGTCGATGATAGTGTACTATTTTGCCGAGCTAAATTGGAGGATATCCATGTTATTCAAGAAATATTGAAATGCTATGATGCTGCATCCAGTTAGTAGATTGTTAGGACATATGTGTTTCGCTTGTTTAGAACATATGTCATTCATTTATGTAATTGGCTAATCCTTTGACAAAACACACTTTACTTGTAATTGGGTAGAATTAGGATGAGTTTTATACTTCAAGAAACTGTGTTTCAAGATCAAGTGTTGAAGTCAACAAGTCTGTCCAAGAAACAAGCTGAAAAGTGCAAGTTCATTAAAGCTCGACAGCTAGCATGTGTCGAGGTTTAAAGAGCTGTTCCAGCCCATGGCTCGACAGTTGCTCGACACCATCCCGATACCTCTATCTATTGAGATTTAAGAAAAACAGATTCTGAGTTCTATTTTGATTCTAATCCGTGGATGTGTCTTTGGGCCTTCTTTTCTCCTAAACCTAGACATATAAAATGATTATTTTAAGGGCCGTCAAAGGGACATAAGTTGCACAAGTATTGAGAAATCCTTGTTCTTGCAAATTGTGACTTGAGATGAAGTTCTTGCCCTAGTTCATCTCTTTTGTGAAGAAGTTGCTGTGTCTTTGCATCGTAGGGTTTTGTAACCAAGCATCTTCTTGATCTTCATCGTGTGGATGAATTGAAGAACTTTGTAGCCAACAATCTTCTCTAGTTGGTGATTGAAGTCGCGTACTGGGATCCGTGCAATTGGTTAGTCACGTACTTGGGAGTCGTGCATTGAAAGGAGAAATTGTCACTATAGAACAAGTCTAATTGGGTATTGGGGTAAGGGTTCAACTGTAGGTTGGTAAGGTACTTAGGATTCCTTTACTTATAACCGATTGTTGTGATAATAGTGGAATTTTCGGGAGTGGTGATCTTAAAATCACCCGGTGGGGTTTTTGCCATGTAGGTTTTTCCTATTCATAAATAAATCACCGTGCCATTTATTTTCCGCTGTATACTTAGTTTAATTGGTGATTTGTTTGTGCTACCACGTAATTTGCATGTTAATTTGATTAATTAATAATTTGACTAATTAATCAACTTAATCTATCACAAGGGGTCAATACGTTTTTGGCCTATCAAGTGGTATCAGAGCGGGCAGACTCTGATTAGAGTTAATCTTTGTGTGTGATCCATTGACCCCTGTTTGTCATGGATAGAGGTCAGTCTCTTATTATACCTCCATTGTTTGATGGTACTAACTATGCATACTGAAAAGTACACATGAGAGCTTTCTTGCAGTCACTAGATAAGAAGGTGTGGCAAGCTGTGGAGATAGGCTAGACCAAGCCTTAAGAAGCGCCGTTCGATTGGGATGAAGCTAAGATCGAGGCGGCAAACTTCAACAGCAGAGCATTGAATGCCTTATTCAGTACGGTCGCTAATGAGGAGTTCAAGAAGATATTCTCCACTGAAACTGCTAAGGAAGCATGGACCATCCTCTAAACAACCTACGAGGGAACAAAGGCTGTAAAAGATTCAAAGCTACAGAGGCTCACTACAAGCTTTGAAGAAATTAAGATGGAGGAGGATGAGTCGTTCGATGAGTTCTATGCCAAGCTCAAGGACATAATGAACTTAGCCTGCAATCTTGGGGAAACCATTCCTGGACCCAAGATTGTGAGGAAAGTGCTCAGATCTCTGCCCGAGAGATTCCATGCCAAGATCACGGCAATAGAGGAATCAAAAGATATTGACAAGATTCCTTTAACTGGGCTGGTTGGTAATCTACAAACCTACGAGTTAGGGTTGACAAGAATTGGCAAGTTAGATAAAGGAAAGAGCATGGCACTGAAGGCCAAGATCAGTGAGGCAGATGAGTCTTCAGATGATGAAGATTCTAAGATGAAGTCTTACATCACCAGGCAATTCAAGAAATTCATGAAAAATGCCAATGGAAAAGGCTTCGACAAGGACTGTAGGCAATCCAGTTCTTCTCAGTTTAAGAGCCAAGATAAAAGGGAAGAAGAATGCTAGGGATGGCAGTCAATACACTGTTCCCGCAGGACCTGAGTGCTTCGGGTGTCAGGACTTCGGTCACATGAAACAGGAGTGTCCCACATATCTCAAGAGCATTGAGAAGAATAAGGCACTTGCTGCTACTTTGAGCAACACTAAGCCTGAGGATGATTCCGACAATGAGGATGACGAAATTTTGAATACCTTCACTACCACTATCAATCTTACTGAAGGGATTGCTGAAGATGTGGATGAAGAAGAGTAACTGGTGGAATCCAAGTTTGAAAAGATGGATGATCAAGATGATATTCATACAGCCTATAAAAAACTGTACAAGCTTTCTGAGAAGCATGAGAAAATCTATAGGCTAGCCACCAAGAAGCTAAGTGATGTGGAACTTGACCGTGAAGAGCTTTCCACTAAGTTTGATGAAACTAATCAGATTATTAGAGCACTGAGATTTGAGAACAATCTCTTGGCTGAGAAGACAAAGAAACTTGAAGCGGAACTGTTTCAAGTAAGAGCTCAATTGGAAAGGACATCAAGTGCGAAGCTAGATGAGATGCTCAGCATTCAGAAATCTGCTTCTGATCGAACAGGATTGGGGTATGAATTCTCTTCCTCTAATACTACTTCTGCTAGTACTACTATTTTTGTTCCTCTTGCTAATAACCTTAATTTTGAGAACAATAATGTTAAAATTGAATTAGCCCGTGGGAACCTAGACAAGGGTAAGTCCATCTTAGGAGCACCCCCTAAGCTTGAGAAGAAGGAAACTAAAAACCCTAGGACTAAGAAGGCTAACTCTCAAAAGCCTAAATAGAAGAAGTAGCATCTCTGTCATCATTGTGGTATTGCCGGTCATACTCGACCAAATTGCTATAAGTGGATAGCCACTCAACAGAACAATGACATGATAGCATCTTGGAACCAGAATCAGTTTCAAATCTCTCTTGCTTCTCTTGGAAATCTTCTCAAAGCCCTCATATTCCTTTCGAACTTGAACGGTTTCAATCCTTCCCCCTCATCACCGTTTCAAGGGTTTGCTAAAACGAAATGTTCTTCCAAAGTGTGGAAGGAAAAGGGTTCCAAGTGATTTATTCACTTCTTCTTTCTCTCTCCTTCTTGTTGTTGTTTATGCATTACTTGTGTGTTTTGCTTTAATGTTTTGAGTCAGTCTAGTTTTATGCATTGTTTTGCTTTGATTAACATATTTTTGTTTGCTTACTTTTAGTTTGTGTTTTATTCTGTTTTTCAGATAAAAAAAATTTGAAAAATACAAAAACAGTGTGTGTATGTGTACATCGGTTCTTGTGAACCTTAAAATGGCATTTGAAACAGAGTTTTCCAAACTTTGTATCTCTTGTAGCTTAGATGAGCATTCCTATGCACAACTAAGCAAGTGAGCTTTGTGACTCTTTGTTTGTGATGAGTAAGGTTAAGTGATCTCTTGTACTTAACACTCGTATCACTCTTTTTGACGAGTAGGACTAGAAAATCCTAAGAGAAAGGCATTAATAACCATCTCACCACTGTTACCCACCAATTATGATATGACATCTGTATGCTTCGACATAACAAAAGTGCAATGTCAATGACATCTGTATGCTTCGGCATAGTAAAAGTGCAATGTCAAAAGCTTAACATAATTGGATATATCTTTTCTCTCCTTTGTATACCTATGAATGGTTTGCTTAATAAAAAGAAAGTATGCAAAGAAATAAAAGCAAAAAGAACAAAAATGCTTTAAATATGATTGCAAGTGTGTTTTCTAGAAGATGTGGGAGTTATAGGATGTACCTCGAAGGTGATAGTCCCCATCAAACAATTATGATTGTGTGTGAGTTAAAGTGATTTTCTCATATCTCAAATCGTCATAATATAGAAACATTTATGCAATCTTGCGATGTTTTACACACACAACATGCAATATTCTTTGCTACTCTTGATACATGTGCAGGTACAATGTGATTTGGCCATCACAAGGTTTATATGTGTTGATGTATTGATGAGAATCAACAAGCATTCAAGGATCCATTGCATGTTCCAGTTGGGCCTATTACAAGATCAAGATCCAAGAAGATTAAAGAAGCACTTAATGGGCTAATTCAAGAGATTTGAGCTGATTCTAACGCAGGACATTCCAAGCTTGGCCCAAAGGATGATGAAGACGTAATAAATTTAATCCAAGCCATTGAGGGTTGATCTGGCTTAATTGGGAGTGATTTATGGCGTAGATTAATGACTGATTGACTTTTTAGCTCTATATCAGTTAATGAAGATTTTTTCCTATTCTAGAGCTGCTATTTCAGACAAAATTTACCTGGATTTAGGGTTTTTATTATTTAGAACGTTTTTTAGCAATTTTCCTATTTTGGATCTGCTAATTTCAGACAAAATCAACTTTTATTTAGGGTTTTATTATTTAGTACGTTTTTTTTTTTTTTTTTTAATTTTTAATTTAGGTGATTTATTTTCCTTGTTTTTAGGTGCATTTAATGCTTTTTAGGTCAAATTTGATTCCTGATATGGTAAGGTATCAATTAGGAGTTATTTTAGAATATATTTTCTTTTTGTCAAGTTTTATGAAGCCCTTAAATAGGCCCTTAAGTCTGTAAACGTTTTTCAGTTATATTATTGAATAAAAATCAGAAAATGTGATGCTTTGCTCTTCTTTTGATTCTTCAAGAACTGTGAACTTATCAAGGATTCTTCCTTGTGGCGTTCAAATTTTATACCTTTGATTCGTGCTTCATTATAATCATTGGGTCAAGGTCATACTTATACCTTTGGTTCGTGTTTCGATTATAAACGTTGGGTCAGGGTTTCTATCAAAAATTTGAATTTTAGTTTTTTTGGGCAAATATTCCAATATTGTTTGTTGGGTCTCAAAGCGTGTCGATTGAGATTCGCATCATGTATACTCACTAAACTGTCTTGACTTGTTTTTGAAATATAAAATTGATTAGACGTGTTTAGTGTGTGAGTGTGTTTTCTTTTTGGGAGCTAAATGCTTATCTCATTGTTGTTGAGAGATGATTTTGAGAGTCTTATCAGTGTTTGGATCTCTGGTTGAGTTGCATGCAAGATTGCATTCATGTGTGTGTTTTTCCCTTTTAACTGTTTTGAAAAGCTGGCTAGACACCTCCTCGATACCTCCTCGACACCTGGTTGTCTGTCGAGCTACTTAACTTTTTCTTATCGCAATCTCAACAGCTTCTCGACACCTTCTGGATCGATCGAGAAACCTTCTGACCTCCTCGATAGCTTCTCGACACCTGATGGATCGATCGAGCTTTTGTTTTTGTGTCTTTGTCTACTTCCTCGACACCTTCTCGATAGCTTTATCTATCGAAGTTGTTTTTCTCGACACCTCCCTCGACAGATGTCTCGACACCTCTCGACACCCGTAGCTATCAAGATTTACTGAGGATCTATATATAGATTCTGTGCGATCCGGTTCTTCAATTCTCTTGATCTCTCTCTCGATAGCTCTGTCTCTTCATCTCCCAAACCTTTTTCTCTCACTCCAAACCTCTACCCAAGGTTTCCTCACGCTTATTCAAGTTTTTCTTCACTTGGTAAGAATTTCATCTTTCTCATTTACATGCATTTCATGTTTTAAAATCTAGTTTTAGGGGTTTTTGAAAAATTTTGGGGTTTTTCAAAATTGATGAGTAATTATTGCAATTTTTGGGATGGGTTTTGTAGATTTGATCTTAACAACTCCATGCATTGCATCACATTAGCATTCTAACTGTATTCTCAGGCATTTAGATGTGTGCGAAATGTTTGTGTGTTGGTAGGATTGGATTGGGCTGAGCCCATGATGTTTTTATTTTGCATATCACATGTTCATGTATTTCCCATGCATACGTTCTCTCTTTTCAATATACTTGTTATATTTGAACTATTTTGGGATTTTTCTGAGTGGTTCTTTTTCCCCCTCTCTGTCTGTTTACGTTAGTAGTGTTTATGACACCAAAACGTAAGTCTATTCCGACCCAGAACCTTTTTCGTTCTAGGGCCTCTTCATCTTCTGATTCCACTCCTCTTTCTATTCGGTTCCATGATGAGAAAGCCCGTCAGGACTTCTCGGAGAACTTCTCTAAACGAGGTGTTTATTCAGAACGCCAAGTTGTTCTGGCAGACTTTGCCGACACTGACCTTCCCGATGTCTTTCATAAACAGGAATGGGAATCACTGTATGACGTCCTGGTCACTTGTCCTTCCGTGCTGATCCAGGAGTTTTACTCCAACATGCATGGATTTGATTCTTCAGTACCTTTCTTTTTCACTTGCGTTCGAGGTACGCGCATAGTTGTCACACCGAAGTTGGTATCCGATGTGCTCCAGGTACCGAGGGTTACGCATCCTAACTACCCCGGTTGTGAGCGTCTACGGACTGTGTCCAATGACGAAATGATTTCTGCATTTTGTGAGCGTCATTCTGATTAGGGTGAGTACCAGTTTACGTCATGTCGACCTTTTGCTAAAGGTCCTCATTTCTTAAACATGGTGATGACTTTTGTTTTGTATCCTCTCTCTCATTACAATTCTATCATAGAACCTCGTGCTTGTTTTTTGTTGTCTCTTCTTGAGGATCTCACCATTGACTTTCCTTCACATTTCATCTTTTCTATCATAGATGTGTATAAGGATACGGCTACCCATGATAAGCTCATCTTTCCTTCCGCTATCACGAGGATTTTACGCCACTTTTCCATCCTTTTTCCTGTCTCCGACTCTTTTCATGTCATGGTTACCATAGACGCCGCTACCGTAAAACGTAGTGAGGTGCAGTTGAGGTCGCGACAGATAGGTTCAGCAGCTCCTTCCTCCCGTTCCGCTCTATTTAGATCTGCTCGTGTCTCATCCGCTCCCTCCTCTTTTACGAGCGATGTGTCATTAGGAGACATCATGGCGCAGCTTCAGCACATGGATGCTCGCTTGGATACACTCTCTACAGAGTTGTATCAGGTGAATGTTCGTGTTGGTCGCATTGCTCGGCGACAGGCGACCATGGGTGGTTTTGCTCTCGAGGTTTCTCCTCCACCACCTCCTATGGCTTTTGTGTCTGAGGATAATGATGGTGACGACGATGATGCTTTGGATGATGCTGATGGAGATGCTAGCTCTACCGATGAGATGTCTACTTGACACTCTACCCTTTGTCACTCGTGACAAAAAGGGAGAGTAGTTTTGGGTTATGAGAGTAGTCATACTTAGGGGGAGTGTTGAGTGTTGAGGGATGTAGTGAGGATTACTTGTATCTTTTTCTTTTCTCCACTTTAGATACATTTTCTTCTTGTACCTAGGTCTTATGACCATTTTTACATACATTGTGCTTATATTTGTTATATATGTGATGATGTATGTTTCTTTCACCTATCTCTACATGTGTTGTTTCTTTTCTCTCTTTATACACATGATTCTTTATTTGTATGCAATCTATTATTTTTGTTTTACACTAAGATACCTTGATGAGTTTTGTTTAAAGTGTTTTAGAAATACAGGTTGTTAAAGTCTACTTGTCATGAACTCTTTTCTTGCAAAATTTTTCAATAGTTTATGTTAGGATAGATTTTATTGTATTCAACAAGTGAATACGAGTTGAGTGATTTATGACTTTTCTCATATGTTCATTTGTTAGTTGTGGTCTTGTCACGGATTGCCAAAGGGGGAGATTGTTAGGACATATGTGTTTCATTTATTTAGAACATATGTCATTCATTTATGTAATTGACTAATCCTTTGACAAAACGCATTTTATTTGTAATTGGGTAGAATTAGGATGAGTTTTATACTTCAAGAAACTGTGTTTCAAGATCAAGTGTTGAAGTCATCAAGTCTGTCTAAGAAACAAGCTGAAAAGTGCAAGTTTGTTAAAGCTCGACAGCTAGCATGTGTCAAGGTTTAAAGAGCTGTTCCAGCCTGTGGCTTGACAGCTGCTCGACAGCATCTCGATACCTCTATCTGTTGAGATTTAAGAAAAATAGATTTTGAGTTCTGTTTTGATTCTAATCCGTGGATGTGTCTTTGGGCCTTCTTTTCTCCTAAACCTAGACATATAAAATGATTATTTTAAGGGCTGTCAAAGGGACACAAGTTGCACAAGCATTGAGAAATCCTTGTTCATGCAAATTGTGACTTGAGACGAAGTTTTTGCCCTAGTTCATCTCTCTTGTGAAGAAGTTGCTGTGTCTTTGCACCGTAGGGTTTTGTAACCAAGCATCTTCTTGATCTTAATCGTGTGGATGAATTGAAGAACTTTGCAGCCAACAATTTTCTCTAGTTGGTGATTGAAGTCGCGTACTGGGATCCGCGCAATTGGTTAGTCACGTACTTGAGAGCTGTGCATTGAAAAGAGAAATTGTCATTATAGAACAAGTCCAATTGGGTATTGGGTAAGGGTTCAACTTTAGGTTGGTAAGGTACTTGGGATTCCTTTACTTGTAACTGCTTGTTGTGATAATAGTGGAATTTCAGGAGTGGTGACCTTAAAATCACTCGGTGGGGTTTTTGCTATGTAGGTTTTCCCCATTTGTAAACAAATCACCGTGTCATTTATTTTCTACTGCATAGTTAGTTTAATTGATGATTTGTTTGTGCTATCACGTAATTTGCATGTAAATTTGATTAATTAATAATTTGACTAATTAATCAACTTAATCTATCACAAAGGGTTAATACGTTTTTGGCCTATCGTAGATAAATAGGGAGAAAACAACCTTATTTTTCAGCAAATCAATATGTGTAGCTTCAAAGAATTCCATCAAGCTCTTGCTTGGGGTTCTGGAAATAAAGGAATATGAAAAATACCTTGGATTACCAGCGGTTGTGGGGAGAAATAAGAAGGAAAGCCTAAACTATATAAAATATAGAGTTTGAAATAAACTACAAGGGTGGAAAGAGAAACTACTATCACAAGCAAGAAAAGAAGTACTATTAAAGGCCATTGTGCAAGCCATACCTACCTTTGCTATGACATGCTTTAAGTTGCCTATTGGTCTATGCCATGACATTGAGATGATGATCCGTAAGTTTTGGTGGGGGCAAAGAAGAGATCGTTGAAAATCCATTGGAAGAAGTGGGGGACTTTGTGCAAAGCAAAAGCAGTGGGTGGATTGAGATTTAGGGACTTATGCAAGTTCAATGATGCCATGCTTACAAAACAAGTTTAGAGGTTGATAAACGATACTAATTATTTTCCAAACAGCTCTATATTTGATGCTAAAGCTTCGTCGGGGTTGTTTGCTTGGAAAAGCATCCTACGGGCTAGAAAGGTTATTTCTATGGGTGCTAGATGTCGGATTGGAGATGGGTCAAACATCTAGATCTTTGAAGAAAGCTGGTTGCTAGGTGCAAGGGGTGGAAATTTTTTTTCACCAGGTTCTAACCTTCCAAGAGATGCTACGGTGGATGCACTTATTGATGGCGACTTGGCAACATGGAGTTTCAACTTATTGAGGAAACCTTTTTACCTTTTGAAGCAAGGAGAATAAAAGCAATCCCTTTATGCTCCTTGAGACAGATGGATTGACTTTGCTGGCCATGGGATAAAACTGGGGAGTACACAGTTAAGACGGGGTATAAAATATTGTGTAAAGAGGACTGTGATTCGGCATCTACTTCAAATAATGACTACATTGTCATGTTTTGGAGGAGCCTTTGGAAGCTAAATGCCCCGGGGAAAATAAAACACTTTATGTGGAAAGCTTGATCTAATGCGCTGCCAATGAAGAGTAATCTTCACAGGCGCAAAATCACTCCTGATGATCTATGTTCTTACTGTGCTAAGGAACCTGAAACAGTGATGCACGCCATCTGGTCTTGCAAGGAAGTCCAGGTGGCGTGGAAAAAATATTTCGGTTGGGTGGAGAGGACTGCTGCTGCTGTGTATTCTTTCCCAGATCTGCTAGATATAGTCAAAACCGAGCCACATCTGCTGAATATTTTTGCTGTGACAGCTTGGAAATTATGGAATCGTAGAAACAAGATCAGAGTGGGTGAGACTGTGATCCCTATTGAGACTGAAGCTGATTCTGCCTGGGCATACAATTCTGACTACTAGAAGGTTTTTAAGCAAAGAAAGCACACTTCTAGACCCCACAACATCAAATGGAAGCCAGCTGATAACAGCTGTGTAAAAGTGAACTTTGATGGGGCAATTTTTGATGACGTAGATGAGGCGGGTATTGGGGTTGTTATTTGCAATGTACATGGCGAAATTGTGGTCTCCCTGGCTGAGAAGATTCAGAAACCCACCACAGTGATTGCCTTGGAGCTACTGGCAGCCAGACGAGCTACTCTCTTTGCTCACGAGATGGGGCTTCACCATGTGGTACTTGAAGGTGACTTTGAGTTCGTTACACACTCCCTGAAATATGGTACAAATGTTGGGTCAATGCATGGTCATTTGATTAAGAATATTCTCTTCTATGTAAACTCTTTTCGGAGTTTGTCTCTCTCACACTTATAGGCAAGGTAATGTAGTTGCAGATGCCTTAACTAAGAGGGTTAGATTTTCGTTTCTACTTTTAGTTTGGATGGGACATGTTCCTTCTGAAGTATTTAAATTTGGGTCTGGTTAATGTGTGCCCTAAGCCATTCATTTATAGTAAAATTTTATCGGAAACTGAAAAAATTGTAAATATTTTTTTAATTTTCGAAATTTTTTTTCCAAAAATGAATAATTATTATGTGTCCTTAGGGCACACATTAGTAAAATCCTTTAAATTTTTGCTATCTGATTTTCTAGCAACTTGATCAATAAATTTTCTTGGTTTTTGTCTCCAAAAAAAAAAAAAAAAAAAAAAGAAAGATTGGCAAAGTTTCCACCAACGAGCGCACAAAAATTGAGGTTCAAGTTTTATTATTATTGTTGTTATTATTATTATTTGGTCTTTTAGTTTTGCATTAATTAGATTTTTGTGTGTGAGAGTTTTAACTTACGGCGTCTATTTTTTATGATAAGACATTAATCGATTTTCGGTGTAGCTCTTATTTAATCATCAGAGATTTTACCAGTTGAGCTAACTGAAGCCCATGAGATATTTCATTTCTATTTGCAGTAGTAGATGAAATATGAGCACAACCCTAAAAGAGATTTTTTTTTTAGTAATACTGGAGTTGCTACCAATTTAATTATATAATGGCGTGTCACCAATCTTTTTTTTCTTAAAGAAAATTTTACTAATCATAAATAAAAAAAAAAAAATTTCAAATATGTATTTATTAGATGGTTGAGGTCCACCATTCTTCTTTATTGTTACATTAGTTTTTATTTTTTATGCAGTAAAACTTGTAATAGTTTTAGTATTTTTTTTTAAAAATTATTTTAACTATTGACTATTATTTTAAGCTCTATTGGTTAAGATTTGAGAGTTTACGCAATTGCTAAACTCGCCTAGGTTGGGCTGATTCGGGTCAATAAAGAGCTACCAACTTGCCCAATTTAGAGAAAAGGACAAAAATGATGCATCAGGAATAACATCCACAATGAGGTCAACTTGGAGAGTCCTGGAATGTGTACATGTGGGTGCCATGTGGCATAATCTGGACGTGCCATGTGGCTTCAATGGAGTCCCTCAATTTTAACCTTTGCTAGGATTAGAACATAAACTATAGTGCACTTAAGACATGATTGTAATATGGAATTTTATTAGCAGTTAATTTGATCTGCAATAAATCTTGACATGTTTCTACAATATAACAAAAGTTGATTAGATTTCCAAATCAATTACATGTACAGCATTTTTTTTTAAGGAAGAATTACAAGTACAACTTGATAAGAATAAGAAATGAAAAGCGTTTTAAGAGCAATTGGACCCAATACAACAATAACACATAATTCACAAAAACTCGAATAAATTAATCCTACAAACTACTTAACATAATTTTTAAGGGAATCATGACAAGTGTCCTGACAAAGACCCAAAAAGGCATTAGAACCACAAAATTTTCAAAATAAACCATAAATAGAGTAATTTCCCTAATTCTATGATATTTCACTTGATTCAAGCCCCATTTTTGTTAATAAATGGTCAAAACGAAGAGAGTTTCATGTATTTTGAAAATGAATCATTTTTATCCCAATAAGACAGTTGGATCTTTAATTAAACCTTGTTTTTGGTCTGGGAAATTTTTGGTGAAATGATATTGTTATATGACATTGATACCCAAGTGCATCAATATTTTGCAATAATTGGAGAAGATCAAAATGGGATGATGACAACTAGCTTAAAAATTATCTTGATTGAGAGAATACTGAACCTATCATAAAAACAACCCAAAAAACAATTATCGATACAATGACAATCACATTGAAGCATTTGAAATTACATCTATATGTGAAAATTAAAATGATCTCAAACAGTTGTTTGGGTATCTTTCTTTTGCGTTGTAGAAGCTATCTATATCTTTATGATCCCAAAATTTGTTTTGCTCCCATATCCATTATTGGTGGGAGAGAATCCATTTTTTCATTTTATGAATGATGAACTTCATTAATCACAATAATACAGAGTACCTGCTGAACACATTTACACAAATTCTCAGAAGACAACATTTTAACAGAGTATCTAACATTGCAAATTAATTAGAACCAGCTAATTTTTCCTACCGCTCACTAGCAATTTGGACAGAAATCAACCCAGCATATGTCAACAAAGAAAAAAAAAAACTCAAGATACCAACTCAGACACAGGAATCCTCCGGATCCTACACAAAATCTAATTTTGGATCTTGTCTTTGATGTTCTAAGAATGTATATAATGTCCATCATTTAAAAGTTAAATAGAGATTATTCTAATCTCTTATTAAATAAAAGTATCATATCGTTAAGAGACTTGAAATTAACTTGTTCTCATGTTTTCAATAGAAATATCCACCATTTAAATTCCTCTATACCTAACTATCAAATATATATCCAATGTGAGCAGTGTCGTGGGTAAGCATGTGCTAGCCAAAAATCAGAATCTAGTCACTTTTTTTTGTTTTTTGTTAGCAGAATATAAGTGTGTAATCGTTCACATGATCACCCTAATGAGGTATGATATTCCTTTGTGAAGTCAACTAATCTACGCTGTATAAGAAAGATAAGCCAGAAAGTGGCTAGGTGTGACCATGATGAAGGTTATGATATATATTTTTTAGCAAGCCACATGAAATTTGAATGAATAAGTTGAGTGCATTGTACGGATTGTGCCTTTAGATTTAAAGAAGTACAGTTTTGATATCATCATAGGAATGAAATCTAGCTGGGGTAGAACTTGAATGGATTCGGATATTTGACCCAGAGAGAGAGAAGATCATGGCAACAAATACAGACATTTATCATTTGTTGTCAACGCTTAAAGAAATACTTTTGCCACTCATATGAAAAATACTTTACATAAATTAAGGCAAAATATAGAGTCATTGTATTATCCTCAACACTACTTGATAAAACGCGATTTCGTCTCGTCAGTATGTTCTGCGTCAGTACGATGAACAACCTTGAGATCTTGTATCAAAGAAGACACTAAGTAGATAATGACACCGGTTTGAGGTCTACCAAGGACCCTTCGATACTCAAAAATTATCTTAAACTCTTTAAAAATTTGTAATCTGTAGAGTAATTTGTGTGTGTGTTCAATATATCTCATTTACTTGTTTCTCCTGGCTTTATATAGCCTTTGTGTGAGTAAATGCTCAATTTATTGGCCTCTCTAACGTTGTATCACAGTTAGAGGATTTATGACCCAATAATGACCATTTAATCCCATCCCTTTAACGCCTGTAACGGCCATTAAATGCATATCATTGGAAGATAGTAACGGCTTCATGCTCATTTATCATTTGGTCATTAAACGCTGTTTGGAATTAATGCGCTTACGCTCGTCCGTACTTTTACTCGTCATTAACTTGGATGGTTTGCAATATGGACGAGCATTTTATCGCTATCCGTCAAATGAGTTAGAGGGTTAAATGACTCATTTAATAACCTTTTAACCTCCCCATTCAATGTCTTGTAACAGCTGCGTAACGGTCAACTTGAGGTGGCTGTAACAATTGTGAGCTAGTGGCTGGAAATGTTGTACGTCCGTTACACTTGTGCCATTTGAATGAAGAATTTATATCTAGGTATTAATGTATGCTTACGATCGTCCTTAGTAATGTAGTTGTCCTTAGTAATGACGACCATTTTACACTACTCATCACTATTGATAGCTAAAAAACTAAAACAAGAATCCCTAAACACTTCACTTACTACAACTGTTAGGATGTGTGTCCTTAAATCTTTTTGTATGATGCTATGTATGACATTATGTATAACTTAATGTTATGATAAATAAAGTTGTTTTATTATTATCTAAAGTAATGGTAGTATGAATATTTGGACATTATCATATAGTCAATGAGATGCATAGTGTGTGATTTATATGAAAAGTCACAGAAGATATAAATCACAAGTTCTTTGTAAACTCAGAATTATAATTCATAATCGGTGATGAAATTGAGCATTTCATCTACGAAGACTATAATGTATCAACTAAGATGATTTGTCTTAATCATGGAAGTGGAAACTTCTAGTTGATATGTTGATATGTTTTAAGAGTTAAGACATATTGAACTGGACCGCTGTGAGATTTATTATTCTCCTAACGACTGTCAAATGAATAATAAATCTCACGACTTCTATTTGCATGAACTCTTAATCCTGAGAGAATAATGGACCTAATCATAAGGTGTAGATTGCTTTGATATATCAGGAGTGAGGTCTAAAGTTACGATCAAAATCTCAGTATGTTGGGCAGCCACATTTAGTGTTGATAGAGCATATATTCTCAAGATGGAATTCATAATCTCTTAACGGAGATATAAAATATTCCCTTGAGATAAATTTAATGGGTTTGATTATTCAGAGTGCTAGTTTTAACCACTTTAGTAAGGAGATACTAAAGTATATATTTATGAAATTGGATTTTATAAATATATGATGAATAACATAAATGATTAAACTAGGTACTCAAGGATTAAGATGTAGTAATCTTCAAAGTGGCAATCTATGTTCATAACTTTGTATTACTTTGAATATTTTATGAAGGGGTTGCATGTATAATAAAGTCTTGTGATATAATTTATTAATAAGGCCTAGAGTGCAATTATATTTATATAGTGGTATTAAATATAATTAATGGTAACTTTGGACTTGTCAAGAGTTGATAGAAAATCCCAAGGCCCATTGGAGCTAGTGTCTTATTGGTCCCTTTTGGTCCCACTCCAAGCCACATATTAAAGCCCAATTAGAAAGGCCCAATAGGCCAGCTTAGTTAGATAATCAGTTGGATATAAAGAGAGAAACATATAGAATTTTTTATTAGAGAAAGTGAGACATCATTGTGATATGGTGTGTATGTAGGAGTGAAGCCACTCAATTATTCTCCCTTGGAAACTGATTGAGAGACCACACTTCTTGGGTGTAAAGTCGAATTGGAGTGAAGATTAAAAGTGTTCCCAAGTACTTCTAATATTTTGTTTTGAATTTCACCACACCAAGGTACGCTCTCTTGTTCTTAAATTCTGAAACTTACATAGTGCATGTTATTAATCATGAATGAAATAGATCCATGTTTGTTGCTCCCGCTGTGTGTTTTGTATGAGATACAAAACCAAAATTTTCAACAATAACACCCCCTCCACCCCTCCCAAACTCAAGAAAATTAAACAAAAGCCATAGAAGATAAGGAGTAGCTAAGTCAACGACCCCTCTAGTCGCAATGATGAAAAGGTGGCTACAAAGCTAAGGAAGAACCCACATACAAAATCTGATTAATATTGTCGTTGCATTACAATTTGCATACTAATGTACTGCTCCATCCTTGAGCCCGAGACCAATTGTGGGCACAAGTGCCCGCAGCGGGCTTTTGGGCTTTCCTAAATCCGTGAAAAGTACACTTTGGTCTAAGGTGGACCATAGTGGAGTGGTCACTTAGATTAGGTTTAAGAACCATAAATATAGCACCTTTGTGGAATGACTGATCTTTACTGGAGTATATGTTTGGAGTTCAGGTATGGGGATGAGAAGGTATTAAGCACCTGACCCCACCCAACTTGTAGGTAGGCCTTCACTTATTGTGTTCCAAATCCTTATCCCATTAAAGGATCTTCTAATATGTTATTCTAAACTCACACATACTAACACGTTTCTAACATCCAAACATGGCAAATGTCCCACACTCATCCATAGCATAAAACCCTACCATTCATCTAGCAAAATATATATATCTAAGGGAAGCAAGCACATCACAAAATAGTAGCATCAATAAGGCATCAACATCAAGCATATCTCAAACATCCAAACATAGTTTCATGACATCAACCAAGTATATTCATCATGTTAATCAACCATATCATGCTCACCATCCAAATCAAATGCATGTTCATGTAATTATGCACGATTTATCTCATTTACCTCACTGCATTACTGCACCTATGCATCAATGCTTGTTCAATCTATCAAAGCATAAACCTTAATCATCAATTTATCAATCCAAGCATGTGAAACTTGTTATTCTACTAACTGTAATGCTAAACATGTGAAAACTAGACTTAATAGGATCTAAACATGTGATTAAAACTAAGCAAAACAAATAAAATGGCAAGAACCCTAAATCTGTGTTTTTGGGCACGAGTATGTGTGCGCATACATGAAGTATGCGTATGCATGCCTAGAGTATGAGTACGCATAGATAAAGTACATGCACGCATACACGCTCAGAAACAAAGTTTTAAAGCAAGCCATAAACAACAATCAAAACAAAACCTAACATGCTCCTAATATTTAATTCAACCATTCATTCAAAACATGGTAAGATACGACAAAAAAAATAAAAAATAAAACAAAGGAAAACACATTTCTAAGCATGTATAACAAATAAATCAAACTAAGAACAACAAGAACACAAGTTATAAAAATCCAAATTAAGGAAGAGCCATAAAGAAAGACTCACATTGCTTATGGAACACAACTTGGTTGATAATTAACCGATCCCTCAGTGCCTACACCATAAGATTCAATGATAATCAAAGGAATCAAAGGATTTAATAATTTATAAGTAATCACAATTCAAAATAAAAGGATATTCTTGAAAAGATTGATTGAAAAAGGTTTTGAAAGAGATTAGAAAATAGTTTATGCCTTCAGACTACTAGAGAGAGGTTTTTTGAAGAACCAAAAACATGCTTGGTGGCTATGAGTGCAGAAAGAAAGATTTCTGGAAGATTTTAGGTCAAAAATAAACTCTCTTTTGCCAGGGTTTGAGTTTGGAGGTATAATGACGTATTTATATGTTTAAACTAGGGTTTTCAGGGCCTTTTAGACGTCTTTGGATGTTCCCAAGGGTTTAGGGGCAGACCCACATCAAAGAATGATGTTTTGGGCCCCTAAACTGAAGTTCTTGAATCCAGACATCATTCTTTGATGTGCCCCTAAACTGAAGGACGTACACATGCTTTCCCAAAAGCCATAATTTTGACAGGTCTGATGGCCCAACTTCAAGTGGCCATAGCTCACTCAATATAAATCCAAAGTAGGCAAAAGTTATGTTCAAATTGAAGCCCAAGATGTCTATTTTCCAATGAAATAAACCTAACTCAAATATTCTTTATGGATCAAAATAGTGAGCAAATGTCATTTTTAGTATCGTTTTCAAAGCAATTTGAGTACTTTTGAGTTGTGATTACATCCAAACTTTCAAAATAACTTCAATTATCTTTTGTAGACATGTTAAGCTCATCATTGGAACTAGGAACTAAAGTTTATTAACCGGGTACAAAATGAGGTATTTACACCAACATATCAATGATAGCCAATGTGACTGAAAAATTCAAATATGTTTTCTTTCATATATGATAACACCACCACAACGTTGTATTACCATGACATAATTGTTGGGGAGGTCCAATTGCTGGTAGGCCATGCCAAACCAAGGAAGACGGTGAGGATGAATGTCATGGAGAATGCTAGTACATAACAAATTATGTCATACCTGAATGTGAATGAGGATGTGAGCTCGGGGCTATTAACTATAAGTAGCTATTCAAGGATTCCAGGGGCGAGTTAAAGTGAATAAGGTTTTCAAGAAATGTATAAATGTGAATAAGAATTGTACCGTGATGTTTAATATTTCCAACCAGGCTATTCGAGAGAAAAAATTGCAAGTCCTTATATAGCTAGGGTATGGTTGCTTCACCGTGATAAGAAAAAAAATTTGAGTTAAACCTTTCCCCTTTTGATTTTGTTTTCATTGTTTATATATCTTTGATTTGCAATGCATCATGTGCCTTTCTAGTTATAAACGAGCTCTACAAATCTGTTGGGCCATAATCTAATCTAATTTTAATTATGAAAATTAATTAAGAACTTTAATCACTTAATAGAAAATATCATCACCAAAATTACCAAGTCAAAATACCAATCACATACAAGAACACTAAGATTTATGTGGAAAATCTTTTCTCCTTGAAGGACGGAACAAATTCTGAATAAATCCGCTCTTATAAAATCAATTACAATATCTTCTCATATTTAAGCCTAATTTAAGATGCATACCAGATGTAATAATATTAGCTCTCTACAAATTAAAATGAACTTACTTGAGATCTTCATTAACTTTAGATATTGGTACCCACATTACCAAAGTTCAATGCATTAGCTCTTAGATGAGAGAAATTACAACTATCAATTACAATACCTTCTCAAGTTTAAGCCTAATTTAAGATGCATACCAGATGTAATAATATTAGCTCTCTATAAATTAAAATGAACTTACTTGAGATCCTCGTTAACTTTAGATATTGGTACCCATATTACCAAAGTTCAATGCATTAGCTTTTAGATGAGAGAAATTACAACTATCAATTACAATATCTTCTCAAGTTTAAGCCTAATTTAAGATGCATACTAGATGTAATAATATTAGCTCAATATAAATTATAATGAACTTACTTGAGATCTTCATTAACTTTAGATATTGGTACCCACATTACCAAAGTTCAATGCATTAGCTCTTAGATGAGAGAAATTACAACTTCTTTTTTGGGGGGTAAAAAGGATAGTATCATAAATCAAACAACAAAGTCCCCAGCCAAAGCTAGACAGAGTCTAGACCAATACATTCTTAGTACATCAGCAAATAAAAGGGGAGCAACAAAGGAAGGGGCCGGGGGGGAGGGGGGGTGCAAAATGTAAAGAAACATCCCCTTAAGCTAATCCCAATCTAGCTAGTGCGTTAGGGCAACAATTGGCTTCCTTGAAGCAGTGACACACTTTAACCTAAGGTAGTTGTAGCAACAATTCACTGCAATCATCAACAAGGCCAGAAAGATCCCCATATGAATTGATATTGCTAGCAACTAAGGAAATTGTTGTGGATGCTTCAAGTTCAACTTCCACAGCCTGGGCCCACAATTTTACACATAAAGCTAAACCTTCCCTTAGAGCCCACAACTTAGCAACAGAGGAAACACAAAAAACTTTGCAAATCCCACTACCCATTGTTCACTACTGTCCCTAATAAGCCTCTCGCCCCTAGATAGGCCAATGGCGTTGATGATTGAGCCATCAGTGTTCAATTTGAGCCAGCCCTCAATTGGTTTAGTCCATCTTACCAACTTTGAAGTGGCCCTTGTCTTAACTTTCCCTAGTTTATTCCATCTTACAACTTCATTACCTATTAATTTTTGGGAAAAGAATAATTTTGGGTGGAAATTCAGAAAAGGAAAGCCATAATGTAAAAGTAGTGGATTTGATATATATATATATATATATATATTTGCTTGAAATTTTCATCTCCCCTTTTATAGAGCTTCCTCTTAGGATGAATTTGTAATGTTGCTTTCCTTAAATCTTAGGACTTTGTCCAATCACCCATGCCACTCGGAGGAGAAGGTATATTGTGTTTTAGCTCCATGCAAAGAACCTCTCATAGCATATGGGTCCTATTGATGTATGGGACCCACATGCTATGAGAGGTTTGTTGTCTAGAGATGAAATGCAATATATTTTCACCCTTCAAAGAGCCTGAGATGAGGTGGGTGAAGGATGATGCCCTATAAAAAAATCTTTCGAATGGAAGGGCTCATAACATGTAAAGTGGTAACAAATGAAACTCAATGGGATTAGGTTAGCCACCATGCTCATTTTGGGAGACCCTTGATTGAGGGCATAAAGGTTGACTCCCCTTTCCCTTTTTTTTTTTCCTCTCCCTTCGTTTTCCATTTTTACCTTATAGATTTTGAACCTTTTAGAAAAAGAAATTACATAAACTTGGGAAAAGAAGTAAATGTGCTCTTGGTAAAGAAGAAAAGATGTGGCAACAGAGATCCATAATTAATTGGCTACATAGTGGGGATCAAAACACTAAATTCTTCCACACATATGCTTCAAGGAGAAAGAGAGGCAACTGGATTCAAGGAATTGAAGATAATGATGGAGTATGACATGAAGATGTAGATAAAATTGATGATGTGGCTGTACAATATTTCACAAACCTTTTCACATCAACAAGACCACAACTAGTTAAACAGTCTCTCAGAGGAGTACACAAACTCATTATTGATGACATGAATAGGGAGCTCTCACGGGAGTTCATGACAGAGGTTTACCTAGCTCTGAGACACATGGCTCCCCTAAAGGCCCCCGAGCTAGATGGTATACCTGCACTCTTTTATCATTCATATTGGCATATCATTAGGTCTCATGTTACTAATGCTGTTCTTTCTTGCCTAAATTCATGTAAAATACCAGAAAGTATAAACCAAACTTTCATCATCTTAATTCCAAAAGTCTTAAGCCCTAAAAGGATATTTGAATTTCGCCCCATTAGTTTATGTAATGTTATATATAAAATCATGTAAAAAATTATAGCTAATGGACTAAAACCCATTCTATCTAAAATCATATCTAAAACTCAAAGTGCATTTGTTCTAGGCGGATTGATTACTGATAATGTTTTGGTGGCGTTTGAAACACTACTGTTAGGACATATGTGTTTTATGTTAGGAACATATGTCAATATTTTATCTAATTGGCTAATCATTTGACAAGATGCACTTTACTTATATTTGGATAGATCTAGGATGTGTTTAATGCGTCAAGGAACAATGTTTCAAGTTCAAGTGCTAAAGCCATGCAAGTCTGTCCAAGATTCAAGTGAAGAAATGCTTTTCATTAAAGCTCAATAGCTAGCTCGATAGCTAGTATCTATCGAGGTTTAAAAAGCTATTTCAGCCTGAGGCTCAACAGTTGCCCGATAAATAGAGTATTTGTCAAGGTTTATGAAAAACAGATTTTCAGTTCTAATTTTCATCCAATCTGTGAATGTATGTTTAGGCATTCTTTTCTCACAACCCTAAACATATATATGGATTATTTTAAGGGCTGTCACAAGTTGCACAATTGCACAAGAGCACAATTGCTTAAGTGTGAAGAAAAGTGTGACCGGAAACCTAGTTTGCCCTAGTTCATCTTAAAGAAGCTGCTATGTTTGTACACCATAGGGTTTTGTGACCAAGCAACTTTGTGATCTTCATCATGTGATGAACTGAAGAACTTTGTAGACAACATCCTTCTCAAGTTGGTGATAAAGTCGCGTACTAGGATCTGCGCATCTATTGGTTAGTCACATACTAGGAGCCGTGCAATACAAGAAGAGATTGTCACTACACAACAAGTCTAATTGGGTATTGGGGTAAGGGTTCAATTATAGGTTGGTATAAGGTGCTGAGATTCCTTTACTTGTAACCGTTTGTTTTGATAATAGTGGATTCTTAGGAGTGGTGACCTTAAAATCACCCGATGGGGTTTTTGCCTAGGAGGTTTTCCCTATTCGTAAAAAATCACTGTGTCAACTTTATTTTTCCGTTGCATTATATTTTAGTTGGTGATTTGTTTGTGCAGTCACGTACATTGCATGTTAATTTGATAAATTAATAAACTTGGCTAATTAATCAATTAATTAATCATAAGGGGTCAATACATTCTTGGCCTATTAACTACACTACATGAAAACTAGATGTGAGAGTAGAAAGGGCTTTATGGCTATAAAACATGACGTGAGTAAGGCATATGATAGAGTTGAATGGGGATATTATAGCCAAGTAATGAGAAAAATGGGCTTTGAGGAAAAATGGATCTCTTTGATTATGCAATGTATATCTTCAATTTCATATTCTGTTTTTATTAATGGTGAAACTAGTGGTTCTATTCACCTAGAGAGAGGTTTGTGTCAAGGCGACCTCTGTCCCCATATCTTTTTCTTATTTTTGCAGAAGGTCTATTAGCTAAATTGAAAGAAGCAGAGATGGAGGGAAAAATCACGTGTGGCCATAAGTCTAGAAGGTCCCAGGATCACAAACCTTTGTTTTGCAGATGACAACCTACTTCTTTGCCGAGCAAACATTGAGGAGTGCAGAAATATTCAACAAATCCTATAGAAATATGAAGTAGATTTAGGGCAAAAATTGAACCAAGACAAGACTACTATCTGTTTTAGGAAAAATGTGGATGAAGACACAAAGAACGCCATATAGGTGAGTCTTGGCATTCCAGAGATAAAAGCATTCGAAAAATATCTTGGCATGCCATCTTTTGTGGGGAGGAATAAACGAGCTTCCTTTAGCAACATAAAGGAGAGGGCGTGGCGAGTGATACAAGGGTGGGGTGAAAAACTATAATCACAGGCTGGCAAGGAAATTCTAATTAAGGCAGTTGCACAATCAATTCCCACGTATGTGATGAGTTGTTCTCGGCTACCTACCTCTCTTTGCAAGGAACTAGAAATCATGATAAGGAAGTTTTGGTGCGGTGGTGATGATAGGTGGCACAAGATCCATTGGGTAAATTGGGAGAGACTTTGTAAACCCAAATTTGGAGGCGGTATGGGCTTTAAAAAACATTAAAAAGTTCAACAAAGCTCTCCTAGCAAAGCAATATTGGAGACTACTAAATAACAGCAGCACTTTGGCTTACAAAGTATTCCAACACCGCTTCTTTCCGGATGGTAATATACCCAATCTAAATGACCGAGCCAAGGGATCATATGCTTGGAACAGTACAAATGGTGTTGAACATATAATAGATATGGGTAGCAAGTGGCGGATTGGGAGAGGTAGTAATGTGAAAATTTGGGGAGACCCATGGTTGCCAAACTCACACACACACAAAGTTCAATCCCCAGTTCGTCAATTACCTCAAGATGCTAAAGTTGAAGAGATCATTGATTGGGAAAACATAAGATGGAGAAATGATTTAATTGACCAAATTTTCTGGCATGAGGAAGCTAAATTCCATTGAGTGAATGAAAACCACCTAACCATTTGATATGGGCTGAAATGAAGGATGGCAAATACACTTTCCGTAGTGCCTATTGAATGGTATTTGCAAGGGAGGAAGCTAATCAACCAAGTAGCTCACACATCAAAGAGAATACTATTTGGTGTAAGATATGGAAGCTGAACATCCCTCCAAAGACCAAGCACTTCCTATGGAGAGCACAAATTAATTCACTGCTAACGAAGATGAACTTAAAGAAATGGGAAGTACAAGTTTAGGAAGTTTGTGATAGATGTGGTGCAGACAAAGAAGACACAAACCATATCCTATGGCTCTGTCCTTCAGCAAGGATTGTGTGGGAAAGCAACCCAATTTGGAGCTTGGTTGGCAAATCACAGCACTAGAATTTTGAGGACGTGACAAATTTTATTTTCCAATTAGATCAGCCAGAGCTACACGAGCTATTCGCAATCCTAGCTTGGTTTTGCCGAAACAAAATAAGAGTGAATGAGCTTGATAAAGTCCCTTATGATGTGGTTACCTGGGCCAACAACTTCAGACTTGAATTTCAATCCACGAAGGAAGGAATGAAAGCTGCTAGACCAAAGGAAAATTTGAAATGGGTACCACCTCCCCAAGGCTAGTTCAAAGCTAATGTTGATGGAGCTATCTTCAAAGAGACTAATAAAGCAAGCATAGGTGTCGTGGTGCGTGACAGTCAAGGATGGGTGTTGGCGGCTTTGTCAGAGAAACTGTAAGTTGTGCAAGATGCAGAGCTCATTGAGGCAGTGGCTATCCAGCAGGCTATCAGGTTTGCAATTGAGACTAGTTTCAGTTGTGTTGTAATTGAGAGTGACTCACTTTCAGTGATTAAAGTTATCCAAGACACTGCTGAAACTACTTTTCATATTGGACACATCATAGATGAAGTGAGGCATTTGTCAATGGCCATGACAAGCGGCCAAATTGGGCATTTGTCCATTTCGCCCAAAAGATGTAGCATAATGCCCATATTCTGAAATTATCTGGCAAAATGTTCCTATTTTGAAACTCGATTTTTAGAAATTGAGTTTCAATGTAAAACTCGATCTGATGAAAATCGAGTTATTTGGAAAAATTCACATGAAACTTGAGTTCCATTAATTTAATTTAATTTTTTTAAAAGTTTGATTGCCTATAACTCGATTTTTTAAAAATCGAGTTTTAAAACAAGGGAATTTTGCTAAATAGTTTCAGAACAGGGGTATTTTGCTATATCTTTTGAGCGAAAGGACAAACGCACATTTTTGCCCATGAAAAGCTGTGAATTCCATCACACAAAGAGGGAGGCAAACCAGGTTGCTCACATTCTGGCCTGCAATGCTATTCATTTTGATACAAAGATGGCTTGGCTTGAAGAGATTACTCTTTCCGTGTCTATTGTAGTCCAAAACGATGTTGTGTAATTACTTGTTTCTCTTTTTGTTTGTTCTATTGATCTGATTCTTAAAAAAAAAAAAAAAAAAAAAAAAAACCTTGAATTTAGTAAATGTTTGACTGAGAGAAGAAGGTTCTACCCATTAAGCAAACTTAGACAGGAAAGTGGCAAGGCATAACTACAATGATGCTAATTGATGAACATGGTTGTTAAGACGCGCGCGCGCGCGCACATATATATATATATATATATATATATATATATATATATATATATATATATATATATCAACTGGTACTTCATACGGTGAGCTCACGAGTTTTTTATTTTTTATTTATATATATATATATATTTTTTATCATAATGGCATGAATCATGTTTCAATGTGGCACTAGGCTAGCTTGCACATTCTTTTGTTTTTTTATATTGGATGTGTCCTATATTTATCATTTTGGCTATATGCATCGTGTACTCCACTTAGAGAAATTTTCTTTCTTAATGAATAGAATATTGCAAGTATATAATTAATATATATATATATATATATATATCTACACTAAAATATTATTTGTATTCTTTAAATTTGGTGTTGTTTTTAAATCAGCTTTTTATTTATATTTTTAGGTATTCTTGCAATTTATATGTATTACAACAATGTAAATATACCACTTTAATTTCTCAACATTTGAACACATAAAAAAAATGACGATATTTTGATCATAAAATTAAAAAAAATACAAAATATTGTTTTTAAACAAGATAACATAAAAAAGAGTATTACAAATTATAACAAAAATGATATATTAACACATTTACAATAGTTATTACAATAGAAAATTGGGGATATATTTGAATCCTAAACATCTTAGTTTTTTTTTTTTTTTTTTGAGAGAGAGAGAGAGTTAGAAAAATTAGAAAGTGTCTACTAATTAAACTACCATGCTTTTAATATCTTTACCATAATTGTGGGTATAAATTTAAGTACCTGATTTATAAACAACGGTAAACTTAGAGGGTCCAAAATACAAGTATGAATAATTTGCTTTTCTTGCCCAATCGAAAGAAAAAAAGTGAATTAAGCTGTACGGACTATTTGGCAATTAATACAAGTATAATACTAATGGTAACCATGTTCTGCTCATCTAAATTTGCTAGGAATATTAGTCATGATTTGTTTTGGATGGAAGATGTTCCTCCAATAGCTAGGGAAGCTTTGTACCAAGATGCTAATTTTTCTGATTAATTGAATGGTATGCTTCAGTTTCAAAAAAAAAAAAAAAAATTGTGTCTATTTCATTAAGGGGGAAAAAGCAATGCATATTTAAAATGCGAAGGGAAGGCTTTATTGCATTAAATTAATTACATAACACATCAAGTAGTTGCCATGAAGTGATATCCACGCTCAATAAAAAAGAATGAAATTTTGCTGTGGTCAGAGGTTATTTGTAAGAGCTATTGTAGTAAAATGATTTGTGCGGTGGTCAATGACTTTTTTATCAATTAAGATAATCATATGATTTCAATACCCCAATCAAGATTGATCTCAATAACATTATAAAGAATAGTGGAAAACACTTCCAATTTATTCTACAACCTATTCCACAGCCTCCTCCAACCTTTAACCATGGAGGAGGAGAAGGAGGAACACATCAAACCACTAGCCCCCTGCTACCCAATTAACGAGTGACGAAAATGAGGAGGCCTCACACAAAGAAGAGATCAAGCCCACAACACGCAATAAATGTTATGGGTGCATAGCACTCCTTATTCTAATCACAAGCATTGTGACCTTGTTTCTTATATTTGGGGTGTTCAAGGATCCCATCATCATTCTGAATGGGGTTAATATCACTAGGCTTGAGCTGATTTATGGCACAATCCCTAAGCCTGGGGTGAACATATCAGTAATTGCCGATGTGTCTATAAAAAATCCTAACATTGTATCCTTCAAATATAGTAACACTATCACAACCCTTTATTACCATGCCATGGTGGTCGGGGAGGCACAAGGACCACCAGAAGAGGCCGAGGCTAGGAGGACTGTGAGGGTGAATATTACGGTGGATATAATTACGGACCGGCTTATGTCTTACCCAAATCTTCAAGCTGACGTGAGCTCGGGACTCTTCAATTTGAGCAGCTATTTAAGAATTCCAGGGCAAGTGCAAGTGATGAAGATAATTAAGAAACATATTGTTGTAAAATTGAAATGCAATGTGAGCTTCAATATTTCAAGCCAAACAATTCAAGAACAGAAATGCAAGCGGCCAAAGGTTGACCTCTAGTCTTTTGAAATTAAGTATCTGGATACAGTTTCATATATATATATATATATATATATTGTTTTGAAGTTAAAAGAGAAAAATGTTAGAATTTGTTTAAGTTTGGCCCAATAATGGGCATGAACTGCCAGCCAATCTGACCCATTTAATGACATTTACTCCCATGCATGTAACATAAACCTTACATGAGGTCGGTTTACAAGATAGGATATAGCCCCCATTTGTGTAACTAACAAAAATTGAAGAAGTCATTTCTTCCGTTTGTATCCCTAGGACCTTGTATTTACCATTCTTTTGATTTTCTCTTGCCTTGGATTATGATGGACCAAGTAATTCCCTTTGCCTATACAACCCACACTGGACGACCAAAAACACCATTAAACGAACATTTAATGGGAAGCCATTACACACCAATAAATGCAGGTCATATGGCCGTTGGAAGAGACATCAGGTTACCTCATTAAGCCACCCAAAGATGTTACGAGAGGGCATTCAAGCCACCATTGAAAGCCACCAACGGCTAGAAAGAAAAACACTATATAAACAATGCCAGACTCCTAGAAAAGGTACACACATATATTCAGATACAAAAAGACCTACATACTATCATTATCTTGACTCATTTTACTCTACCATCATTTGACTTTATCATCGAAGGTTCGGTGGTCAGCACCACACCGGTGACCAATTGAGCAAAGTCCTATCTCTTGATCTCGTGTAGGTTCCTCGAGGTACCAACGATGCATTTCGTTTGGACGAACATAATTAGCTGACGATTTTGGCATCATCAGATTGGCGCCGTCTGTGGGGAAGACTTCGAACCGTAGTTTGAAAACGGTGCTCTACCTCTTCTAACACCCAAATGGAGTCTAATGCACCTCAAGATTCAGCGGCATTAGCCCTGCAAATTCAGTCACTCACGGCTAATATAGAGGAGCTCACCAGACAGAACCAAGAGATGAGGATACAGCTACAATAGGAGGAAAACCGTGAAGTTAATAGGAATAAGGATGAGGAGAACAACCATAGAAGAGATGGCACAAGGAAGACGGATCCTTCTAATGGGGCAAGTAACGACCTCCTCAAAAGCATGTGAAAGGAGATGGATGAGCTCAAGAATGCAATGAAGGAAAAGACAGATAAGAACTTAGATGAGATGGTAAAAAGGACTAATTCCCCCTTCACTACAAGGGTTCTAGAGTGTCCCTTACCACCGAAATTTTGTTTTCCCCAACTTAAGTTGTTTGATGGCCTAAGGGATCCACTAGACCAAATAACCACCTTCAAGATGACTTTGAGCTTGCAGTAAACTCCTGATGAGATTTTATGCCGATCCTTCCCAGCTACCCTTAAGGGGGCAGAGCGAGTATGGTTCAGCAAACTTGCTCGATCGTCTATAGATGACTTTGAGCAACTAAGCAATACGTTTGTATGCCATTTCATTGGTGGACAATGATAGAAGAGGCCAACGGATCACCTCCTTACAATCAGGCAAGAAGAGGGGGAATTATTGAGATCATACATGAAATGATTCAATAGGAAAGTGTTAGAAGTGGACAAGGTTGAGGACAAAATGCAACTAACCACATTCAAAGTCGGGTTAAAATCCAAAGAATTTGTAGTCGCCCTTACAAAAAGTCCTCCCAGATCAATGGTTGAAATGCTGTTGAAGGCTCAGAAATACATGAATGTAGGAGATACTTTGGCCATAATTGAGTAGGGGGACACAAAAAAAAAGAAAAAAAGAAAAGAAGAAGAAACATTTAGGAAGACCAAAAAGGGAAGAAAAGGGAGAGAGGAGATAATTCGTCCAGCCATGACATCGTTAAAAGAAGAGATAACAAAGCCCAAAGGACAGTAAAATTCACACCCCTAGTAATGCCTATTGGCAAAATATTAATGCAGATTAAGGATGACCATACTCTCAAGTGGCCAAAAACACTTCACTTATCACTTAATATTCGCAACGAGAAGAAGTATTGCCGTTTCTATAGAGATCACGAGCACTACACGAAGGATTGTAGGGATTTGAAAGAGCAGATAGAAGAATTGATTTGAAAAAGGAAGTTACATAAATTTATAAAGAAGGATATGTCGGGACAACATAAGCACGACCTACAAACAAAATTAGAAAATAAGCCCAAAGACGAAGGCCAGTCATAAGATCATCCAAGGAATGCCATAGGAGAAATAAGGATGATCAACAAAGGCCCAACTGCAGGAAGATGGTTTAAGTCCCTCAAGAAGTCTCAGTAAAGACTGGTCAGCAACGTCCATATGGCACCTTTGTCAAAACACAGAGAAAGGGAAACCATGGATACGTTTTTTTTTTAGAAGAAGATGCCAGAGGGGGTGAAGTAACCATATGACGACCCACTGGTCATCACACTCATGATAGAGTGATTCAATACCAGGTGAGTCTTAGTAGATAACGAAGATTCTGCTGACATCATCTACCTTTTAGCTTTCCAACAGCTAAAGGTGGAGCAAAAGAAGTTTCGTCCATTTGAGTCTTCCTTTGTTAGTTTCAGTGGAGATAGAGTATATTCGAAGGGGATAGTAATGTTGACAGTCACAGCAGGCTCTACCCCCTCTAGATAACTAAGCAGCTCAACTTCCTAGTGGTCGACTGCCCTTCGTCCTACAATGTCATCACAGGGAGACCCACCCTCAACTGTCAGAAAGCTGCAATGTCCACATACTGCCTAAAGGTGAAATTCCCAATAGAGCTCAAGGTTGGGGAAATAAAGGGAGACCAAGTATTGGCCTGAGGGTGTTACTAGGCGGTGTTGGCCTTAAAAGAAAATCATACATGGATGATTGAGGAGAAGAATCTAGAAGTAGTGGAAGCTTTGGAGACAATCAAACTGTTAGAAGGAGAGCAAACGAAGGTAACCAAGGTAGGGACGAATCTCACTCTATCAACGAAGGAAAAGATTATTGGGCTCCTAAAAGAGAACTTGGATGTTTTTGCATGGAGCCATGAAAATATGCCTGGCATATCAGCAAACATCATCAGGCATTGTTTGAATGTAAATCCCAAAAGAAAACCAGTCCAGCAGAGAAGAAGGATCTTCGCCCCTAAATGGAATAGAGCCATAATGGACGAAGAAGACAATTTTCTCGTTGCCAATTTCATCTGGGAAGTTTATTATCCAGACTGATTGGCTAACATCATCATGGTGAAGAAAGCAAAATAGAAAATGGAGAATGTGTGTGAATTTTATGGATTTGAATAGCACATGCCCCAAAGACAGTTTCCCACTGCCAAGAATTGACCAACTCATTGACTCAACAGTGGGACATAAACTCCTCACATTCATGGATGCCTTCTCAAGTTACAACCAAATCCAGATGTTAGAGGAGGATCAGGAGAAAACGGTTTTCATCATCAGTCAAAAGCTCTATTACTATAGGGTCATGCCTTTTGGGTTGAAGAACGTAGGAGCTATGTACCAGAGGCTAGTAAATCAAATGTTCAGCAAATTGATCAGGAGAAATATGGAAGTCTATGACGACGACATGCTCGCTAAGAGTAAAGAAGAGGAGGCTATCTGGATGACCTTAAGGAGACCTTTGAAACACTAAGGCAATACAAGATGAAGTTGAACCCGACAAAGTGTGCATATAGAGTTTCCTCGGGGAAATTCCTCAGCTACATGGTGTCACAACGAGGTATAGAAGCCAACCCGGAAAAAGTAAAAGCTATACTAGAGATGTCTTTGCCAAAAACTGTCAAGGAAGTACAAAAGCTAATAGGAAGGGTCGCGGCCCTTAATAGGTTCATCTCTAAAGCCACGGATAAGTGTTTCCTTTCTTTAAAACTCTAAAGAAGGCTTTCATGTGGATGGACGAGTGTGAAGCAACATTCCAGGAACTGAAACGCTGTCTGAGCAACCCTCTACTCTTGAGTCCATTTAAGAAGGGTGAATACCTGTTCTTGTACCTGGCAGTATCCACCACTACCGTGAGCGTAGCATTGGTCCGAGAAGAACATAAAGTACAACATCCAGTGTATTACATCAGCCAAGCTTTCTAGGGAGTTGAGGCGAAATACTCGCGCATGGAGAAAATCACCATTGCCCTGATTATAGCTTCTCAAAAGCTTCGTCCATATTTTCAAGCAAACCCCATTTTGGTTATGACGAATTAACCAATTAAGAAGGCAATGAATAAACTTGAGGCAGCAGGAAGAATGGTGCAGTGGGTGATTGAACTGAGCTAGTTTAACATAAAGTACAGGCCCCGAACTGCGATAAAAGCTGACTTCATCACTGAGTTCACCCTACCTGAGGATGAAAACACTTATGACAGGTTAATACTATGGATGATACATACGGATGGCTCATCGGTACAGAAGATGGGAGGAGTTGGCAACATCATCACTACCCCTGAAGGGGATGCCCTGAAGTATGGAGTACAGTTCCAGTTCCTTGCCACCCACAACGAGGCAGAGTATGAGGCGATATTGACGGGGCTCAGGGTTGCAAAAGCTTTAGAAGCCAAAAATGTGCTATTAAAATGTGACTCAAGACTCATGATAAGGCAGATCAATGATGAATATGAGGCAAAAGAGAACAAGATGCAGAATTACCTGAAGTTGACGAATGAACTAATTGGGGAGTTTGATAAGGTAAGCTTTATGCAAGTTCCACGAGGTAAGAACTTAGAGCTAGATGAACTAGCCAGATATGCGTCATCAGAAGATAAGACGAGCTTGCTAGACCTGATACTAGAAATAAAAAGGTCCCCCAGCATTGAAGAATTTTGTATTTTTTCAGTACAAGGTCACTCTAGTTGGATGAGCCCAATCCTGTTCTTCCTTAGAGATGGACAATTGCCCTTTAATTCAGACGAATCAAGAAAAATTAAAAAGCAGCTACCAGATTCACAACCCTAAATGGTGTACTCTACAAAAGAGGGTTTTCACTACCCTGCCTAAGATGCATCCAAGAAGATGAGGCTAAATATATCTTGGAAGAAGTCTATGAAGGGATATACAGAGATCACATGGCTGCAAGATCTTTGGTAGGAAAGATAATCAGAGTAGGCTACTTTTGGCCTACGATGAAAAAAGAGGCAAAGGAGTTCGTCAAAAGATGTGACAAATGCCAAAGGTACGGAAAAGTTCAACAGCTGCCAGGAGAAAAGATCTTCACCATGGCCATCTGCTAAATGGGGAATCGACATTATGGGCCTTTTACCCCAAGGTAAGAAACATGTGAAGTTCTTGCTCGTTGCAATTGACTACTTCACGAAATGAGTAGAGGCAAAGGTGTTGTTAACAATCACGGAAGCAAGAATCCAAAAATTCGTATGGAAGAACATAGTATGTAGGTTTGACATACCTAGGATGATCATTTCTAATAACGGTCGTCAGTTTGACAGCCAAGGCTTCTGATTCTTCTATTAATATCTGGTTCAATTTATATTAGCCCATTAATCACCACAATTAAAAAAAATAAAATAGTCTCTCTCCTTTTCAATGTAGCATTAAACATTTTCACTAACTCCTCATCTTCCATATTCAGTCCCACCACTTTACATTGAAGTTGAAATATTTATTCATTTAAATTAATCATTATTAAAATGTTCCAACAATTGCTTTGGTATCAATTAGACTAAAATTTGTTTGACGTATTGAATTTAGACATGCGTACATTCTTTCTTAAAGAGAATTCTACCATAGCATATATTTATTTCTAATTACAAGTTGAGGGAATGGATCCTACTTCTTCTTTGTGTATAGTGTAAGTCCCATGGGTCATTATTTATGCCCTATATATGTCACTTTTGACCATGTGACATGTCATGCAGTGGAGGTTTTCGTGTATGCTACTTTGGCATGTTGTGTATGACCATGGATGATGCAACCTAGAGGGTCATTGGGGGTGAACGTGATTAATTGGACCATAATTAAATCACATGATGGTGAAGGGAAGACTATTTGGAAACAATTCTGTGTCGTGTTCGTAATCATGAATTTGCTTATACGATTAACATAGCTAATAAGAATGCCTTTAAATTTTCTCAATCTTTGAAGTACCTCAGTGTTGGTGATTGTGAAGGAAGCCTTCAGATCTAGAATATTAAAATTTTGGAAATTTTGGCAAGGTGCTCATGATGCAGAGATCCTCTCACTGAGCTTTACCTTATCAAGTAAAAAGGAGGCTAATTTTGAAGAAGCCGTAGATAGCTAATCGTTCCTTGCATTAGGGGGCCGTGTTTGAATGATCCATCTTTATGATGTCAATAGGTTTGCTACTGATGATGCGAAGAAAATCAGTAGACTGGATGCTTCAAGCTTCAAAGGGCTAGCGACTGTTTTGAAGGCCTGAAAAAGAAAGAAAAATGATCAAAGGTAACCGAGGTGGATCGGCCAAGAACCCTCCGATGCCAAAGTTAGTTTCTCTCTCAAGTTCTGGAGTTCCAACCTTTTAGGAATTGTCAAAACGTACCTTTATCTGGTCTGAACGAGTGTTTATATAGTATGCCCCGGAAACGGTTATTAGATTTGTAACTTCTCCTATATTTGAGGAGGTCAGAGGGTTCAGGAATAACTTCCATAACCGCTATAAGAGTTATACCTTCTTTTTAAAAATATCATTGGAAGTTAAGTATTTAACCAGGAGTTGGGAATTTCTTAAGTGTCAGGGGGTCGTCCAGGAGCCTCATTCCCATGGATGGTCGTCCTTCTCTGGATGGCCTTCTCATGTGGGATGCCTTTTCTACTCTGGACGCCTCTTATGGACGAGCTGGAGTTCAATTATTTTAGTTCACCGTCAGTTGCCCCCTTGTCCTAGGGTCGTCAAGAGCACTGGAGGATCTACAGTTGTTCTTTGGACGCATGCCATCATATTAGTAGTCAGATGTCATTACATGTGTCACAATCTCAATGGTTGAATTTTATTGTTTCGGATTGTGCCACGTGTCATAATTTCATTAGCGGTTTGTCGCGTCGATTTATGTTTTCAAGGAAAACGCCACGTGGCATTTCCTGGTTGGTCACGTCGTTTCAGATACCAATTTTCAACGCCTATAAATAGTAGAATTCCTCTCGTACCCTTTACATTTCTCAAATTTTCTTCTTTGACATTCCTCATTCATTGTCTCGTCTAGAAGTATTCCAACATCCTTAGTGTTCCTTCGTCTAAAGCCAGGTAATCTCCTCATCCCCCTTCTTAGGCTTTCCTTCAAATTTCGACATGTTTGAGGTTGTCGTTTCCTCGTCTAGTGATAGTGTAGAGAAAGCTATAGACGAGTATCGTGACTTTAGGTATAGTTGTTCTAGTAGCGATAGTAGTAGTAGTAGTGGGGATACCGAGGAATACACGTCCAGGGTTCTTGGGATTCCCTTAGAGATCTTTCAAGAACACCTTAGGACGAGGGCAGCCTCAGGGTCTCTGGCTGGCACCTCAACAAGTGTTCCTCCATCCACTCTTGTAGACGAGGTAGAGACTGTATACAGTTGCACTGTAGGTATTCTTTCCAAGACAGACGAGAAGAGGTTAGTTGCCCTTAGGAGTTAGTACCAAATCCCTGACGACCTCAACCCTAGGTTAGCCGTCCATGGGGAATGGTGTTGCCAACTTCATTTTGGGATAGGCATTTACGAGGCTTACCTTCTAAGGATCTTAGGTTACCTTTGAATGCTTTTGCTAGAGAATTACTTACTAGATTAGGTTTAGGAGTTTGTCAGTTTAACCCTAATGCGGGGAGACTCGTCGTCTATATGCAAATTTTGTGGAGGGAAGTGTTTGAAGGGAACTGTCCTCTTATTGTGGACGAGTTCCTTTATTGTTACAAACCCTCAGAAATTAACCAATCCCTTGGTTTTTACCAATTTATAGTTAGAGGGAGAGATTGTAGGCTAATAAAATCCTTGGTCACATCAGATAGGAACTGGAAAACATAGTTTTTCTTCGACTCTGGTTTTTGGGCTAGACACCCTGTCGAGGTTGGCAGAGATCCTTTTGCCCCTATACTGGAGAGTTAGGGAACCTTCGGCCCGAAGGTATGCTTATTATGATTATTTTATCATCAATATTATCTCTTAATTTTTTGCTTGCAGTCATCCGACAATTTTTCATTCTTGTTTCTTTTTCTCTTTTTTTTTTTTTTATAGGTGTTAGACGACCAACCTTGAACAGGTTTTACCTTGACTGTGTCCAAAAGGCTCACCTATATACCGACAAGGCTTTTCACTCTTTGGTAAGCCTTCAACGTCTTGCCATCTGGGGACTTGGTCCCGAGCCGTCCAAAGAAGCCCTAGCTCACGAGCTTACTGTCCGTAAATGTAAGTTTTCTATCCCTTTTTTTTAAAGAGTTTATACTTTTATTACCTCTTGGACGACTAAGTCTTTCCCTTCATGGATGACAACCATGAAAGAGAATAAAGGTAAAGAAGTGGTGGACGAGGCAATCAAGTAGGATGTTGAAAATCTGCCTCATCCAGCCATTGGTGATAAAAGGAATTTATCAAAGGCTATTGACTTGGAGAATCTTCCAAGCCGTTGCAAGGAGGAAAGGGCAAAGCATAGGTCGTCCAGGGCCGGGGTTGTCACACCTGGTCTCCCTATTCCCCTCCCTCTCAGCAGCCGTCCATTTAGATCCAGGACGTAGACTCGTCTGAGCTTGCTCACGTCCCATCGTCCAAGACCACTGTGCCTACCTCATCTCAACCTCCTCAGAAGGTCCTTACAAACATTGTTGAAAATGAGGATTTGGCTTGGGAGAGATTCGACAAGGCCGTGATTGGCGAGGACGTGGCCACATGCTATGACATGTCCTTGAGAGAATTTGAGCACTTTGGTGTTCACGATCTTTTCAAGGAAAGTAAAAAAAAAAACCTCTTTCTTTTCTCTTTTGTTGTTGTTGTTGTTGTTTTTTATTTATTTATTTATTTATTTATTAATCTTGTCCTTGTTGTCAAAGCATGTACATACGCTTTGTTTGTTTTAACAAAAATTTCTGATCACTTGCACAGGCGATGTCGAAGTTCATCGCTGCGTCTAGGCAGGCGACGGAGCTAGACAAGACGAGGATCTTACTTGAAAAAAGGATCAAGGAAGTCAAGGACGATTGCAAGGGCTGGGCTGAAGTAGTAGCTAAGGCTAGGGACAAAGCCAAGGAGTTGCGAAATCTCGTCGAATAGCTAAAAGCTGATATTGTCGAAAAGGACACTCGTCTTGATCACCTTAAAAAAAAGACTGATGAGCTGAGCAGTTCTCTTGAGAAAGCCAAAGAAGGTGCAGTGGAGGAGTTCGGAGCTTCTAAGCAATTGACTGATTTGCTAGACGCCAACTATGCAGCTGGATTTGAAGATTTTCGTATGGATGCTAAGGAAAAATTTCTTGAAGTCAACTTTAGCTCCATCAAACTTCAACTTGGTGGTGCTGGTAGCTTTTTCCTCCAGACGAGTTCTGAGGACGTCAATATTGAGGATGACGCCACCACCTAGCCAACCTAGGATGAGTCAAAGACCGGAGAGGATCCATCAAGAAAAATTTGACTAGTTTACTTTCCTCTTTTCTTTTTTTTTTATGAGATCCATTTTTTAGGACCATTTTAAAATTTATTTGAGTACATTCCACTCGTCCAGAATACTGTGGATGAGTTTCCAAACAATTTCCTTTTTAGGCTTTTACTTTATAAGGGTTTTTAGATGGTGGTCGTCTACCATTTTTAAACTTTGATGAATGAATGTTTATTTTTATCCATTATTGATTGTTATTGCATGGACGAGTTCATCCCTTTTACACCATTCATGTTATTGGTTTTGAAGTGGTTTGTCCACTCATTTCTTTTTACATTTAACATGTTTGCTATTCTTTAATTTTTCAAGTGTAGCTCGTCCTATGAATGACTGGTTTTCCAGTTCTTTTCCTCGTCCCTAGGCTGGACGGTTTACCTCCGTCTTTAGACAAGACATCTTTAGCATTCAACTCATCCAGGATGTTGGACTGCCTTGGCTAGGTATGTCTATCCATGGATTTGAATATTTAAATATATTTATATATGAATGCATTCCTTCATCCATTTCCTGGGTGTTCATGCTTAAAGTTTAATTTCATCCTTTAGACGAGTATAAACTTTCTCGTCCATTGACTAGACGAGCATATTTTTTCTTTGCTTTATCCTTATTTTGAGGACAGCTTACAAACGTTACATCCCCACGTCCAAAGATTTTTGTTCGTCCTAGGCCTTAGCCTTCTTGTGGGTGAAATTGTGGAGATTAGATTCATGCATTAAATACATTGGAAATCCAAACCATATTTGTTATATACATATTGTCCACAAATATGGCACACGCTTAGAAGCTAGTGCCTTAGGAAATTAAAATACTTATACAAGTACATGACCTCGTCCTTCACAAATTTGTCCATAGACGGTGTGAAAGTTAGGAACTAGTGCACTTTTTATTTTTTCTTAAAAACACGTAATAGTAGTAAACATGAGTAAACATGTAGACCACAGCTGTACCCTCATTCATGACGCTCGTCCATGGTAATTCTTGTCCAGGTTTACCCTTTATTGATAGTACCTCCTTAGATGCTCCACGTTCCAAGGATGTTCTAGCTTCCGTCCGTCCAGAGCTTCCAAGTAGTATGACCCCTGCCTCTTGCAATTGATTACCCTATAGGGTCCTTCCCAATTGGGTCCTAGTTTTCCATGAGCCGGGTTCCTAGTTACCAAGGATATCCTTTGAAGGACGAGGACCCCAATGTTGAAACGCCTGGGTTTTACCATGGCATCATGCTGCCTAGTCATAAGATTTTTGTATCTTGTTGTCCTTTGCTCTGCATCCATCCTTACCTCGTCAATGAGATCGAGGTCAAAACGAAGTTGTTCTTCATTTTCCTTTTCCTGGTACTTCATCACTCGATGGTTAGCCATATGAACTTCTACAGGTATGACTACTTCACTTTCGTAGGCTAGCTTAAAAGGGGTTTCTCCTGTTGGGGTCCTTATAGTCGTCTTGTAAGCCCAAAGAACACCTGGCAGCTCAACTGGCCATACCCCCTTTGCCCCCTCAAGCCGAGTCTTGATGATTTTCAGCAAGGATCAGTTTGCTACTTTTGCCTATCCATTCGCCTGTGGGTGAGAGGGTGAGGAATAATGATTATTGATTCCAAATTGCTCACAAAAGTCTTTGAAAGGTGCGTTGTCAAACTGTCGTCCATTATCAGATATTAGTGCCCTAGGTACCCCAAACCTACATACAATGTTCCTCCAAATAAAATTTTTAACATTTTGCTGAGTAATTTTTGCTAGAAGTTCGGCCTCCACCCACTTGGTAAAGTATTCAATCCCTACTACAAAAAAATTTATCAGTCTGGTTCTTAGTGGGAAGGGACCTAAGATATCTAGTCCCCATTGCGTAAAGGGCCATGGGGTCATCATTGGGGTCTGGTACTCAGAGGGCTATTTAGGAACGTTGTTGAAGTATTGACACTGGTCATACACCTTGACAACATAAGCCTTCATCTGCTTGAATAGTTGGCCAGTGATAGCCTGCACGGATGACCTTATAGACTAGTGACCTCGCTCCCGAGTGGTTCCCACATGCTCCTTCATGGACTTCCCTCAATACATAGTTTGACTCGTCCGGAGCTAAGCACCTTAGGTAGGGCTAAGAGAAGCCTCTTTTGTATAGTACTTCGTCTATGAGGACGTACTTGGCAGACCTAACCCTCAATTTTCTAGCCTTGTCCTTGTCTTCTAGAAGCCTTCCATCCTTGAGATAAACTATTATTGGACTCATCCAATTTTCTCCCTCTTCTATCTGTTGTATTTCTAGAAGGTCTATGCTTGGTATGTATTGGATTTTGTCATACTCGTCCATAATTCCTCCTGCCAAAGCTACTCTCGCCAAGGCATCTGCTTCCATGTTTTCCTCCTTTAGGAGTTGAACAAAGTTGGCTTCTTTAAACTTCTGGATGAGCCGCTTCACTTTGTTAAGATATTTCTTCATTCGATCTTCCTTAGCTTCACACATTCTATTCACTTGATTAATAACCAATTGTGAGTCTCCTTTAACTACTAATGACTCCGCCCCTAAAGACTTAGCCAATTCTAGTCTTTTGAGGAGAGCTTCATACTCAGCTTCATTGTTGGTGGTTTGGTATTGTAGACGGGCTGCGTATTCCAACTTGTCTCCCTCTAGGGACTTTAGTATGACTCCAATCCCTCCTACGTATAATTTGGATGAGCCATCTACATTGATTACCCACCTTTGAGCCCCTACCTCTTCCTCTAGCTTGTCCGGACCGGGAGTGAACTCCGCAATGAAGTTTGCCAATGTTTGTGCTTTTATCGCACTCCTTGGTTAGTACTTGACATCAAACTCACTAAGCTCTACAGCCCATTGGATTAGTCGTCCTGTGGCTTCCAACTTGTTCATTGACTTCTTTAAGGGATGAGCTGTTAGGATGTTGATAACATGAGCTTGAAAATAATGCCTTAGCTTCCTAGAAGTTGTGATTAAAGGAAAGGCTAGCTTCTCCATCATTGGATATTGTCCTTCCACTCCTTTTAGCGCCCGGCTCGTATAATATACCGGCTTCTAAATCCGCCCTTCTTCTCTAATTAATGCCGAGCTCACTGCATATGGGGACACCACCAAGTACAAATATAATTCTTCACTAGGTACAGACGGGCTCAGCAAAGGTGCTGTGGTGAGGAAAGTCTTGAGGTCTTGGAAGGCCTTCTGACACTCGTCCGTCCACTCAAATGCCTTTTTAAGAACCTTAAAGAATGGTAAACACTTGTCAGTGGCTTTCGAGACGAATGTGTTGAGGGCGGCAACTCGCCCGGTGAGAGATTGGACTTCTTTGATATTCTTCGGTGACTCCATGTTCAATATTGCCTGGTTTTTGTTGGGATTTACCTCAATTCCTCTATGTGAAACCATGAACCCCATAAACTTCCATGACGAAACTCCAAAAGCACACTTGCTGGGATTCAACTTCATGTTATACTGCCTAGGTGTATCAAAGGTTTCTTGTAGGTCACCTAGATGTTTCTCCTCGTCCAAACTCTTTACCAGCATATCATCTACGTAAACCTCCACATTCCGTCTGATTTATGGATGGAACATATGGTTAACCAGTCTTTGGTAAGTCGCCCCTGTGTTCTTTAAACCAAAAGGCATTACCTTATAGCAAAATAATCCTTGGCTAGTAATGAAGGAAGTCTTCTCTTGATCCACCTCGTCCATCCTGATTTGATTGTAGCCTGAAAAGGCGTCTATGAAACTTAGTAATTTATGACCCGCTGTTGAATCCACTAGCTGGTCAATGTGTGGCAATGGATAACTATTTTTGGGGCAAGCCTTGTTTAAATTAGTGAAGTCCACACACATCCTCCACTTGCCATTAGCCTTCTTGACCATAACCACATTAGCCAACCATTCTGGATAATAGACTTCCCGGATAAACTTCGCCGCGATCAACTTCTATACTTCTTCTTTAATGGCATTGTCTTGTTCAAGGGCAAAAATTCTTTTCTTTTGATGTACAGACTTGGAGGAAGGATACACGTTTAAACGATGGGTAATGACACTTGGGTCGATACTTGGCATGTCCTCATGACTCCATGCGAACACATCAAGGCTTTTCTTCAAGAACTGGACCAAGGTCTGCTTTGTCTTTTTTTCCATACTAGCCCCAATTCTAGTAAATTTCTTGGGGTTATTCTCATCCAAAGGAATATCTTCTAGTACTTCAGTGGGCTCCGTAGCAATTCTTCTCTCGTCTATGTTCATCGTTTGTATGTGCTCGTCCAAAGCCAACATGGCTAAATAGCATTCTTTGGCGGCTAACTGATCTCCTTGTACTTGACCCACTCCATACGTAATCGGGAACTTGACAGACAAATGGTAGGTAGACATTACTGCCTTCCAATTATTTAAGGTTGGCTTTCCAATGATGGCATTGTATGACAATGAGCAATCAACAACAAGGAAGTTTACCTCTTTGGTTATTTGTTGTGGGTACGCTTCGACTACCATAGGTAATGTGATGGTGCCTACAGGTTACACTTTCATCCCTCCCCATCCTACCATGGGTGAATTTACTGGACGAAGCTGATCTCATCCCAACCTCATTTGTTGGAAGGCGGGGTAATACAAGATGTCCATTAAGCTACCATTGTCTACCAACACCCTTCTAGTCGTATAATCAGCAATGAGCAAGGTAATGATGATCGTGTCGTCATGTGGGTGGTGAACTCTTTTAGCATCCTCGTCCGTGAACGTAGTGGCTTGCTCGTCAGCTCCCCTCATCCTTGGAGATCGTCCAGACAATTGGACATTTTACACCACCTTTTGGTATGTCTTCCTTGACTTGGATGATTGAGCTGTTAAGGTTCCCCCTATAATAACTCTTATTTCACCAAGTGGGGGTCGTGACGACTCCTCCACCTTTGCCTTCAACTTCTCGTCCTTGTGATCTTGTCCAAGAAAGTTCCTCAACTTTACTTGCTTGATGAGATTCTCTATCTGCTGCGTCAAGTCAAAACACTCGTCCATGTCATGCCCATGGTCTCTGTGGAAGCAGCAATACTTGTTCCTATTGGGATCTCCTTTCATTTTCTCTGGCCACTTCAAGAACGGGTCATCCTTGATTTGCATAAGCATTTGCTCAAGTGGCGTATTCAAGGGAGTGTATTGCTGATTCCTCGTTGAAGAACTTGCCTTCTTACTATCCCTGTCTCTTTTCTCTCCAGCCCGAGCCTTCTTTGGATGAGGACCCTGCTCAGGATGACGCGGGAGATTTGCTTCCATACACGCTGCTCTCTTCCTTTTCTTGGCTATGATCACATCTTCTGCATTCATGAAATTTTGGGCTGAATGGACGAGTTCAGCCATGGTTTGTGGCTCTTGCTCGTAAAGCTTATGAATCAACAAATCAAAGTTGACTCCATTGTGGAAGGCGGCTAATAGCAACTTGTCGTCCATCTCATCCACCGTCAAGACTTCTCTGTTGAACCGGGTAATGAAGGACCACAAACTCTCGTTTTCCCCTTATTTTATTGTTAACAGACTGGAAGAGGAACGCTTGTGGCGTTGTCCTACGATAAAGTTGTTGACAAACAACTTACCCAACTCTTCAAATGAACACACAATGTTTGGGGGTATCTTGCTAAACCATACTTGTGTTAGCCCCTTGAGGGTAGTAGGGAATGCCATGCACATAATCTCGTTTGGAACCCTCTTAAGGTGCATAGTAGTCTTGAAGGTGGCGATATGATCACATGGGTCACGGGTCCCATCATATGAATCCAAGGAAGCCATCTTGAACTTCGGGGGTAAGAGATGACTATTGATGGAAGCCATGAAAGGAGAGTCTGTTCGGTGAACTAAGTCATCTACGGGGTTCACCCTTCTCATGTTCTCCCTCATTTCCTCTATAGCTTTCCTCATCTGGTCCATTTCCCTCTCCAAGTGCGGTACCCTTCTTGAAGTGGTACCCCTTGACTAGTTCTTGGACTTAGCATTTTCTCCTCTACCTTCTTGACTCTGGGCTTGCCCTTCTACGTGTCTTTCAATGTGTTGAATGGAAGATGGTTGCATAATAGGTGCTGACTGACGATCACGGTGGGGATTACTAGAAGCACCTCTACTTTTTTGGTGGCTTGGGCTAGTAGCCCTTAATCTTGTCCGAACCATATAGCCTTTTGTCGGGGAAAGGCAAATTATCAAAACACAAAATAATCGAACAAATGATTTTTCCCATAGACGACGCCAATTGATGATGCAAGAAAATCAGTAGACTTGATGCTTCGGGCTTCCAAGGGCTAGCGACTGTTTTGAAGGCCTGAAAAAGAAAGAACAAATGATCAAAGGTGACCGGGGTGGACCAACTAAGAATCCTCCGATGCCAAAGTTAGTTTCTCTCTCAAGTTCTGGAGTTCCAACCTTTTAGGAATTGCCAAAATTTACCTTTATCTGGTCTAAATGGGTGTTTATATAGTATGCCCCAGAAACGGTTATTAGATTTGTAACTTCTCCTATATTTGAGGAGGTCAGAGGGTTCATGGATAACTTCCATAACCGCTGTAAGAGTTATACCTTTTTTATATAACTGTCATTGGAAGTTAAGTATTGAACCAAGAGTTGGGAATTTCTTAAGTGTTAGGGGGTCGTCTAGGAGCCTCCGGGATGGACGACCCTCATTCCCATGGACGGTTGTCCTTCTATGGACGGCCTTCTCATGTGGGATGTCTTTTCTACTCTGGACGCCTCTTATGGACGAGCTGGAGTTCAATTATTTTAGTTCACCATCAGCTACTTTCCTCTATTTTTTATTTTTATTTTCTTAATCTTTACCCATTCACTGGGGTTTGTGTACTGCTATTTATTTCTGTAAGTTGTGGACTTCTTTCATTGTAATTTAGGATGGTTCTTGCTTCATTTTGAACAAAATTTCCTGAATTTGCTGCAAACCTTGATGGGTATTGCTTAATGAAAACTTATCTATCTCATATATGTGACTTCAACTTTTTTTTTTTTAATCTAAGTTTTATATCAAGGTTGGCAATCTGAAACTGACTTAAAAAAACAAATGAAATAAATGACTCTAAGCTTCCTTTGTCTTCAAGATTTTGTCATTTTTTTTAAGTGTATATGATATATGCTTACATCAATTTTTTTTTTTTCATATAGCGGGTAATTTGTTGTGTCTTTTTAAGAAATTTCAATGTGCAATATAATATTTTGTCTTGGTTTGTGTAAAATTGTAATTTATAGGTATTAATTTTATGTTTTCAATTAGGCTGTAGTTATTGCTTTGCAGATAGCTTTTGTTTGCAGCATATATTTTTTGAAATCCATGCATATATTTTTTGTTTTGGTTGGAATCACTTAGGTTTTTCAAGTTAGAATGAATTTTGAGAATGAAGAGGATGCGCAAACTCAACTGGCAGTGTGGGAAGGACAACATGAACTTTCAACTAAGAAGACATATGCTAGGTACATGGAACTTTTCTTCTTTCTAATTTCAATTGGGTATTTGTTTTTCTGCTCCTTATTTTGAATTATGGTAGCGCAATTGATGTTTGTCATGTTTCATTCGTTGTTGTTTTTTTGTAGTGTCTGGATTTTTGTTGCCTAGAATGTTACTTTTATGTTGATGAAGTATCTTAAAGTGCATTTTGGGTTTTCATTATTGGATATTTGACGCACTTATTACTGCAAGGATGAATAGAGTCTTCCTTGATTGCATATGTTGGTTCTATAATGCCAGATGGTAAGAGGAGGAAGTTTGGAACCATTGTTTTTGTTGGTGTCAATCTTCCTATGACTGATTTCCAAGTCTCCATGACATTATTTTAAAAAATTATGCCTTCTTTTATGTTATTTTTAGTCTATTCTATTTAGTTACTTAAGTTAATTTACCAAGAATTTTATTTCATATAATTTAATCTTTTTTACCTAATTTGTAAACCTAATTTATCATCTTTGCCTTTTGTTTTGATGATGGGAGTGGCACCCTTGATTTTAATAGTCAAATCTAAAAGCTTAATTCTGATCCTATAATTCTATTGAAATTATAGATTTGTTGAGCTCTTTGCCAATTACAACACTTGGGTTATCTCCAAGAAGAGTTGCTGGAACAAACTAATAGGTTGGGATAGTCTGACTTCCCTTCTACTTATCTCATACTTCATATTAGATTTTGTCCATTTAGTGTATTTGTGTTTGAATTGGCTCTGATTTGCATGTTTTAGCAAACTTTTTTCTTTACAGATTGATTTTATTAGCCAAATCTAATGTTTAGAGTGAAGATTTTGTTTAACACTGTGTTACTGCATATTAAGGGATTATTTACCAGAGTTTTTGCTGCATTAGTTATAACTTATCAGATTTAAATTTATCATTTTTTCTAGATCATGTGTTGGTGCGAGGTTGGTCATTTTCTAAACAAGAGTGTGTGTCAGTGTTTTTTTATTTTTATTTTTTTATGAGCTTAAAAAGTGACATTCTTTCTTTCTTGGTTGTCGCTGCTTGACTATAACGTCCAAGCAGTATACTTTTCCCTAACCTGTCCTTGCACTCGAAAACAAAGCCAGTCAATTTTATTTCTTTTAGAAGAGCACCTGCACTTTAGCATCATCATCTGAACAACTAACCATCCACCCCCTTTCATATTTTACCATCACAGTAGGTGAAATGGACCAGCCTTCAAAAGCAACTTTGTTCTTGGAAAACCACACAAACCATAGAACTCCCAACCACCACAGCCATAAACAAGGAGTTAACAGAGCCATCCTCATAAAAAGCATTAAAACAATGCTCTATTCAGAATCCAATTGACTATGGTTGCAACAGATCAAGTCTGACACCACATTCCCAAGCAAACCAAACTGCTCTAGCAATAGAACAAGATAAAAACAAGTGGTTTGCAATCACTTCGTTCTCACCACAAAGTACACATGTGAAAGATATCATTTGTCTTTTAACCAACTTTTCTTTAACAAGTAAAGCATTGTGTTCTAAATTCCAAAAGAAAAGACTAAGCATTTGAAAGGCAAAACATTTACTCTTTGAAAGACCAAGCATTTACTCTTTCTTCACAAAATAAATCCCAGACTGTGAGTGTGGTTAAATGACCTTATTCTTAAGATTCCCATCTGCCACTGAAGGATGGTCAAAGGTCTTAATGAAAAAGGTCTTCCAGCAAATTGTTGGGGTTTATGCCCTAAAATCCAATTTATTGGCATGTCATAAATAATTAAATTGTTTAATTATATGAGACTATTTATAAATGAACTAATGGGACATTATCTTAGTCCATGAGATGCCTTGTATGTGATTTAGTCATAGAAGATGTAAGTCACAAGTTCCTTGTAAACTCAAAATGTAGTTTGTAGCCGGTGATGAAATTGGGTGTTTCATCTGCGAAGACTATAACATATCACTAAGATGATTTGTCTTGATCATAAAAATAGAGATTTCTAATTGGTATGTTGATATGTTTTAAGAGTTAAGACATATTGAACTGGACCGTTGTGAGATTTATTATTCTCCTAACGATTGTCAAATGAATAATAAATCTCACGACTTATATTTACATGAACTCTTAATCCTGAAAGAATAATGGACCTGATCATGAGATGTAGGTTGCTTTGATATATCAGGAGTGAGATCTATTAGTAACATTCAAAATCTCAGTATGTTGGGCAGCCACATTTAGTGTTGATGGAACATATATTCTCAAGATGGAATTCATAGTCTCTTAACAGAGATACAAAATATTCCCTTGAGATAAGTTTAATGGATTTGGTTATTTAGAGAGTTGGGCCCAACCACTTTAGTAAGGAGTTACTAAAGTATATATTTATGAAATTGGATTTCATAAATATATTATGAATAACTTAAAGGATTAAACCGGGTACTCAAGGATTAAGATGTAGCAATGTTCAAAGTGGCAGTCTACATCCATGACTTTGTATTACTACGAATATTTTATGAAGATTAAAAGTGTTCCCAAGTTCTTCTGATCTTCGGTTTTGAATTTCACCGCACCAAAGTACGCTTTCTTGTTCTCTAATTCTAAAACTTACATAGTACATGTTATCAATTGCGAATGAAGTAGATCCGTAAATTTTCCGCTGTGCATGTTTTGTATGAGATACAAATACATATTTTCACATGTTTTTCCAACAATTGGTATCAACGCGGTCTTCAATTTGAATTGTATAACATGTTTTGTGAGTTTTTGGAATTAGAGATAATAGTCTCATGATGTTAGAAATTAATTTTCTGCATAGTTGTTGAAAATATGATTTGATGAAAACTTATTTTGATGTTATGATGTTGTTTAAATTTTGAGTTTAAGTATGTTAAACTAAATTTTAAGGCTATAGCATCAATGATATTCAGTTTAGATATCAATCTGTGTCCATTATGTTCATATGATGGTTGTTTTGTTCATGAAAATGTTAATAAACTGTCTTAGAAAAATAATGGGAAATTCAAAATTCGCGATGCTCGATCGATCGAGCATCTGTCGAGCATCGATCGATCGAGAATCTGTCGAGGATCGATCGAGCAGCCATAACTTTTCTCGATCGATCGAGAACTGGGTATTTAGAATTTTTTTTAAGTGTTTTTCACATATATATAAAGAACAAGGATGTGTGTGATGAGATTACACATGGTTCTAACTAAAAGACCTAATGAGATCAATGATATTAGTTAAATAGAGCTCTTAGTCCTAAATAGTTTGGGACTTGTCTTTTAACAAACATTCTAATGAGATTGGAATTGTTGTATGTTTAAAAGTCCTTGATTTATTTTAATTAGAAGTTTTAATGAGATTAAAGCTTAATTAAAAGGTATATAGTTTCTAATGAGATTAGAACTTATCATTTGGGAAATTAAGAATAGAGTTCTATATAACTAATTTTTGATTCATTAGTGTTTAAGGAATCCTAAATAGTTTAGGACTTCCATTTTAGTTAGTGATTCTAATGAGATTAGAGTCTTGAACAAGTGCAAGGTTATGAGTTGTGATGGGATCACAATTATTAAAGAAAAACCCAAATAACGAGTGGGAGTGCTTAAATAACCCTTTTGTTAAGTTTATTGTAATGTTAATAGATACCTTGTCTTAACTTCGAGTCTTGCATTCCATGCGGAGGGTATTTACTTCACAGATTACAAGGTTAAACTTCTTTGTAATTTCGCGAATGTTCGTTACACTATAGTGACGTGACTTAGTAACATCACATTGAATTTAAACAACTAAACACATTTGATGTGTAGGGTTAAAATTGTGATTAGATCACAATGTTTTTAGGATAATCCACTTGTTTTGAAATTTCTAGTGGGAGGGAGATGCAAGGGTTGGATCTCACGACCTCCATTATTGGTTCATAGTAGTGTGGGGTAAGCACCTCGTCTTGGCGTATATGCCTCGCGATCCCAAAGGAGGGTGTTTATTTCATGGTACTACAAGATTGAACTTACCCGTATAAAGTAGTGTGAACAAGCACCTCGTCTTGGCGTATATGCCTCGAGATCCCAAAGGAGGGTCTTTTGCTTCATGGTACTACAAGTTTAAACACTATAAAGGGAGATGAAATGTGGCTACACATGATTCTAGATAATGGTGTACACTAAACTAAGTGTAATGTTAACCTCCCAAAAGAGCTATGTCATTATTACTTAGAGGCTAAAGAAAAAAACGGCAAATTATTTTTGTTTGGTAAGAGTTACCATGATAGCATTAATAATGAGAGTAATTCTTGCCTAATCATAGTGATTAGTATGACCTTGCTTCCGAGGAATATTAATTGTGGGATTAGGTTGTCGTTACACCTAGTATAGTATGTTTTTTCGGGTTCCATATTATATGGTTATGGATGCAAAATATAATGTCCCTGTAATTATGTTCATAGTCTCAAAATAAAGTTGTCATAAATTTTGTCCTCTAGCTACTATTTTAATTGAATCACATTAAGAAATAATTTTGGACATGGTGCTTAAAGGAGCTAAAGTACATTAATATGTTTCGATTCAGCATTGTCATAATTTCCTTTGCATGATACATTGATGGAAGATAGCTTATGATATGATCATAGTCTCCATTGAAATGCTATAATGTTTCTTTGGCTTTCTATCTCAATTGTACTACAGCATGAGATGCAAGAGTTAGTACGAGATGCAAGAGTTAGTACTAGATTTAGACTTTATATTAAGTCTAAATGAGAGTTTTGGTATGAATCATATTGAGTGCTAAGAAAAGCTTGAGGAGTTCCAATTTTATATAATTTTATGAAAATATTTTATTTTTAAAATGAATTAGAATTCTTGGATGTAGAGATTAAATGTTAATCTCATATGGATATGATCCACAAGTCCTTGTTAGAATCATTTGATCAATTCAGATTGTTTTGTAAATGAATTTCTTTTATATTATTTGAATTGATGGGTGAAGTTCTGCACAATGGAAGACATCCTAAAAGCTAAGGCTAGGATCAATATGATTGAATTCAAATTCTTAGCCTAGACCGAAAGGTAAGGGTGATAAGAAGAGGAATTATAATACCAAATAGTTGGACAAAATAGTTGCCCTAGTAGTTGCCAAAAGGAAATTAGACTCAAAAGCATGACCAAAAGGAAAGTGTTTCCTGTTTTGGTAAAGCTAAGCATTGTCCATGATTATTTTCTAGATAGAAATTTACATGTTTTACTTTTTAAAGAGAAACTTTTCATCCTTTAGCAATGCATGTTTTGTCACTTATGTCTAGATCTTATTAATCTAAATAATATTCAAGATTGGTGAAAGATGGGCTTTTAAAACCATTATTTTGATATATTCCCAGTCTATGAATTCAATTTAGAGGATAATATGATCTAGGGCTCCTTTTGTAAAGGTATGTAGCTTCAATGACTTCTTTAAGTCAGTGCATACATGAAGGAGGAATAAGACTCTTTTAGAAATAGTAAAGTACATGATTAATATTTTCATTTGCTTATTTCTTTTGGAGATATATTGCAATTATTACTATACATTTTATAAACCTGATTTCAAAAGTTTGTTCCTAGGACATTAGTCAAATTGTGGACTGGGTGAAAACCTAGTATATGATACTTCCACTTTTGGGGATGTCCAGCACTTGTGCTAGAAAGGAAGTCTAACAAATTGAAATCAAAAGATAGAAAAATGTGTGTTTATGTTGGGTATCTAAAAGGAATTGCAGAAGATTTTTTTGGTAGTCATAAAGAAGATAAAGTGTACAAATACAAAGTTTCTTTATAATGACTATGTGAATAATCTTAAAGCAAAACATATAAATATTCTAGAAGAAAAATGTCAGAATTTGTTGTAAGACAACTATGAAATACATTTAGAAATTAGATGGTTGTATTAGATACACCACAAGGGATTATTCTAAATATATAACTAGTACACAAGTACAATATCATAGTGGGAGGATTGTTACTTATCAAATAAATTCATAATTTTGAAATAGACTTTTGAAGTAATTCCACAATGATATGAATTTGATCCTCGGTCCTACGTAGAGGCAATAGATGATATGATTATGGATTATTGGATTAAGGTTATGTAAATAGAATTAGATTCTATTTAAAGTTTAGAACTTGTAGACGCGTCTAGTGGCATTAAACCTATTGTTCTTAAATAGGTCTACAAGAAAAATGAGATTGATAGAATTGAAGGTGCAAACCTTCAAAGTCAAGACTCGTGGCGAAAAGATTTGTTAAAAAAGAAATGGTTCGATTATGAAAAGATTTTTTCACCAATAGTCAAGTTTGACTCTATCTAGATTCTCTTATCCATTATATTTCATTTGGATGAAATATGGCAATGGATATCAAGAAGGCTTCTTTTAGTAGCAATTTTGAGAAAGACATCTTTGTGATGTAACTAGACTTGTACATAACCAAGAAACTGTAGTATTTAGTATGTAAGTTGCTTAAATTCCATTTATGAACTAAAGCAAGCATATGAATCATAAAACATCATCTTTGATCAAGAAATCAAGTTTTTTGATTTTGATCAAGTATTATGAGGCCTTATGTGTGTAAAAGCTATATAGAATGATGAATTTTCTTAATGTATGTTGATTACATTCTAATCATTTAGAATGATGTAGAGTTATTGTCATCAATGGAGTTTTTGGTTGTCTAGTCTAGTTTGATATAAAGTATTTGGGAAAGACTGGTCACATCCTAAGAATTTAACTTTGTTAAAATTTAGAATTTGGGATGTTTAGTCTATTTCAAACTGCTTAAATAGATTAGATTCTAGCCAAGTATAGCATGTAATACTTCAAGAAAGGATTCTTTCCTTTTAAGTTTGAAGTTCCTTTATATAGGATTATGGTCCTAAAACATATGAAAGGAAGAGCATATTAAGACGGTTCCTTATATCAAATAGATAGGAAGTCTTTATACTATGCTACATGCTAGGCTAAATATCTATTTTGCAGTGGACATAGTAAGCAAATATCAATTGAATCAAAGATCACTTAATTAAGTGGGAGTAAAGCATATACTCCAATATCTTGGGAGAATGAAGGATTATATGCTTGTTCACAGAAGTGAAGTTTTGATAGTTACTAGATGTACAAATACTGACTTGTAGTTTGATTGTGATTCATGAAGTTGGACTTCAAGATATGTGTTCACCCTTGATGGTGAAGATACACATCATGAAGTTGGACTTCAAGATATGTGTTCATCCTAGGTGGTGAAGATATACATCATGAAGTTGGACTTCAAGATATGTGTTCACTCTAGGCAGTGAAGATACACATTAAGTGTAAATAGTCTCATCTCATTGGAGAGATATGAGTATATGAGAAATAGTAGTAGAAAAGATAATTTATGCAATAAATTTGACTGTAACTTGTTTCCAAGTCTTTCCTTAGAGTGATTATGAATTACTTTAAAGGGAGATAAGTGTCGAATATATGATAAATTGTCTTTAAGGGCAAGTGAGAGATTGTTGGGGTTGATGCCTTAAAATCCAATTTATTGGCATGTCATAAATAATTAAATTATTTAATTATATGAGACTATTTATAAATAAACTAATGGGCATTATCTTAGTCCATGAGATGCATTGTATGTGATTTAGTCATAGAAAATGTAAGTCACAAGTTCCTTGTAAACTCAACATGTAGTTCGTAGTCGGTGATGAAATTGGGTGTTTCATCTGCGAAGACTATAATATATCACTAAGATAATTTGTTTTGATCATGAAAATGGAGATTTCTGGTTGGTATGTTGATATGTTTTAAGAGTTAAGACATATTGAACTGGACCGCTATGAGATTTATTATTCTCCTAACGGCTGTCAAATGAATAATAAATCTCACGACTTATATTTACATGAACTCTTAATCCTGAGAGAATAATAGACTTGATCATGAGATGTATGTTGCTTTGATATATCAGGAGTGAGATCTATTAGTAACGGTCAAAACCTCAGTATGTTGGGCAACCACATTTAGTGTTGATGGAACATATATTCTCAAGATGAAATTCATAGTCTCTTAACAGAGATACAAAATATTCCCTTGAGATAAGTTTAATGAGTTTGGTTATTTAGAGAGTTGGGCCCAACCACTTTATTAAAGAGTTACTAAAGTATATATTTATGGAATTGGATTTCATAAATATATAATGAATAACTTAAAAGATTAAATCGGGTACTCAAGGATTAAGATGTAGTAATCTTCAAAGCGGCAGTCTACATCCATGACTTTGTAATACTATGAATATTTTATGAAGGGGTTGCATGTAAAATAAAGTATTGGGATATAATTTATAGATAAGGCCTAGAGTGCAACTATATTTATATAGTGGTATTAAATATAGTAAATGGTAACTTTGGACTTGTGAAGACTTGACAGAAAAGCCCAAGGCCCATTTGAGCTAGTGTTTTATTGTCCCTTTTGGTCCCACTCCAAGCCACACACAAGAGCCCAATTGGAATTGCCCAAAAGGCTAGCCCAATTAAATAATCGATTATATATAAGGAGAGAAACATACAGAATTTTATTAAGGTTTTCATGAGACCTTTTCATAAGTGTTTTCATACAAGGAATGAAATGTTTTGTATGTGAGTGTTGGACACTCTCGTATTCTCTCTTTGATGAAAACTGATTGAGAGACCACACATCTTGGGCATTAAGTAGAATTGGAGTGAAGATTAAAAGTGTTCCCAAGTTCTTTTGATCTTCGGTTTTGAATTTCACCGCACTAAGGTATGCTTTCTTGTTCTCTAATTCTGAAACTTACATAGAACATGTTATCAATTTTGAATGAAGTAGATCCGTTAATTTTTCGCTGTGCATGTTTTGTATGAGATACAAATACGTTCACATGTTTTTCCAACGCAAAATCCATCTTGATCAATCAGATCTTCCACAGAATTCACAGAAGAACTAAGACCATTATCCACCCCCGCTTTCATGATAAACCAAGCAGGGTGATTAACTGGGATAAATTTACCATCCCCTACACACCACTTAGCCTCAGTCAAAACTGAATTTCTACAATAAAGTATACCTTTCCAACCCTAAAAATCAAAACATCTCATCCTAACACTAAATATATTATTTTGTCTTCAATTTTTGTCCTGCAACACCTTAAATAACAAACAATTTTGGTTCAAAGCAACTCTCCAAAATTGTTTAGCTAACAATTCTTTGTTCAAATGTCCCATTTTCCTACAACCCTGCCTCATTCTCTTTTTTGAGAAACAAATTGTGATCAAATTCATAGAATGAACTTTCCAACACCTTCTAAATGGTCCTAAAAATGATAGAGAGGCAGTGAAGTAAGCACAAGTTTGAGCAAAGTCAATCTTCCAGCCAGAGACAACAGTTTTGCCTTCAACCAGACTTCTAAACATGTCAGATTTCTTCTGGCCAAAATCTCAATTGAGATCCAGGTGTTACCAAGTCTATTAGCTTCTTTAACCTTAAAAAGAGCTAAAACATATTCTTTACACTACTTAGGAAAAACACTGCAGATTTGTTAAAATTGATCATCTGACTAGAAAGAATGGAAAACAATTCCAAACTTTTTAGGCTAAAATGCACAACACTATGTTTAGGGTCGCTTCTAAATCTGTCTATTGACTATTAATACTTGCAATTTAGATCCCTCATGTATTGCACCCACCACATCATTGTGCCCCTTCCGTCAACATCCATTAGAATCTTTGAATTGTGTTTGTGTCCTAATTAAGAGATACTTTAGTTCACAATTATTTTCCATGAGATTATTTATATACACATTGATTTTTGAGTTTATGATGTTTTCATGCTAAGTTTAATTCTTTAATGCATGTATGAATTTAGTTAGTTTGAAAGTAACTGACTGATATTAGTTGATTAGTGGCAATGCTAAAAATAATTTCAAAGAAATTCAGATTGGGTTCCCCTTTGAAACAATTGTTGTTGGTGGCAAATTAGTTGATGATGTCTGTGATCAACTTAAATTAGAATTAGTACAGACAAAGAGTAGGGAAGTGAGGGAATGTCTATTTCTCTTTTATTTTATTAGTGTTTTAATTTTTTTGGTTTTCTCCTTTCTATTTTGTGTGTGTGTGGTTTTTTTTTTTTTTTAAGTAGCATTGGGACTTTGCAATTATTGTTGTATGAAAATATGTGATTTTATTTAAGTTTTATTTTTATTTGTAGGTATAGAGAACTAAATGCAAGAAAATTTCCAACAAATCTCTTTGTAATATATGCCCACCAAAACATTTAGTTTAGTCCCTTGCAAACAACGTTTTCTTGCAACTATTATTTTATTTCCTGTATGTTTGTTGGAAATATATTTTATTTTATATTAAGGACATTGTAATATATAACAAGATTTTGTGAGAATAGTTCCATAATTTTTTTTATCTAAAATCTTATTAGTGGTTTTGTTTATTTATTTATTGATTGATTCTAACTCTGTCCATTGCGTTTTGATCCAGAATGCAATTAACAATTTGAAGTTGTTTTGATAAGCTTGACATATTAACATGGGAAACCAACTGAGCAATTGTCATTGGAAATTGAAGAGTGAAAAAACAAAATGTTTTCAAAGCATGTGATGTTTTATCTCTATAAACCCAAAGCTTATTTAAAAAAAAAAAAAAAAAAAGGAATCACCCCAACATAAAAGGGCATTAGTTTGTGGTTAATTTTCTTTGGGCTAGTGCCTTTGTGTGTTCTCAACGACATATGATGCTCACTATGTGCTTGATATTTTGTTTCTAGATGGACACCATTGTAACATATGATATATATTTTTTAAATTCTATAAAAGATAATTGGAGTTGATTTTAAATGGAGTGATATTGTATTTTATAGATAGCATTCCTGCAAGTAGGAAAAATGCGGGGCTGTACAACATGCCCTTGATGAAATTTGAATTTTAATGTATTGTTATATTAAGTTGATTGTTTTCTAATTCATAAAATGATCCTAGGCATTGCACGGGTTAAATGCTAGTATATATAAAAGCAGAGACTTCATGCGGAAGTGCATAAGGCTCTGTCATGTGGCGTTTTGTATGAGTACTTTTTCATTTAGCCTTTCACCTCTCATCTTCTTATCAATGATTAGTTGAAGCCATAAATGCAAAAAAATTAAAAGATTTGGTTCTACTCCCTTTTCCAACTTCTTGAACTCTTCCACTTTTAATTTCATTAATTTAAAAAATGAAAGGTTTTCTCCATTCAGTGTTAGTTTTCATGTTCTTTTACATATTCTAGTTTCATAAAATATCAAAAGGCCAAAAGAAAAATAAGGCTGGAGAGATAGAGAGACAAAGAGTGAGAAATTAGTGTCAAAAAGAGTATGAAATTGTTATTGGTTTCAGGTGCATATGATCTAAACTTCTTAACAACACTATCAAAGCTTCATACAATGCTTTAACAACATATGAGGTTTCTAAAAGGTATGTGTTTTTTGTCTTTATTTATATTTTTGGATAGTGTTTAGTTTTTGTAAGTGATTAAGGTACTCAGATGAAAGTAAAATTAAACGTAAGATATAATATAGTATAAGTTTATATTTCCCTATTCAATTATTGTTTTATTTATTAGAAATTATAAACCTTAAATCTTAGATGTTTAGCCTTCAAAAGTTCATGGTTTTTCTTTCAAAAAAGTACTTCTAAAAGAGAAGAAAAGGAAATAATAAAAAATTATATTGAAAACGGTCTAATGTATGAACTAAATATACATGTATACCTGATCAAACCAAAAAGGGCATATAGTGGCATTTTTAGAGTCTAATTAATTATGGTTACTTATGGATATGTTGTGTTACAATTTTTTTTTCATTCATTATTTTAGTGACATATAATACATAATCGAAATTAATTTTCCAAACATTATAATACATATGAGTATTATAAAATAACTAATAATGAACATGCGCATCGCGCAGGACATTCACTAGTATTATAAAATTCTTGAGATTTGGGGTTTATTCTTCGACTACACTAAGGGTCCGTTCGTTTGGGTGGAAAATAAGGAGAATGGAAAATAGAGGAAGGAAAATAGGATGGAAAATATTGTTTTCCATTGTTCGTTTGGAGAAGGAAAATAGGAAGGAGAGAAAACCGGAGAGAAAGTTTTCTCTCCGGGCCCACATTTTTTTTCCTTCCAAATTGGATGGAAAATCTGGAGAGAAAAGTGTAATGGTAGCACTTTTACAAAATACCCTCTTCCCACCTATTTTTTTTCAACGTTCTCTTCTCTCTCTCTCTCTCTCTCTCTCTCTCTCTCTCTCTCTCTTTTTCAACGTGACCTGAACGTTCTCTTCTCTCTTCTTTTTGTTTTTCAACGTGACCTGAACGTTCTTTTTTTTTTTTTTTCAACGTGACCTAATCTAATTTTTACATTATAATAATAAAAATAATAATATAAATTTATATATATGATGTGATAAATTTTATATTATATAATGAATATAAATAAATCTATTTCTTACATATTATGTAACAAGGGTATAATAGTCAATTTATATAAATTACATTTTCCATCCTTCCATTTTTCTCTCCAACTGAACAAAAGAATTTTTCACCCTTCCACTTTTCCACCCCTCCAATCGAACACACAAGAGGAAAACATATTTTCCATCCTCCCACTTTTTCACTCCTTCAACAGAACGGACCCTAAAAATTGATTAGTATCTTGGTCTAATGATAAATAACGCAATCATAAAAAATGGATACTATAGGTTGAACTTTATAATAAATAAATAAATAAAATCAGTAATTGTCTCATGAGATACCACCTCCTCCAAGTCTCAATTGTTCCTAGATATTTTAGGTGAGAACCTTTCTTGTACGATCTGGATACTTCCAACTATCTTGAAAGCAATATACACAATTCAATGGATTAAAATGCATGAGTATGTTTTTTAAATTAAAAAAAAAAAGAAAAAAGAAAAAAAAAAGCATGAGTCAATGGATTAAAATGCACGAGTATGCTTTTTTTAAAAAAAAAAAAGAAAAGAAGAAAAAAAAAGCATGAATGTGGTTCCATGGTCTACTTTATATATGCAGAAGTTTGATGAGATTTAATTTACAAGGTAAAAATTTAAAATAAATGAAGGTATACCATCTAGCACTGTACAAAAAGTGGTATGTGAAGGCATAGATAAACCCCTATGATGTATTTTTTATATTCATTCATTCGTTGGACTTGGGTGGTGAAAAGGTGAATGATGCACATGCACCACACATGTAACGCACGAGTTTATGTGTTTTCCTTTTCCATATCTATATATCGTTGAAAAAACGAATTACGGGAAGGGAAGGTTGTTCCATTTTTTTTTTTTTAATACTGGAGATTGGGAGCAAGTGGTTAGTGGTTGGTGATAACACACTTAAGCATGATAATTACGTTTGCGCATTTATTCACAATTTCTCATCAATGTTAGGCTCCACCATAACAGATTATTCAAAAAGGAGCAGATATGGAAATTAATATTTAAGAAGTAACCATACATTTTGTATTTGTTGTGCTTAACATTTAATCAATTTACATAAACGAGAATCTGTTTCTTTATGTTTATGCTGATTACGAGTGGTTTAAGGCTGCCTCCCATTGGGCCAAATCGGAAGACTTTTTATGGTTCAATAAATTCACCCGCTGAACAAAGCTGACCTTAAATGTGAAATCAGTTATAATAGTCTTGTATCTGTTTTTTTTTCCCCAGTACATCAATTGGTGGCAAAAAAAAAAAAAAACAAAAAAAAAATCATTCCATGTAGTTTACAAGCAAGAAGACTAGAGCATGATAGTTGAGATGATGTTGACTACTTGGTGGAGAAAACAAGCCAATGACTTTTTATTTCGTTCCCTTTTGTTTTTTGCAAGTATCTTCACTTTTTTTCCCTCCCTCTTTTTTCTATTTAATTTTTATAATTCTTATTTATTAAAAAGAACAACTATACGAGAGAAAAATGACTCACTAGTCAACATTCAACAGCTTGAAAATTTGGGCATGACGCACCAAAAATGTCAATGTTACTAAATCCCATTCATATTACAAATCTTATATTATAAATAAAAGCACAACATGCTCTTCCAAAACTCCCCATAACAACTACTCCACTAGACAACAACACAAGCTCTCTCCTCCCCTCTCTCTCCAACCTCTTAGCCATGGTGGAGAAGGAGCAGGTCAGACCACTAGCCCCGGCCACCGACCTCCCTAGCAGTGACCACGACGAGGCTGCCCTATACATACAAAAACTCAAGCGTAAAAGATGCATCAAATGTTGTGGCATAATCTCAGCTCTCTTGTTACTCCAAGCCATAGTGGTCATAATCCTAATATTTACTGTGTTCAAAGTTAAGGACCCTATCATCAAAATGAACGGAGTGACAATCACTAAGCTCGAGCTAATCAACAACACAATCCCCAAGCCTGGTGTCAACATGTCTTTAATAGCCAATGTGTCTGTGAAAAATCCAAACGTTGCATCTTTCAAATATAGTAACACCACCACAACCCTGTTTTACCATGGCAGTGTAGTTGGTGAGGCACGAGGGCCACCAGGCAAGGCTAAGCCAAGGAGGACCATGCAAATGAATATCACCGTTGATATTATCACAGACAGACTTATATCCAATCCCAATTTGCAATCGGATGTAGGGTCAGGGCTATTGACTATGAGCAGCTATTCAAAAATACCAGGGCGAGTGAAAATGTTGAGTATTATTAAGAAACATGTTGTTGTGAAAATGAATTGCACCATGACGGTTAATATTTCGAGCAGGGCAATTCAAGATCAGAAGTGCAAGAGGAAGGTTAGTCTTTAGGATATGTTTGTTAAAGGCTTAATATATACAGTATATTTTAGTAAGATAAGCACTATGTGGAAGAATTTTATATGTAGAAATGATCGAACTTTTTTTCTTCAGTTTCTACTCTCTAGTTTCTTGTGATGGAGCCTTTTGTTTACCCTAAAGTTAATTTTTTATTTATTTATTTTCCCCTATACTTTGCAATCTCTAATCAAATTTCTCCCCCAACTACAACCCCATTGATTTTGGAATGGAAGGTATTCAAGTCTCAAGGTGCTAGTGGTGATTAAATGGCTATGAATTAGTCTTTTATTTTTTTTAATCTCCTCATCTTTTCATGTCCTAGTCCGACAAAAGTAAACAAGCTACGCTTGTACTATGTTATGAAGATATAGCTGCAAAATCATTAGTCTATCAATGTTTAATTGAGAACTTCCTCAAAAATCAACACAGCTTGTCTAGTTTATAAGTTGACCATTTTTTCACCAACTTGAATATCGTGCAGCGCCCTTAATTTTGAGTAGTTAATATATCTTTTCTTTTTCTTTTTTCATTTTGTGGTTTATGTAACAAAATAATACTACACAGTTGCGGAGTCAATATTTTGGGATGACTGATGTTGCTAACTACTACTAATTTCATTATATTGGTATTACAAATTGATAAATCGATTGTTATATCACAAAACAAAAAGTAATTTAGAAATTAATTTATAATATTGTTAATGTAGCACAAACCTTTTTTTAGGCTATATGTAAAACTCATTTTCTATGTTTCACTAAAATTTATTTCAGTTTTCTAACTTTACTTTCGTTCATTTCGGTCCTCTAATTTTCAAGTTTATTCAATTAAAACTTTTCCATCAACTTTTGTTATATGTTATGGTTAATTTTCTAATTTTTTAAATTTTTCTTCAAGTTTTTTTTAAAATAAAAATTAATTAATTAATGATTGAAAAGTATTTTCTAAATTTTGTTTTTCAAAAATTTTTAACAAAAGTAAAGTTAGAAGACTGAAATGAATTCTAAAGAAATATATATATATTTTTTTTAGAAAGAATTCTAAAGAAACTTAGAAGGTGTGTTTTGCATTTTAACCTTTTTTTTTTTTAATTTATTATGACCTCAATTGTTAAGTTTATTATAATAAATATTTTCTTTTTTAAAAAAGGAGGCACATGTTGGAAATATTTTAGTAAATAAAAATAAAAACACTAATAATATCCTGAATAGTATTAATAAGAACAGAATATATAAAGAGAAGTTTAAGAACGATCTCACAGTGCTATAGAATTAGGTTGTTAAAGTTTTGTGTCCTATAAGGTTGATTTGTGCTACCTGCAGTAAAAATCAATATGACTGGTTCTCTTGACCGAATAACCCCCTAGAATCACACTGTAGCATTAACATTTGTGTTAAAATTTCCACAAACAGATGTTCAAAAACAACCTTCTAATATGTATTTTCTTCCTCTCCCACACAAGAGAAAAAGTGTGGGAGAGAAAGAACACTTTTAGGAGAAGAAAAGAAGAGCTCTATTTTTTTGATCGAGATAGAGAACAATATATATATATATATATATATATATGTTAATAGGCAAAGCTAAGATTAGATTTCAAATTAGAATTAAATTAAAGTCTAATTTTGCGCCGCATGTTAATCTAAGCTTTTAAATTTTTGTTCCAAGAGAGTTAATTCAGTGTAAATTGGATTCCAATTAGATTTTAATTTTGTGTCACGTGTCCCATCTAATCTAACTTTTTTAATTTTTGTGCCAAGTGAATTAAATGAGTATAGAAAACAAAGAGTCCAATATAAATGAGCCATAAAAAAACCTAATCATATATCTAAGACTATATATAAAATTAGAGGAAAAGAAAGTTTTAACAATTTTATATTTATGAGTCATTTTTTGTGTAACTAAAAATAATTCAAATTTATAAGTTATTTATGTAACATACCATGACTATGTATGGTTCGTTCGTTACTAACTACATAATATATATATATATATATATATATATATATATATATATATATATATATATATATATATATATAACCAAAGGTTAGAGAGAATTCAGTTAGAATTAAAATTGAATTTTGCTTTTGTTAGCTTTCCATAAAAATTAAATTGTTTAGATTTTTTTTGTTATTAGTTCTCTAAACTAATAAGTATATTTTTTTATACTCTTTCTATTAAGATATTTTGTATGCAAAGATCTTGAACCTAAAAAATTGTAAATGAACTGAACAATCTTATGCACCTATCACCATTTAATTTAGGAGATACTATTGGAAGTATTGTATTTAGTAGAATTTCACGTATAATGACTATGAATTTTTATTTTATTAATAGTATCTAATAGTGATTTTCAAAGTTATATACATAATAGCAATATAATGAGAAATTTGGTGTAACTAATATCATGAAAATTGCAAGGGAAAACCATTTTAATACCTTTAAATATCCTAATCGAACTAATATCCTATATATTTAATAACCTAAGCTAACATCAATAGCATCAGTTCAATTTATCATTCTCGTGCGTAAGTTTGGGCTTCATACTAGTTTCAACTTATATGAAAGAACTCTAATGGCGTGTTAAATAAGTCACTAGGCCAATCAAACAACAATAAAATAATGAGTTAAATTACTAAGGAAGTTAATCTCCAACAGGCTGATCTAATGGTCACAAACAGCATTTAAAAGCTCAAACGGGTTGAAAAAGAAGAAGAAGAAGAAGAAGTCCAAAGCAAAGATGAGACGGGGTTGGAGTGTGATATTGAAAAGGCCCAAGTTCACACTAGGCCTAATATCATAAGATATCAATTCTTCCTACAATGGCATATAAACACAAAAAGGAAGTCACCCTAAACTAATGTTGGACTCACAAAAGTAGTCAAAGACTCGGGAATAGGGGTGTTAATGTTCAACCCAACCCGCGAACACGACACGAACCCAACACGGGTTTTTTCAGATTAGGGTTGGGCCTTAGTGGATTTGGGTTATAAACGGGTTGACTCGAAAGCGACACGATAAGAAATGTGTCATAAGCAGGTTAACTCATGTAACCCGCAATAGACACGTTTGATACGCCAATTTATTTGTGTCAACCCGAAATGACCCACTTAACACAACCCGTTTAACTCGTATAATAAATAAATATTTATTTTATTTTAGATTTGTCAAAATACCTTTTATATCCAACATATATTTTAAATTTAAAAAGAAAAATGAGTAATTACTAAAATTTACAAGGGATATAATTGAAAATTGAAACTTTACAAACCCTTGATCTCTAAACCCTACAAACCCTAAATCTCTAAACCTTCTTATAAATATATCTTTTTTTTTTTATAAATATTTCAGCCGTACTACTCTTCTCACGCTCAATTCTCAAACTCAAAGTGTCAACTCTCAAACCAGTTATTGCTTTCTCTCTCTCTCTGTGGAGTGTATGCATTTCATTTGAAGTGTAAAGAACTTATTTCTAGATAAATGTTATATTTTTGTTGAACTATATTATTTTGAATATGGGTTGAAGACTTGAAGTGTATGCACTACTTTTGGGATATAAAAAAAATTTATTTCTAGATGGATGTTATATTTAATTTTATGCAAGTTGAATACCCCTACCTCAACATGACACGAACCTGACACGCTAACCTAAATTGACACCCCTACTCGGGAACAAACCCACACCAACACCATATTTTTATTTATTACATTATTGGACTTCATGAATGCTTAGAAGCATAGACGACAGGTTTTTTAATGCCCATAATATAATTGGATATGGACCTTCACAACCAAATACAATCATTCAGTTCAAGGCATATCCAAGGTAAAGACAGGGTCTAGTGACCTGGGGTTTCATCACTTTGCCCAAAATAAAGACATAGTCTAGTACTTTGAGAAGTTGTAATTTTGTCCAAGGTAAAGACATGGTCTAGTACCCCGCATTCTCTATATTTTTTAGCGTGATAGGATCTTTATTTCGCTGATGGACAAATTGAATCTGAATTTGATGACCTAAACACTTAATAAAAACAAAGATGAGAACAAAACAAGCATTAATATATAAATCAAAAGTAATATTTTTTTTAAAATTAGATACATTCCATGGTCGAGCTATAGGCATTTCATCTAAATCTTCTAATCTAAAAGCCCCTATCCCTGCAATAGATGTCACTCAATACAAGCCTTCCTAGGTAGGTCCGAGGTTGCCTCAAGTTAGGTCTCTAGTGTTCCCTGAGACTTTACTTAACACCAGGTCCCTTAGGATGAATTCCCTACACTTCACGACCCTGTTATATCCACGGCTAACCCTTTGCTGGTAATTCATGAGCTTTACCGAGGCAACCTCATGGTTTTCTTCAGTTAGGTCCAGCTGCTTGCCCATCAAGTGGTTGCTTTCTTCTTCCTTGAATTGATCAGTCATTGAAGTTGGCAGCCCTATGGAAATAGGAGTTTGCCCCATGGATCTTCTCGGTGTAGTCTGATATGACCATAACACACTTGGGAGCTTCTTGGTCCACTTCCCTTTAGAGTCATCTAACTTTCTCTTTAAACCATTGACTATGGACTTGTTTGTTGCTTCAGCTTATCCGTTGCCCTAGGGGTAGGATGGTGTTAAGTACCTATTGGTAATCCCTAATTTTGTGTAGTATCATTAGAAAGCCTTGCTATCGAACTGAAGTCCATTATTCGAGATAAGGACCTTGGGCACACCAAACCGTGTCACAATGTTTCTCCACACAAAATTCCTGACACTTGTATCCCAAATATTAGCCAAAGGCTCGGCCTTAACCTATTTAGTGAAAGAGTCTGTCCCAATTAGAAGCCACCTTTGATTTCTCATAGTCCTAGGAAAATGTCCCACTATATCCAGATCCCATTATGCAAAGGGCCATGAGCTGGTAAAAGGATTTAGAATCCCACCAGGCTATATGCTAATAGCAAATCTTTGGCATTGATTGCATTTCTATGAGTACTCTTGTGCTTGATTCTACATGTTTGGCCATTAATACCCATGGGTAAATGCCTTATGAGCCAGTGATCTTTTGCCAATGTGGCTCCCATAAATCCCCTCATGCAGCTCTTCTAGAAGTATTTCCACTACCTCGGGGTGGACACATAGCAAATATAGTCCAGAGTATGACCTCTTATATAGCTTTCTATAGACACCACATTTTGTACCCCTTATGACTTAGGTCCCCGTTCCCCAATGATGCTGAAACTCTAAGGCTTAAGGTTGGTTTAGAGCCCAATCTGATTACAAATTGACTTGAGAGATGTTAAAATGGAAAATATAACTTTTTATGAGCAAACAAATCTATTTTTGGAAAATAAAAGGCCAAGGAAACCCTAGGCCTGCATACACAAGTTTGATGCATGTGTACGTAGGCACGAACTTGCGCGCGTAGCTAGGGTTCTAAAAACTATGAAAGGCAAGTTTTTCTGCTTTAATGTTGAGATTTGGAACAATTCCCACATCGTTTGGGAGTCGTTCCAAATCCCTATTTTCAAACTATATAAAGCCATACATGGTACCTTTTCAAAAGACACATAGAAAATCCTAAGGGAAAACCTAAGATTCACTAGAAATAGTGAATCAAAGAGAGTTTTTTACAAAACATCCTTAAGTCAATTTTCTTTTGATTGGAAACTTTTCTGGTCTTGATCCTCAAGTTTTGAAGTTTACTAATAATTTTTGGTTGGTTGTGAATAGATTTGAATGAGGGGAATGGTCAAAATCAAGCTAAAGAGCTTTTTGTTTTAAGGTATATGTTCTAACCTCTTTTCTTTCATTTTTGCCTTTAATCTAGTTTTCAACTTGTTTCTTTGCTTTGTTTGTGTTTAGATATGTTTGTTTAGTTTAGATTCTTGTTATTTTTGTGTTTAAAAGCATGTTAGGTTACTAGGTTTGCTGTTTTTAAGTTCTACTCTATTTTATGTGTTTCTGAGTTTCTGGGTTAGGGTTTATCAAGTATGTCTACTTACACATGATTCTATATGCGTACGCACACAACTAGCCTGCATACGCAAGCCTATGTCTGCACATGCATACTCGTGTCTAGAAACCCTAATTCAGGTTCTCTGCTTCTATTTCTTTGTTTCTTTCATATGATATGCTTTTATTTTGTCCCTATTTTATGTTTTTGAGACTCTATCTCTCTATTTGTTGTTTTCATGTCCTTAACATGATTAGATTAGGTTTTTCTCTTGTGTTTTCTTTGCCTTACCATCAACATGCATATAACATGATCATGCATTAATGCCATGGGTGTTGTGATGTAGTAAGGTAAGTGAGGTAAGCCATGCATTCACATGAACATACATTTTGATGAACATGTTTGTTTGATGTTTGATTTCATGCCTAGATGTTTAGGATAATTTGAGATGCTATGATAGATGTATTCTAGGATCTATGATGTGATGAGATGCTATGATAGATGTATGTTAGGATGAGATGCCATGATAGATGTATGCTAGATTTGGTTGATAAGCATGATAGATATATGGTTAGGGTTATGGGATGATTGGTGCCATGTTGATTGTTAGATGCATATTAGTGTGTGTGTGTGTGTGTGAGTTAGAATGCAATATTGAATGTGCCTTTAATGAGATTAAGACGTAAGACACAATGAGTGGAAGCCACCACACTGGTTGGACGGTTTTGGGTGCCTAACACCTTCCCAAAATCGTACCTAAACTCCAAACCTATACTCTGGTAGTAAGATCAAGTCCTTCCATGTAAGAGCGATATATACGTGGTTCTTAGACCATAAAACTAGGTGGCGACTGTAAAAGCCACATTTTGAACCTTTATGACTTAGGCCCCCATTTCCCAATGATGCTCAAACTATAAGGCCTAAAGCCATTTTAGAGCCTAATCAAATATCAAATTGACTTGAAGAGTGTTAAAATAGAAAATATAACATTTTATATTTTTGAAAATAAAATGACCAAAATGGCCCTCGACCCACATACGTGGACCAAAGCATGCGTACGCAGGTGCTTGCATACGCAGGTTTAAGAAAGACAAGTTTTCTACAATAATGGCTGAGGTTTGGAATAAATCCCACATTGTCTGGAAGGTGTTCCAAACTCCATTTTTTCCACTATATAAAGCCTTACATGGTACATTTTCAAGACACACAAGAAATCCCACAAAAAAAACTAAGATTCACATAGAAAATAGTGAATCAAAATGGAGTTTTTTTACAAAACACCCTCAAGTCAATTTTATTTGATTGAGACCTTTTCTAGCCCCAATCCTTTTAGTTTAACGTTGTTGGTCACTTGTTTAATGACTTGTGATAGATTTGACTGAGGGGAATGGTCAAAATCAAAGTTTGGGAACTCCTTTTTGAGGTATCAAGCTTTAACTTTTCTTTTTTTCTTTTTCTTTTTTTCTTTTTTTCTTTTTAGCCTTTTCTTTTTTGTTTTAATCTCGTTTCTTTACTTAGTTTACGTTTATACATGTTTGCTTAGGTTATTTTTATAGTTCTTTTATGTTTTGAGCATGTTTGGTTGTAAGAATTAGGATTTTTGTTTATGCTCTGTTTTTTTTTTTTTTTTTGTTTTGTGTTTTTTGGGTTAGGGTTTTAAACAAGTGTCATGCACGCATGCCATGAGCATGTGTACACTAGTCAAACCTTGCATATGCAAGCCTCTAGCTGTGTGCACATGCACTTGCCTAGAAACTCTAATTCGAATTTCTTATTTTGCTTGGTTTGCTTGTTTCACATGTTTTGCCTCTGTTTAAACCTTTTCCATATGTTTATATGTATTCGAGTCTCTGTCTTCTATGCTTGCTTATCTTTAATATGTTTAGATTAGGGTTTTATGTTTATGTCTTGTTTAAATACTATGAACATTCATTCACATGCTCATGCATTAATGCCTTAGGTGCTAAGTTAAAGGTAAGTCATGCATTGATATGAACATGCATTGGATGGTGTATGTTGTTTAATTTTTTGTTCTGTATCTTTCAATTCCAGTTATATACTTTATATGATTTTGTGATTGCCATGATATGCTTGCTGCCATGTTTGGGGTTGCTGCCTTGCCTTGAGATGCATGATAGGGTGTTCACATGTTAGATGAATGTTAGGGTTTCTTATTTGGGTACCACCCCTTGTGTCCACAGTGGCGACTCCTCTGGGGATAGCGAGTTTAATTCCTATGTGTTTTATTTCTTAACCTTAATAAAAACTTTTTCAATACTTGTTTGCACACATATCACTTGTTCTCTTTTGTCCCTTAACCTCAGTTGGTAAATAGTGGGAAGATGGAAGGCTCCATTCGGGCCCAAATATTCCGAAATTCATCCCACCAACTCACAATCGATGCCATCACCTAAATGGGCTTTGAGTATGTTAAAGGTTTGCTACCAATCCACTATGGGGTCCATTTAGGCCCTCGGTTGGAATCATAGCCCACCTAGTTGTGAGTGACCTACTTATCTACCCCTTTAACCTTAGGGAACCTACCCACATTGAGATCCTAGACGTTATCACAAAGGATACCCTTTATATCTCTTGTTTGTTCAACCATATATCATGTGTTCACCTAATTCTAAAGAACAAGTAAAAGATGTAAAAATGGAAGGGATGGCCCTAAAGTTAAGGTATAGCCTAAGATGTTATGGGATAAAAGAAAAGAAGTTCTCACATATAAAAGGCTTGTTCCTAAATCCAAAGGTATATCTTAACTTGAAAGGTTCATAAGACCACAGCCTAATTGCTATCATAGGCCCAAGTGGAAAAAGACCTTTTGAAAAAGAGAACTTTGGGCCTAAGATAACAAGTATGCTATGGACTTATCATCCAAAATCCTACAAAGCCAATAGGAACTTCCATAATCTTGGGCCTCCTTGTTGCATGCCTAGGCCCAAAATGATGAGAATTTCATGGATTTTGAGAGGAAGGCTACAATATATTCTAGCTAAAGGGCCATTTCAAAAAAAAAAAAAAATGGTAAAATGATAAATAAAAATGAAAAGCCCAAAAGTGATAAATACATTGTAAGCCCATGTTTGAGACAAAGAGTTGAAAATTTCTAAGTGCGTTCTAATGAAAGCCCAAGAAAGTAAGATGAGAGTTTTATTAAAAATGGACCAAAGCCCAATAAAACAAGAGGCAAAAATCCATGAGAGGGAAGGGAGTGATATTGTAATTGGGCCTTCATTAAAATGAACTTAAGAATTTTCTAAGGACATTTAAAAAGTTTTTTAAAAAAACCTTTAATTGGGACGTGAACTTAATGAAAATGAACTTAATGGGGCTTTTTTTCAAGCATCATTGCGACCACCGCTAAAGCACCCAATCCTGTAAATGTAAGCGCCATCATGCCTTAACAAACACTAGCCTACCCAAACAAAGCTCGCCGAGAATTCTCCAACCTAGGAATGACCCTCACTCAAGCATATGAAAACCTATCCTCCAAAAGATTCATCAAACCTCTAGACCCTACACCCATGCCTAATCTCATACCTCTCACTTGGAACCTTAATGAATATTGTCATTAATTACCATTAATCTGACCAAAAAACCGATAATTGCTTCCACCTCAAACACGAGATACAAGATCTCATAGACAATGGGACCCTCTCAAACCCCAAAGTCATCACCAAACCCAACATAATAAAGAAATATTTGCACGATTACCATAAGGCTCCTCCTTTATACCAAAATTGGGTGCAAATAGATGAGATCAAATGAGATTTCTCAAAGTTGATAGAGACCACAAATGTCGATATCAAAGCCATGGAAGTCTAAAGGATATAGGATAAAGAAGATGAAGCCTTGAAGGAGGCAGTAGCGGTGTGGGGAATACTCCCCAAAAGAATGACGGAATTAAAGAAAAGGATATTGGAGGACAATGTACCAAATATCACTAGGAGTGGGAAGCACTTCAAGCCATCCTTTTTGGAAAAGGATCATCTTGGTAGAGATTTAGGGGAGGTTTTAAGCCCACGGAACCTAAAGAAGACAAAGAAGAAGAAGATAGGTTCTTAATGCAATTGAAGAAGACTGAAGCTCATGTGTCCATATGGGGCCTACTCATGGCCTCTCAAAAGAATCATAAGACTCTCTTGGACACTTTGAATGGGAAAAAGTACCTATAGAAACTACACCACAATAAGTTTTGTCTCTCATTTAAGTCGAGGGCTCTTCACACCCCCTCCTTACCTTTTCTGATGAAGATCTCCCTCCTAAAGGAGCTACTCACACTAGACCTTTGCAAATCACCATTGAATGCATGGGTGCCAAGGTTCTGATGGTTCTTATTGACAATGGGTCCGCCTTGAATGTTTGTCCTTTTAAGACTGCCCTCAGTATTGGCCTAGATAGGGAGAATATCATCCCTTCTCCCTTGACTCTAAGGGCACATGACAATAATTCAAGGAAGGTCATGGGTACTGTTAAGGCTCCTTGAAATATTGGACCAACGGAAACTATCGTGGAATTTCATGTTATGGACATCACCTCAAATTACAACCTTCTCTTGGGAAGAGCTTGGGTTCACCCCAATGGAGCAATCCCCTCCTCACTACACCAAAAGATGAAAATCCCATGGAAAGGAGAAATTGCCATATAGTACTTGGAGATGGTGAAATTATAGCACCGATTTGTGGACTCGAGGAAGGAGGAAGTGAGCTTTAAATGAGTGGCTTTGAGTTTGTGAATATGGCTAACTATGGGTTAAAGGATGAAAGGTATGTTATCGACTTGTTCCCATATTGTAACCATGAGGTGATTGAAATGATGAAGAATATGGGACAAATGCCTGGAATGGGCCTTGGGAAAGAAAGAAAAGGGATAGTTGAGTCCCCCAATGTCAAGACTTAAGTGACTAGGGAAGTTTTAGGATTCTTTGAAGGCTGCAATGGAATCAAGAAAAATCATGGTACTCTCAATGGGAACTTCGTGAAAGGAGAAAACTTCCCTTATTGTGGCTTCCTTGAACCTTGGGTGGTAAGGATGGAAAAGTGCATTCGGGTAGGGAAATGTTCTCTAATGAAAAGTTCACCTTTAAGAAGAAGCCTACCATGGTGATCAAAGAGATACAAGAAGAGGTCGATTAGGTGAACTACATGGATGCTGAAGCAATGAAGACCATGATGAAGACAAGTGGGGACATGTTTGCCATCACCAATGAAAAGCCAAGTGATCCTTCCAAATTCATCATGCTTGTTGTGGGGCCCATTAATAATTGGACTTGGGTTAGGTTTTTTGAAAACATGGGAAAAAAATTTCGTAATACAAGTTCCAATGTACTTTTCAATAAGATGAATTTTGATTTGGCTTACTTTGATGTGTCCCATAACATTGAAATTATGCACTCGAATGATTCAAATGAATTTGATAATGAAATTAATAAACAATTGGAAAAGAAAATTGAACCTATGGAACCAACTCTTAAAACTATTAATTTGGGCAATGATGAGAATCCACGCTTAATTGAAATTGGCACAACTCTAAATAAAAAAGAAAGAAAAGATCTTCAAGAACTCCTCATGGAATTTCAAGAGGTGTTTGCATGGTCCTATGAAGATATGCTTGGAATTGACCCCGAGATAGCTCACATCACATTTATACTCATGATCATATGGTGCCCATCAAGCAAAAGTTGAGAAGAATAAGGACTGAATGGCTCTTAAAATTCAAGGAGGATGTCATTAAGCAATTAAAGGTAGAGTTCATCAAACCCGTACACTAAGCTGAATGGATAGCCAATGTCGTGCCGGTACCTAAGAAGGATGGGAAGATAAGGATGTGTGTGGATTTTAGAAACTTGACCAAGGCATGCCTTAAGGATGACTTTCCTATCCCTCACATTGATGTCTTTGTGGATAACACGGCTTGAAGTGCCTTGATTTCTTTTATGGATGGTTTCTCGGGGTATAACCAAATGAAGATGGTTCCCAAGGACATGACCAAAACTGCTTTCATTACCGAATGGGGAATCTATTGTTACACGGTGATGTCGTTTGGCCTCAAGAATGCTGGGGCAACCTACCAAAGGATGGCTACAGCCTTGTTACATAATATGATGCATAATGAGGTAAAGGTGTATGTTGATGATATGATAGTGAAGTTCAAAGACAGAAAAAGCCACACCATAAACTTAAGGAAGTTCTTCAAGAGGATTAAAGACTATAGGCTGAGATTGAGCCCACAAAAGTGTACCTTCGGAGTAACCGCTGAAAAATTACTAGGCTTCCTAGTAAGTAATAGAGGGATAGAAGTTGACTCATCTAAGATCAAAGCAATATTGTAAATGCCTCCACCCAAAAGTGAGAAAGAGATAAGGGGCTTCTTGGGTCGATTACAATACATTAGTCGATTCATTGCTAAGCTCACTTCCACTTGTGAGCCCATCTTCAAACTCCTACGGAAGAATGAACCACATACATGGAACGATGATTGCCAAAAAGCCTTTGAACTTATCAAGGATATCTCCTCCACTCACCTATCCTAGTACCTCCACAACATGGAAAACCCTTACTCCTATACCTCTCCATCATAGGAGATATAGTTGGAAGTATGCTAGCATAAGAAGACGATGACAAGAATGAAAGGACCGTTTACTATTTGAGCAAGAGGTTTCATGATTATGAGACTAGGTACACCCCCATAGAAAAGTCATGCTTCACACTTGTTTAGGTCATACAGAAATTGAGACATATCATTTTACCTTTCCAAATATGGGTGGTAGCAAGAATGGACCCATTGAAGTATCTCTTCAAGAAGCCCGCTTTGAGTGGAAGATTGTCAAGATGGTTGATCTTATTGGTAGAATTCGATTTGAAGTATATAGCTAGAAAAAATATCAAAGGGAGCGTTGTGTTAGATTTTTATGCTGAGCATCCTATAGAGGGGGAAGATGGTAAAGAAGACTTTCCAAATGAGGACATTTTGGATGTTAAGTTAGGGACATGGAAGATGTACTTTAACGGAGCCATGAACTAATATGGGAGTGGAATAGGAATACTCTTGACCACTCCCTAGGGATCTCACATACCTTTGGCAATCAAGTTTAACTTTGAAGCAACTAATAACACGGCTAAATATAAGGCTTGTATTTCCAGAATTGAAGCTCTATAAGAATTAAGGGTAAAAGAGGCTGAGGTCTTTGGAGATTCAACTTTGGTTATAGCCCAAGCACAAAAGTTGTGGAAGGCGAAGGAGGAACACTTGAAACCTTATCAAAAATACTTGGAGGACTTGACTGAAACCTTTAACAAGATTGAGTACACCATCATCCCTAAAACTCAAAATCAATTTGTGGATGCCTTAGCTACCTTGGCCTCCATGGTTGAAAAACCTGAGGGAGTATGGACAAGGCCCTTGGAGATTAAGCAAAGTTATGAGGAAGTGCACAAAGGGAAGATCGAAGCTTCATTAATGACCGTAGAGGAAGAGGATGTTCTGTGGTACTATGACATCATGAAGTTCTTGGAACTAGGGGCATATCTAGATGGTGCCGACAAGAGAGAATGTCATTCTATTAGGATGATATCAACACAATACATCCCATGTGGAGGATAACTCTATAGAAGATCCTATGATGGTATACGCTTTCGTTGCTTGAAGAAGGAAGAAGCCAAGAGGGTAATGGAAGAAGTTTATCAAGGGTTTTGTGGCCCTCATATGAATGGAAGAATGTTAGCCAAGAAAATCCTAAGGATAGGGTCCTATTGGGATACGATGGAGATTGATTGTGTGGACTATGTGAAGAGTTGCCATGATTGTCAAACACACACCAACTTAAACCTTGTACCACCTAGTGAGTTGTATAGCATGACTTTTCCATGGCCATTCTCGATTTGAAGCATAGATGTGATTGGAAGGATAGCTCCTAAGACTTTAAATGGGCATGAATATATTCTGGTGGCAATTGACTATTTCACCATGTGGATGGAGGCAGCCTCCTACTCCGTATTGAAGGCTAAGCATGTGGCTCGATTCTTAGAAAACAACATTGTATGCTGATTTAGGGTGCCCTAAGAGGTCATCTCCGATAATGGTTCCCACTTTGAGGTGAAGTTCAAAGGGTCACGGAAGAATATGGCATTGAGCATCACAAGTCTTCACTGTATCGACCACAAGCTAATGGGGCCGTAGAAGCAGCTAATAAAAATGTGAAGAATATCCTAGTCAAGATGGTAGTGGCATACAAAGATTGGGCCGAGAGGCTTCCATTTGACTTATGGGGTTATAGAACTTCTATATGTGCATCAACTGGGGTAACACCTTACTCTTTGGTTTATGGTAGTGAGGCGGTGCTTCCTATTGAGGTGGAGATACAATCTTTGAGAGTGTTGGTGGAAACCAAGGTCCTAGAAGAGGATTGAGCTGAGGTGAGATATGAACAATTGGCCTTGATAGATGAGAAGAGGGCTAGGCAACAATATCATGCACAAGGGTACCAAAAAAGGATTGCTAGAGCATTTAATAAGAAAGTGAAACTGAGAAACCTGAATGAAGGGGACTTGATTCTAAAGGTGCTTAAAGATGAAAATTTTGATTCAAGGGGAAAGATGAAGCCAAGGTGGTCTGGGCCTTTTATCATTAAGAAGATAATGTTTGGAGGTTCTACAAGGATCACAGATTTAGATGGGGAAGAGATGCTTCACCCAATTAACGTGGATAGACTCCAAAAATACCACATTTAAAGAAAGAAGAAAAAAAGATTGCTAGGTTGAAAACCCGAAAGGGCGGCCTAGGCAAAAATTAAGGTAAAAGAACCCCACTAGATTGAAAACCCGAAAGGGCGGTTTAGGCAAAAGTTAGGGGAAAAGACCAAAGGCACGGCGAAATTCCAGAAGGGACGACATAGACAAAAATTACGTGGTAAAGGAAAAAGAAAAGAAAATAAAAATAAATAAATGAGATGATAATAAGCAAATATAATAAAAAGGTGATTCTCTCATTGCTCAAATTAAAATATGATAAAATTGTTTTCATAGGTGATTTAGAACATTTCAATCCTTTGTTAAATTCAAAAACAAGGACATAAGATTCATAAAAGTGCAAAAAAGTAAAATATGGGGCATATTAGGGTGGTCACTCAGTTCTCTTTGCTATCTTGCTAGTCCTCATGTAAGCTTTCTCATCCCTTAAAATCCACTTCATGTCATCCTCCAACCATTGCTTGTACCTCGCAGTGGGATAGATGTATCGAGGAGGAACAATGCCTTTCGTCACCCTACGGCATGGCCAAGCCTCACTAATCTTGCCCAAGATCCTATTGGTGAACACCTCGGTATGGAAGACACCTTCATCATCAGGAGCTGCTTGACATTCTCCAACTAAAGGCACATACAAATCCTTGCAACAATTATGAACCATGCTTGAGATATGCCACCACTCCACGACCTACTGGATGTCGGTCTCCTTGAGGTGACCCATGAGCTCTATGTAATCCTTAAAGCTTATGTCATTTTTATGAAGTCGGCCATCACTAAGATGCTTGGGGAGGTATGTGCTGAGAGGTACGGTAGAAGGTTGAAAAAGAAGAAGAAAAAGAGAGAAAAGAGAGCATGAGTGCAAAAAAATAAAAACAATGATGAAAGACGATATAAGGTGCCTCAATGAGTTGAAAACCGAAAGGCAACCTATGCAAAATTAGAGGAATCTCGCTAGGTTGAGAACCTAGGCAATAATTATGGATTATACTTGAAGAAGAAGAGGACTTCCCACAAAGAAGCTTGCTTCCTTCCTTCCTATGAAAGGCATCCAAACCGTTAAGGGTTTCCGCCCAGATCAAGCCCACCAGATTACCTTTCTCTAGCTCGTAAGCCACCATGCACATCCGAAGGTCCACACAATATGGCTTTTGGACCAAGAAATACATTGCAAGGGCACATAAGCAAAAGGCATGAAGAAAGTACAAACGCGGCCTCTCACACACAAGAGGGGCCAAACAGGAAAAATACTCAAAAGCCAACCTAAGGTTGAGCTTGCCAAAGACACACCACCTATTTTCCATGGTAGAAGGGACGCCAAACATAACTTGTAGTAGAGAAGGAAGGTCTCCACCCATGGTAAGGAAGATGAGATCATCAACGTCTGGTTCACCCATGATAGCACCAAATTATTCAATAGTTGAGCATAGTTCTATTCCATTGAAGCGGAAAACATGCTGAGAAGGAACCCAATAGCTGGACGCAGCACAAAGAAGAGGCTCATCCACCCTAATTTGATGGTAGGGAAAGACACAAGAAAGACCATAAGGGGCGATGGAATCCTTGAAATCGGGACCGAGCCTCCTAATCCAAGCCGAGACATCAAGTGGAGAGTTTTCTGCCATTAGATGACCTCAAAAAAGGGCTTTCTGGGTTGGAAATATGTTGGTGAGGGTTTTGGACTTAAACGACTACCTTTATACTTAAGTAGAGCAGTTAGGGTTTCTTCTAATTCGCAGCCCCCATACACAAGGTCAACCCGGCATACGCAAAGTCAAAGCTATATACGTAGGCCCATCCCCACGTATGTACGGCACTTGGCAAAAGCCCATTCTACCCTGTTTTGAGCATACTTTTTCACTCCAAAGCATTCCTAGGGTTCCTACGACCTACAGGATCATCTAGAGCACATTCCAAGCACAAAATTTCAAGAATCAAAAAAGCAATTTGATAGGCCAAGAATGTATTGACCCCTTTGGTAAATTAATCAATTAATTAGCCAAGTTAATTAATTAGATTCAATTACATGCAATAAGCGCGGTAGCACAAACAAATCACCAACTAAGTTAAATGCAGCGGAAAATAAATTTGACACAAGTGATTTGTTTATGAATGGGGAAAACCACCAAGGCAAAACCCTACCGGGTGAATTTAAGGGCACCATTCCCGAGAATCCACTATTATCAAAACAAGCGTTACAAGTAAAAGGAATCATCGTACCCAATACCAACCTACAGTTGAACCCTTACCCCAATACCCAATTGGACTTGTAATGTAGTAACAATCTCTCCTTTCAATGCACGGCTTCGAGTACGTGACTAACCCATTGATGCACGGATCCAAGTACGTGACTAACACAACTTGAGGAAGATGTTGGCTGCAAAGTTCTTCAGTTCATCCAATGATGATGATCAAGAAGCTCCTTGGTTACAAAACCCTTAGCGCAAAGACGCAGCAGCTTCTACAAAGAATATGATGAACTAAGGCAAATTTTCTCCGGTCACAATTTGCATGAATAATCACTTTGCATCTACTTGCATCACTTGAGACGACCCTTAAAATAATCCTTATATATATCTAGGGTTATGAGAAAAGAAATCCTACACAAATACACTTGGATATGCGTGAAATCAGATCTGAAAATCTAAATTTCGTAGTTCTCGACAGATACAGTTTCTGTCGAGCTCCAGTATTAAACCTTGATAGATGTGATCTGTCGAGCTATTTGTTGAGCTTTAATGAACAACACTTCTTCACTTGTTTCTTCAATAAATTTGCATGGCTTCAATACTAAACTTGAACTCTTGTTCCTTGAAGTACTAAACCCATCCTAGATTTACCAAATTACAAGTAAAGTGTGTTTCGTCAAAGGAATAGCTAATTTACATAACATATGTCTTTAACAATATTCACATATGTCCTAAAAATCTCCCCCTTTGGCAATCCATGGCAAAACCACAACAAACAAATGAAATATGAGAGAAGTCTTAAATCACTAAACTCATAACTACTTGTTGAACACAATAAAATCTAACCCTAACACAAACTCTTGAAAAACTTTGGAAGAAGAGACTTCATGGCATGATAGATTTTCACAGCCTGTCTTTCTGAAACACTTTAAACAAAACTCATCAAGGCCTCTTAGTGTGAAATAGAAATAAAGATTGCGTACATAAAGAAACATGTGTATAATGAGAGAAAAGAAAAAACACATAGAGAGATAGGTGAAAAACAACATACATCATCATATATATAAATAAAAATAAATACAATGTATGTCATAAATAAATGGTCATAAAACCAGTGTACAAGAGGATAATGTAACTAAAGAAAGGAGAAAAAAAAAGTACATAAAATCCTCACTACAATCCTCAAAATATATATACACTCCCCCTAACAAAAATGTCCTATACTAACTCTCCCCTAAGTACAAGACTACTCTCATCCAAAACTACTCCCCCTTTTTGTCACGAATGACAAATGGCAAGTCACTAAGAAGGCATCATCTCTACATCATCGGAAGAGCTAGCATCCTCATCACCACCATCATCATCACTACCATCCTTATCTAATGAACCTTCTAGAAAGGGAGATGGAGAAGTGGTGAAAACACCAAGGCGAGCTTGTCGTCATGCTATACGACCGACACGAGTGTTCACTTGACACAACTCATCAGAGAGTGTCAAGGTGAGCATCCATGCGCTGAAGCTGTGCCATGATGGCTTCTAAGGTCACAGCACCAGACGAGGAAGAAAGAGCGGAGGTAGACGGACTAGCAGAATCTGCAGGATTTGGAGTGACCACACATGGCCACTTCGGTCGAAGTTGAGCCTCACTCTAGCGAACGTATAGACGTCAATGGCACCCATGATAGGATAAAGATGAGGGGTATCAGGAATCTCGATGGAGAAGTGGCGAAGGATACGCGTGATAACAGAAGGAAAGGTAAGCTAATCATGTGTAGCCGTATCCTGATAAACATCGATGACCGATGTGATAAAGTGAGAAGGGAAGTCTATAGAGAGGTCTTCCATCAAAGTAAGAAGGAAACGAGCACAAGGCTTAGTGATGGAGTTATAGTGAAACAGTGGAGTAAGAACAAATGTCATCACCATGTTAAGGAATCTTGGACCTTTTGCAAAGCCCGAGCATGGAGTGCTTAACTTACCATCCCATAGAGAAGGATTCTCACAAAAGTGAGAGATGAGTTTGTCTCTAGACACAATCCGGAGACGATCGCAACTAGGGTAGTTAAGATGCGTTGCCCTAGGTATATGTAGTACCTCGGATATAAGATCCAGGGTAACTACAATACGTGTACCTCGAATGAACGTAGCAAACAGAGGCACAGAGGTATCGACGCTGTGTATATTGGAGTAAAACTCCTTTATAATCACGATGATGTTGGGAAAATGCATATTTGTATCGCATACAAAACATACGCAGCGGAAAATTAATAGATCTACTTCATTCGCAATTGATAACATGTACTATGTAAGTTTCAGAATTTAAGATTAAAAAAGCGTACCTTGGTGCAGTCAAATTCAAAACAAAAATTAGAAGTACTTAGGAACACTTTTAATCTTCATTCCAATTCCACTTAATGCTTAAGAAGTGTGGTCTCTCAATCAGTTTCCAAGGAGAGAATAAGAGAGTGTCCAACACTCACATACTAACCATTTCATTCCTTGTATATTCTTAATGAGAACACTTATGAAAAGACTTATAAAATTCTGTATGTTTCTCTTCTTATATATAACTGATTATCTAATTGGGCTAACCTTTTGGGTCATTCCAATTGGGCTCTAGTATGTGGCTTGGAGTGGGACCAAAAGGGAACAAATAAGACTCTAGCTCTAATGGACCTTGAGCTTTTTTGTCAACTCTTAACAAGTTCAAAGTTACCATTAATTATATTCAATACCACTATATGAATATAATTACACTCTATGCCTTATTAATAAATTATATCCCAAGACTTTATTATACATGCAACCCCTTCATTAAAATATTCCTAGTAATACAAAGTCATGAATATAGACTGCCACTTTAAAGATTACTACATCTTAATCCTTGAGTACCCGGTTTAATCCTTTTATGTTATTCATCATATATTTATGAAATCCAATTACATAAATATATACTTTAGTAACTCCTTACTAAAGTAGTTGGACCCAACACTCTGAATAACCAAACCCATTAAACTTATCTCAATGGAATATTTTATATCTCCATTAAGAGATTATGAATTCCATCTTGAGAATATATGTTCCGTCAACACTAAATGCGGCTGCTCAACATATGGAGGTTTTGATCGTGACTTATAGATCTCACTCCTGATATATCAAACCAACCTACACCTCATGATCAGGTCTATTATTCTTTCAAGATTAAGAGTTGATGTAAATAGAAGTTGTAAGATTTATTATTCATTTGATAGTCGTTAGGAGAATAATAAATCTCACAACGGTCTAGTTCAATATATATTAACTCTTAAAACATATCAACACATCAACTAGAAGTCTCCACTTCCATGATTAAGACAAATCATCTTAGTTGATATGTTATAGTCTTCGCAGATGAAACGCCCAATTTCATCACCAACTACGAACTAAAATTCTGAATTTACAAAGAACTTGTGATTTATATCTTCTGTGACTTTTCACATAAATCACATACTATGCATCTCATGGACTAAGATAATGTCTCATTAATTCATTTATAGATAATCTCATATAATTAAACAATTTAATTATTTATGACATGCCAATAAATTGGATTTTAGGGCATAAACCCCAACAAACGAGACATCTCAAAGGACTCTCACATAGACAAGCCTAACCTCGAGTCCGAATGACTATGGGGAGAGAAGTGTCGAAAAAGTCCGACAGAATGACTTGGCATTACGAATGGACGCTGCGTTGCTAGAAGTTCTACGAGAATTCCTTTTAGGATTTCTTATCATGAAACCGAATGTGGAGCGGAGGAAGATCAGATGAAGAAGCCCCAGAACCACGTAGAGGGTTCTGAGTCAGGGTAGATTTACGCTGTTTGGGTGCCATAGCGTAGTCTATCCGAGAGAGAGAGAGAAAGAAAAGAAAAAAATAGATACATCACAACATAGAATGCAAAGAAGGAAAAAAGGTACATATGCATGGAGTATGCATGAACATGTGATGTGCAAAAAAACAAAATTGCATCATGGATTGAAACCCAATCCAAACCTATTAGGACACAATTTTCAATGATCAAGTACACATCTAAATGCATGAAACATTGTGAAAATGCTAATGGAATGCAATGCATGATCATATAGCATCAATTAGACAACACCTAACCCCAGAATTTCACAAAAAACTCAAACCCCCCCCCCCAAAAAAAACCCAAAACCTAGGTCTAACGCATGAAATGTATGAGAAAAGAGAGATTTTGAAGTTCATACCACAAGATTGAAGCTTGATTAGGTCGAAATCTTGAAGGTAGTGAAGATTAGAGTGAGAGGAGAGTGTTTGGGTGAGAGAGAAGTGTTTCTATCGAGAGAGAAGTGAGAAAATGAGATCTAATTTTGCGCTCTGCCCTTAAATAGAAATCGCAGCTCAATGGATTGTGGAGCTATCAAAAATATCAAGCATTAAATCCTTACAAATGTAATCTGTCAAGGTGCTGTCGATGGCAAAAATACCTCGATGGATCGAGAAGCTATCGAGAATCTATTGGCTAGACAGAAGGTCTCTCAATGGATCGAAAAAGCTGTCGAGATACTGTCGAGATTGAGTTAAGAAAAACCCTAGAGATCTCGATGGATCGAAGATCTGTTGAGATGCTATCGAGCTAGAAGAGAAGAAGCTCGATAAAAGACATAGATGTCAAGATCTATTGAGGAAGCTGTCGAGCTTGAAGAAAATGAGTTTTTTAAAGAGGAAAAACACATAAAGATGAATGCAACAAGCAAGCAACTCAGGCAAAGATCCAATCAACATGTTAAGCTCTCAAAAACATCTCTTAACAAAAAAAATGCAAAGCATTTATGATCCAAAATACACACATACTAAACAAGTCTAACAAATTTTATATTTCAAAAACAAGTTAAGACAGTTTAGTGATCATATATTAACACATGTATTCCTTGTGATGGCCAAATCACATTGTACCTGCACATGTATCAAAAAGTAGCAAAGAATTTACATGTTGTGTGTGAAAACATAGCAAGAGTGCATAAGTGTCTCATATTATGATGATTTGAGATATGTGAAAGTCAATATCACTCACACACAATCATAACTGCTTGATGGGGACTATCACCTTCGAGGTACATCATATAACTCTCACATTTCCTAAAAACACACTTGCAACCATTCTTAAAAGCATTTTGATTCTTTTTGGTTTTATTTTCTTTGCATATTTTTTTTTAAGCATATTGTGCATGGGCATATATAGAGAGAGAGAAGAGATACCCAATTATGTAAACCAAAAAAATCACAATTTTGCTATGCCAAAGTACATAGATGTTATTACATGATTGGCGGGTTTTAGTGGTAAGATGGTAATTTATGCCTTTCTCTTAGGATTTTCTAGTCCTTCCCGTAAAAAAGAGTGATACGAGTGTTAAGTATAAGAGATAACTTAATCGTACTCATCACAAACACGAGCCATAAAACTCACTTGCTTAGTTGTGCATTGAGATGCTCATCCAAGCTACAAAAGATACAAAGTTTAGAAAACTTTGTTTCAATGGCCATCCAAGGTGCATAAAAAAGTACCAATATACACAAACACACATTGTTATTGTATTTTTTTGATTTTTCAATTTTTTTTTATTTGAAAAACAAAATAAAGCAAAACTAAAAAAAAATAAACAAAAACATGTTAAACAAAACAAAGTATAAAACTAGACTGACTCAAACACAGGAAATCAAAACGCACAAGTAATGCATAACCATAAAAAGAGAGAGAGAGAGAGAGAAAGTGACTAAATCACTTTGAGCCTTTTTCCTTTCACACCTTGGAAGAACTTTTCCTTTTTATGAACCTTTGATTCGTTGGTGAGGGGGAAGAATTGAAACTATTCAAGTTCGAAAGGAACATGAGGGCCTTAAGAAGATCTCCAAAAGGGGCCAGAAAGGATGGAAATTGATTCTAGTTTTCGGAAGAGAGCATACTATTGCTTTTTTGAGTGGCTAGCCACTTGTAGCAATTTGGTTAAGTATGGCCTGAAGCATCACAGTGATGACAAAGATGTGGCTTCTTCAGTTGAGACTTTTTGTTATTAACCTTATTAGTCATAGGGTTTCTAGTCTCTTTCTTTTCAAACTTAGGAGGTGCTTCTAGAATAGATTTGCCTTTGTCTACGTTCTCACTAGCTATTTTAGTTTTACATTCATTGTTCTCAGAATTAACATTATTAGTAGGTGAGACAAACACAGTAGTACTAGAAGAGGCAATATTAGGAGAAGAGAAATCATACCCCAAACTGGTTCCATCATAAGCAAATTTCTGAAAGCTTAGAATCTTATCGAGCTTTGCACTGGAAGTCCTCTCCAATCAAGCTCTAACCTAGAACAGTTCTGCTTCAAGCTTCTTTGTCTTTTCAGGAAGGAAGTTGTTCTTGAACCACAATGCTCCAATGGTTTGATTTGCTTCATCAACCTTTGTAGAGAGCTCCTCTCGATCTAGCTCCGCATCACTCAGCTTCTTGGTGGCCAGCTTATAAAGTTTCTCATGCTTCTTAGAAACCTTGTACAACTTAGCATAGGCTACATTGATGTCATCTTGTTCATCCATTTTCTCAAACTTAGACTCCACCAAGTCCTCTTCTTCATCTACCTCTTCGACAATCCCCTTAGTAGGATTCACTGTGGCAGTGAAGGCATTCAAGATTCCCTTGTCATTATTGTCATCTGACTCGTCCTCAAGCTCGGTGTCACTCAAGGTAGTAGCAAGAGCCTTGCTTTTCCCAATTGTCCAAAGATATCTTGGACATTCTTGTTTTATGTGTCCAAAACCTTGACATCCAAAGCACTTTGGTCTGGAGGGAATAGTGTTCTGACCACCATCCTTAGCATCATTCTTTCCTATATCTTGACTCTTGAATTGTGAAGAACTAGATTGTTTTTGGTCCTTGTCGAATCCTTTGGCATTGGCGTTCTTCATAAACTTCTTGAATTGCCTAGTGATGTAAGATTTCATCTTGGAATCTTCATCATTAGAAGACTCATCAGTCTCATTGCTTTCGGCCTTCAGTGCCATGCTCTTACTTTTAACTGGTTTCCTGATCCTAGTTAAACCCAACCATAGGTTTGCAAGTTGCCAATCAACTCTGTCAAAGGAATTTTTTCAATGTCCTTTGATTCTTCAATGGCAGCGATCTTGGGATGAAATCTCTCAGCTGAGATCTAAGAACCTTTCTTACAACCTTAGGTTCGGGAATAGTTTCCCCAAGATTAAAGGCAGAGTTTACTATGTCCTTTAGCTTGGCATAGAACTTGTCAAATGACTCATCCTCCTCCATCTTAATCTCTTCAAAGCTCATAGTAAGCCTTTGAAGCTTTGAATCCTTAACAACCTTAGTCCCTTCGTAGATTGTCTAGAGGATGGTCCATGCTTTCTTAGCAATTTTAGTAGAGGATATTTTCATGAACTCCTCATTTATGATTGCACTAAATAAAGCATTCAATGCTCTGCTGTTTAAGTTTTCCGTTTTGATCTTGGCATCATCCCAATCAGTCGGCGCTTCCTTTGGCTTAGTCCAGCCAATTCCACAGCTTGCCACGTTTTCTTATTTTAGACTATAAGAAAGCTCTCATGTGTACTTTCTAGTATGCATAGTTAGTGTCATCAAATAAAGGAAGTATAATTAGAGATTGTTCTCTATCCATAACAAACAGGGGTCAATGGATCACACAATAAAGATTAACCTTAATTAGAGTGTGCCCGCTCTGATACCACTTAATAGGCCAAGAATGTATTGACTCATTTGGTAAATTAATCAATTAATTAGCCAAGTTAATTAATTAGATTCAATTACATTCAATAAGCGTGGTAGCATAAACAAATCGCCAACTAAGTTAAATGCAACGGAAAATAAATTTAACACAGATGATTTATTTACGAAAGGGGAAAACCACCGAGGCAAAACCCCACCCGATGAGTTTAAGGTCATCACTCTCGAGAATCCACTATTATCAAAACAAACGGTTACAACTAAAGGAATCCTAGTATCTAATACCAACCTACAGTTGAACCCTTATCCCAATACCCAATTGGACTTGCAATGTAATGACAATCTCTCCAAGTACGTGACTAACCAATTGATGCACGAATCCAAGTACATGACTAACACACAAACTTGAGGAAGATGTTGGCTGCAAAGTTCTTCAGTTCATCCAACAATGAAGATCAAGAAGCTCCTTGGTTACAAAACTCTTGGCGTAAAGACGCAGTAGCTTCTACAAAGAATATGATGAACTAGGGCAAATTGTCTTCGGTCACAATATGCATGAATAATCACTTTGCATCTACTTGCATCACTTGAGATGGCCCTTAAAATAATCCTTACATATGTCTAGGGTTGTGAAAAAAGAAACCCTACACAAATACGCTTGGATATGCGTGAAATCAGATTTGGAAATCTGAATTTCATAGTTCTCTACAAATACAACTTTTGTCGAGCTACTGTCGAGCTCCAGTATTGAACCTCAATAGATGTAATCTGTCAAGCTATCTGTCGAGCTTTAATAACAACACTTCTTCACTTATATCTTGAATAGATTTGCATGGCTTCAATACTAAACTTGAACTCTTATTCCTTGAAGTACTTGATGATGTGAAAAAAATCAGTAGACTAGATGCTTCGGGCTTCAAAGGGCTAGCGACTGTTGTGAAGGCCCGAAAAAGAAGGAACAAGTGATCAAAGGTGACCGGGGTGGACCAGCCAAGAACCCTCTGATGCCAAAGTTATTTCTCTCTCAAGTTCTGGAGTCCCAACTTCTTTGGAATTGTAAAAACGTACCTTTGTCTGGTCTGAATGGGTGTTTATATAGTGCGTCCTAGAAACGGTTATTGGATTTGTAACTACCCTTGTATTTTAGGAGATCTGGGGGTTCAAGAATAACTTCCACAACCGCCATGGGAGTTATATCTTTTTTATAATTTTCATTGGAAGTTAAGTATTTAATGGGTTGTGGAAATGAGCATGGATCTTCCTCGTGCCTTGGAACAACAACATGTGGTTCCATCCCCTTTAGAGCCAGGTAACTCTCACCATTTTTCAACGCCTATAAATAGCAGAATTCCTCTCATACCCTTTACATTTATCGAATTTTCTTCTTTGACATCCCTCGTCCATTGCCTTGTCTAGAAGTATTCCAGTGTCCTTAGTATTCCTTCGTCTAGAGCCAGGTAATCTCCTCATCCCCTTTCTTAGGTTTTCCTCATCTAGCGATAGCATAGAGAAAGTCATAGACGAGTACTGTGACTCCAATTATAGTGGTTCTAGTAGCGATAACAATAGTAGTAGTAGTGGGGATACCGAGAAATACATGTCTAGGGTCCCTGGGATTCCTCTAGAGGTATTTCAAGAACACTTTAGGACGAGGGCAGCCTCTGGGTCTCTGGCTGGCACCTCATCAAGTGTTCCTCTGTCCAACCTTGTAAAGGAGGTAGAGATCATATATAGCTGTGCTGTAGGTATTCCTTCCAAGACAGATGAGAAGAGATTAACTGCCCTTAAGAGCTAGTACCAAATCCTTGACGAGCTCAACCCTAGGTTAGTTATTCATGGGGAATGGTGCTACCAGCCTCGTTTTGGGATTGGCATTTACGAGGCTTACCTTCTAGGGGGTCTTAGGTTACCTTTGAATGCCTTCGCTAGAGAATTACTTACTAGGTTAGGCTTAAGAGTTTGCCAATTTAACCTTAATGCATGGAGATTCGTCATCTCTATGCAAATTTTGTGGAAGGAAGTGTTTGAAGGGAACCGTCCTCTTACTATGGACGAGTTCCTTTACTGTTATAAGCCCTCTGAAATTAACCAATCCTTTGGTTCTTATCAATTCACAGCCAGAGAGAGAGAGATTGTAGGTTAATAAAATCCTTGGTCACCTCAGATAGGAACTGGAAGACGGAGTTTTTTGTCTCTGGTTTTTGGGCTGGACACCCTATCGAGGTTAGTAGGGATCCTTTTGCCCCTATACTGAAGAGTTAGGGAACCTTCGTCCTGAAGATATGCTTTTTTATGTTTATTTTACTATCAGCATTATACATCTTATTTTTCGCTTGTAGTCGTCTAGCAATTTTTCATTCTTCTTTCTTTTTCTCTCTCTTTTTTTTTTTTTATAGGTGTTAAGCGACCAACTTTGAACAAATTTTATCTTGACCGCGTCCAGAATGCTCATCTGTATACTGAAAGGGCTTTTCACTCTTTGGTAAGCCTTTAGTATCTTGCCATCTAGGGACTCGGTCTAGAGCCGTCCAAAGAAGCCTTAGCTCACGAGCTCACTATTCGCAAGCGTTAAGTTTTCTATTCCCCTTCGTTGTTTTTCTTTCCTTTCTTTTATCCCCTTTTTTTTTAAGGGTTCATACTTTTATTATCTCTTGTATGACTAAGTCTTTTCCTTCAAGGATGGCAACCATGAAAGAGAACAAAGGCAAGGAAGTTGTGGACTAGGCAAGCAAGCAAGAGGTTGAAAATCAGCCTCGTCCAGCTATTGGTGATAAGAGAAATCAATCAAAAGCTATCAACTTGGAGAATCTCCCTAGCCATCGTAAGGAGAAGAGGGAAAAACACATGTCGTCCAGGGCTAGGATTTTTACACCTGGTCTTCCTATTCCCCCTCCATCTCAGCAGCCGTCCATTCAAATCTAGGACGTAGATTCGTCCGAGCCTGCTCACACCCCATCATCCAAGACCACTGCGCCTACCTCATCCCAGCCTCTCCAAAAAGGTCCCTACAAACATCGTCGAAAACGAGGATTTGGCTTGGGAGAGATTTGAGAAGGCTGTGACTGGTGAGGACGTGGCCGCATTCTATGACATGTCCTTGAGAGAATTTGAGCACTCAGGTGTTTATGATCGTTTCAAGGTAAGTAGAAAAAACTCTCTCCTTTCCTTTATTTTTATCTCATCCTTGTTGTCACAACATATATATATGCTTTGTTTATTTGCTTTAACAAAATATGTGATCACTTGTGCAGGCTACGTCGAAGTTCATAGCTGATGGAAATATGCATGTACTTAGCAGAAAATAAACGAATCTACTTCAATCGTAATTGATAACATGCACTATGTAAATTTCAGAATATAGAATCAAGAGAGCATACCTAGGTGTAGTGAAATTCAAACCAAAGATTGAAGTACTCGGGAACACTTTTAATATTCATTCCAATTCCACTTTACGCGCAAGATGTGTGGTCTCTCAATCAATTTCAAAGGGAGAATGATAGAGTGTCTCACTCTCACATACACACCATTTCAAAAATGATGTCTCTCTTTTTTATATATCAAAATTATGTATGTTTCTCTCCTTATAACTGATTATCTAATTAGGCTAGCCTTTTAGGCCTTTCCAATTGACCTTTAGTATGTGGCTTGGAGTGGGACTAAAAGGGACCAATAAGACACTAGCTCCAATGGGCCTTGGGCTTTTCTGTCAACTCTTGACAAGTTCAAAGTTACCATTAACTATATTTAATACCACTATATAAATATAGTTGCACTCTAGGCCTTATTTATAATTATATCCCAAGACTTTATTATATATACAACCCCTTCATAAAATATCCATAGTAATACAAAGTCATAAATGTAGACTGCCACTTTGTAAATTATTACATCTTGTCCTTGAGTACCCGGTTTAATCATTTAAAGTTATTCATCATATATTTATGAAATCCAATTTCATAAATATATACTTTAGTAACTTCTTATCAAAGTGGTTAGGCCTAACTCTTTGAATAACTGATTCATTAAACTTATCTCAAGGGAATATTTTATATCTCCGTTAAGAGATTATGAATTTCATCTTGAGAATATATGTTCCATCAACGCTAAATGTGGCTTATCTCACAGCGGTCTAGTTCAATATGTCTTAACTCTTAAAACATATCAACATATCAACTAGAAATCTCCATTTCCATAATCAAGACAAATCATCTTAGTTGATGAGTTATAATTTTCGTAGACGAAATGCCCAATTCCATCACCGACTACAAACTACAATTCTGAGTTTACAAAGAACTTATGATTTATATCTTCTGTGACTTTTCACATAAATCACATACTATGCATCTCATGGACTATATGATAATGTCTTATATTCATGTTACCATTATTTTAGATTATAATAAAACAACTTTATTAATCACAATATTAAGTCATACATCATGTCATACATAATGTCATACATAATATCATACACAGCATCATACAATAGAATTTAAGGGCACTAATCCTAACAATAGCCGCGCCCAGACAGGCTACAGAACTGGACAAGACGAGGATCTTACTGGAGAAAAGGATTAAGGAAGTCAAGGACAATTGCAAGGGTTGGGCTAAAGTAGCAACTAAGGCCAGGGACGAGGCTAAGGAGCTACGAAATCTCGTCGAAGAGCTGAAGGCTGATATCGTTGAAAAGGACACTCGTCTTGATCACCTTCAGAAAAAGACTGATGAGCTGAGTAGTTCTCTTGAGAAAGCCAAAGAAGGTGCAGTGGAGGAATTCAGAGCTTCTAAGCAATTGACTGATCTATTAAACACCAACTATGCAGCTGGGTTTGAAGATTTTCGTATGAACGCTAAGGAAAAATTTCTTGAAGTTGATTTTAGCTCCATCAAACTTCAACTTGGTGGTATTGCTAGCTCTTTCCTCCAGTCGAGTTCTGAAGACGTCAATATCAAGGATGACACCACAACCCAGCTAGCCCAGGATGAGTCTAAGACCGGGGAGGATCCATCAACAAAAGCATAAGAATTTGACCAATTGATGAGTCCAAGACACGCTCCTCCGTAATCCTCTGTGGGAGAAGCATGTAATTCGACACCACGTCGAAGTAGCGGATGGTCTTAGTGGAGTACTTCCACCCCAACATGTCGAGACCTAGTTGAATGCTCGACACACCATCCAAGTTGATGATGGCTCCTTTAAAGCTAAGGTCGGTCACGCAGTAGAAATCGTAGTCACTATACCAAGGTAGTGCTCGCGGACCATTCTGGATGGAGGCCAATGATAGGCTCGTAGCCCGCTTCCCGAACATATATCCTGGTTTCGGAGATGAGAAGGTGGTACCATTCCACCACTTTGTTGGTACTTCCCCTGCCAGCATATGGGGATGATGACTGCAACAAAAAAGAGAAGATGACATTAGATTCTTGATTCAAGCAAAAATGATGAAAAATAATGTTTTCGATGCAAGAATGAAGATAAAAAAGAAGGATACAATGATATTCATGTGCAAAAATGACAAAAAGGTGTGTTAAGATTGCATATGGAAGTGAAACAGTTGAAAAAGGAGTGAAAATGGGCAGAGTAGGGCCTCTGCCAGGCATCTCACGTATGCAGGTCAAAGCCCACATACGTAGACAAGACCCCGCATACGTAGGCTCATCCCCACAAACGCAGAACCTTAAGAACAAACTTGAGTACACAAAAACAAAGCTGTATATGCATGAATACAAGCTATGTGTTAGGACATATGTGTAATTGATATGAACATATGTCATTTAGAATTGGCTAATCCTTTGGCAAAACGCACTTTACTTGTAATTGGGTAGATCGAGGATGGTTTAAGTCTTCAAGCAACATATTGTTCAAGTTAAGAGTTAAAGCCATGCAAATCTGTTCAAGAAACAAGTGAAAAAGTGTTGTATTTTAAAGTTCGATAAATAGCTCAACAGATTGTATCTATTGAGGTTTAAGAGGGAGATTTAGCTCGATGCTCAACAGCAGCTCAACAGATAACCTATCTATCGAGATTTATGAAATTCAGATTTTCAAATCTGCTTTTCACGCATATCCAAGCTATTTATGTAGGGTTTCTTTTCTCACAACCCTAGACATATATAAGGATTATTTTAAGGGTCGTCTAAGGTGATGCAGCTTGATGAAAATTGATTATTCACTCAAATTATGACCAGAGACAATTTGCCCTAGTTCATCTTTCTCTTGAAAAAACTGCTATTGTTGGAAAAATACATGTTTGTATCGCATACAAAACATACAAAGTGGAAAATTAAAGGATCTACTTCATTCGCAATTGATAACATGTGCTATGTAAGCTTCAGAATATAATAATAAGAAAGCGTACCTTGGTGCGGTGAAATTCAAAACAAAATATTAGAAATACTTGGGAACACTCTTAATCTTCACTCCAATTCCACTTAATGCCCAAGAAGTGTGGTCTCTCAATCAGTTTCCAATGAGAGAATAAGAGAGTGTCTAACACCCACATACAAACCATTTCATTCCTTATATGATCTTAATGAAAGACCCTTATAAAAAGTCTTATGTAATTTTGTATGTTTCTCTCCTTATATATAATTGATTATCTCATTGGGCTAATCTTTTGGGCTATTCCAATTGGGCTCTTGTATGTGGCTTGGAGTGGAACCAAAAGGGAACAAATAAGATTCTAGCTCTAATGGGCCTTAGGCTTTTCTGTCAACTCTTAACAAGTCCAAAGTTACCATTAATTATATTCAGTACCACTGTATGTATATAATTGCACTCTAGGCCTTATTAATAAATTATATCCCAAGATTTTATTATACATGCAACTCATTCATTAAAATATTCATAGTAATACAAAGTCATGAATGTTGACTGTCACTTCGAAGATTACTACATCTTAATTCTTGAGTACCCAGTTTAATTCTTTATGTTATTCATCATATATTTATGAAATCCAATTTCATAAATATATACTTTAGTAACTCCTTACTAAAGTGGTTGGGCCCAACACTCTGAATAACCAAACCCATTAAACTTATCTCCAGGGAAAATTTTATATTTCGGTTAAGAGATTATGAATTCGGATGGAGAACTAAAAATATAACCAACTCCAGCTCGTCCATAGGAGACGTCCAAAGCAAAAGAGGCGTTCCACACAAGAAGGTCGTCCGTGGGAACGAGGTGCGCTCATCAGGAATGCTCCTGGATGACCCCTAACGCTTGGGAAATTCTCAAGTATAGATTAGCCTACCAGAACTGGCGATGGAACCACATACTATTATTTCAAGGTATGAGTAAGATCTAGGTTCATTGCTAGAACTAATTAAATACTTAACTTCCAATGACAGTTATATGAAAATATATATAACTTCTATGGCGGTTAAGGAAGTTATCCCCGAACCCTCTAACCTCCTTAAATATAGGAGAAGTTACAAACCTAATAACCGTTTTCAGGGTACACTATATAAGCGTCTATTCAGACCAGACAAAGGTACGTTTTTACAATTCCTGAAAAGTTGTAACTCCAGAATTTAAGAAAGAAACTAACTTTGGTATCGGAGGGTTCTTGGCCGGTCAACCCCGGTCACCTTTGATCGCTTGTTCTTACGTTTCAGGCCAGAAAACAGTCGCTAGCCCTTCGAAGCCCGAAGCATCTAGTCTACTGATTTTCTTTGCATCATTAGTTGGTGTCATCTATGGGAAATTTCGTTCGATTATTTGTATTTTTAGCGATTCACCTTTCCTAGACAAAAGGCTGTATAGTTCGGACAAGATCAAAGGCTACCAGTCCAGGCCATTAGGAGAGTAGGGATGCTTCTAGTAATCCCCACCGTGATCGTCAGTCAATGCCTATCATGCAACCGCCTTCCATTCAACACATACAGTCCATGGCTGCTGCCATGGCAGAATTGACCTGACAAAACCAAGAATTGAATAAGGAGATTAATCTAAGGAGACAACACCATGAAAGACACGTAGAAGGGTAAGCCCAAAGTCAAGAAGGTAGAGGAGAAAATGTTAAGCCCAAGAATCAGTCAAGGGGTGCTTCATCAAGGAGAGTATCGCACTTGGAAAGGGAGATGGACCAGATGAGAAAAGCCATGGACGAAATGAGGGAGAACATGAGAAGGGCAAAAACCGTGGATGACTTAGTTCATCGAACGGACTCCCCTTTCATGGCTTCTATCAATAGTCATCCCTTACTCCCAAAGTTCAAGATGCTTTCCTTGGGTTCATATGACGGAACTCGTCACTCGTGTGATAATATCGCCACCTTCAAGACTACTATGCACCTTGGGGGGGTTTCGGACCAGATTATATGCAAAGCATTCCCTACCACCCTTAAGGGACCAACACGGGTGTGGTTCAGCAAGATACCCCTAACCATTGTGGGCTCGTTCGAAGATTTGAGTAAGTTGTTTGTCAAAAATTTCATTGGAGGACAACGCCACAAGCGGTCCTCTTCCAGTTTGCTAACCATAGAGCAAGGGGAAAATAAGAGCTTGCAGTCCTTCATTACTCGGTTCAACAGAGAAGCCTTAACAGTAGATGAGATGGACGACAAGTTACTGTTGGCCGCCTTCCACAATGGGGTCAACTCTGACTTATTCATTCATAAGCTTTACGAGCAAGAGCCACAAACTATGGCTGAACTCGTCCATTCGGCCCAAAATTTCATGAATGTGAAGGACACGATCATAGCCAAGAAGAGGAAAAGAGCAGAGCGTACGGAAGTGGATCTCTCGCGTCATCCTGATCAGGGTCCTCGTCCAAAGAACGCTTGGGTAGTAGAGAAAAAGGAAAGAGACAACTAGAAGGCAAGTTCTTCAGCAAGGAATCAGAAATACACTCTCTTGAATTCACCACTTGAGCAAGTGCTTATGCAAATCAAGGATGATCCATCCTTGAAATGGCTGGAAAAAAATGAAAGGAGATCCTAATAAACGCAATAGGAACAAGTATTGTTGCTTCCACAGAGACCATTGGCATGACATCAAGCAAGGAAAGTTGAGGAATTTCCTTGGACGAGACCACAAGGACGAGAAGTTAAAGGCAAAGGTGGAAGAATCATTGTGACCCTCACTTGGAGAAATAAGAGTTACTATAGGAAGAACCTCACCAAGCCAGTCATCCAAGTCAAGGAAGACATACCTGAAGGTGGTGCAAAATGTCCAGCTGTCTGGACGGTCTCCCAAGATGAGGGTAGCTAACGAGCAAGCTATCACATTCACGGATGAGGATGCTGAAAGAGTTCACCACTCGCACATCGACGTGATCGTCATTACTCTGCTCATTGCCGATTATACAACCAAGAAGGTGTTGGTAGACAATGGCAGCTCAGCGAACATCCTGTATTACCTCGCCTTCCAACAAATGAGGCTAGGACGAGATCAACTCTGACCAGTGAATTCGCCATTGGTAGGATTTGAAGGAATGAAGGTGCAACCTGTGGGCACCATTACATTACCTGTAGTAGTTGGAGCGTACCCACAACAAATAACCAAAGAGGTAAACTTCCTTGTTGTTGATTTTTTGTCATTATATAATGTTATTATTGAAATGCCGACTTTGAATAGTTGGAAGGTGGTAACCTCTACCTACCATTTGTTGGTCAAATTCCCAACCAAGCATGGAGTAGGTCAAGTACAAGGAGATCAGCTAGCCGCCAAAGAGTGCTACTTAGCCATGTTAGCAATGGACGAGCACGTGCATACAATGAGCATAGACGGGAGAAGGATTACTGCAGAGCCTACTGAAATGTTAGAGGATGTCCCGTTGGACAAGAGCAACCCCGAGAAGTTTACTAGAATAGGGGTGAGTATGGAAAAGGAGACAAAGCATACTATGGTCCAGTTTTTGAAGAAAAGCCTTGACGTCTTCGCATGGAGTCACGAGGACATACCGGGTATTGATCTAAGTGTCATTACCCATCATCTAAACGTATATCCTTACTCCAAGCCTGTGCATCAAAAGAAGAGGGTTTTTGCTCCTAAGCAAGACAATGCCATCAAAAAAGAAGTCCAAAAGTTGATTTCGGCAAAGTTTATCCGGGAAGTTTATTATCCAGACTGGTTGGCGAATGTGGATATGGTCAAGAAGGCTAATGGCAAGTGGAGGATGTGCGAGGACTTTATTGATTTAAACAAGGCTTGCTCCAAGGACAGTTATCCATTGCCACGCATCAACCAGCTAGTGGATTCGACAACAAGTCATAAATTGCTGAGTTTCATGGACGCCTTTTCAGGCTCCAACCAAATAAGGATGGACGAGGTAGATCAAGAGAAGACCTCCTTCATTACTAGCCAAGGATTATTTTGTTATAAGGTGATGCCTTTCAGTTTAAAGAATGCGGGGGCGACTTACCAAAGACTTGTTAACCATATGTTTCATCCGCAAATCAGACAAAATGTAGAGGTTTATGTGGATGACATGCTGGTGAAGAGTTTGGACAGGGAGAAGCATGTAGACGACCTTCAAGAAACCTTTGATACACTTAGGCGGTATAACATGAAGTTGAATACAAGTAAGTGTGCTTTTGGAGTTTCATCAGGAAAGTTCCTAGGATTCATGGTTTCACACAGAGGAATTGAGGTGAATCTCGACAAAATCCAGGCGATACTGAACATGGAGCCACCGAAGAATATCAAAGAAGTCCAATCTCTCACCGGACGAGTTGCCACCCTCAACAGGTTCGTCTTGAAAGCCACTGACAAGTGTTTACCATTCTTTAAGGTTCTTAGAAAGGCATTTGAGTGGACAAACGAGTGTCAGTAGGCCTTCCAAGACCTCAAGGCTTACCTTACTACAACACCTTTGCTAAGCCCGTCCGTACCTGGTAAAGAATTATATTTGTACTTGGCAGTGTCCCTGCATGTGGTAAGCTCAGTGTTGATAAGAAAAGAAGAGGGGGATTCAGAAGCCGGTTTATTATACAAGTCGGGCGCTAAGAGGAGTGGAAGGACGATATCCAATGATGGAGAAGCTAGCCTTTACTTTGAACACAGCTTCTAGGAAGCTAAGGCATTATTTTCAAGCTCAAGTTATCAATGTCCTAACAAATCATCCCCTAAAGAAGGCGATGAACAAGTTGGAAGCCACAAGAAGGTTAATCCAATGGACTGTAAAGCATAGTGAGTTTGATGTCAGGAACCAACCAAGAAGCGAAATAAAAGCACAAGCATTGGCAGACTTCATTGCGGAGTTCACTCCCGGTCAGGACGAGCTAGACGTAGGGTCTCAAAGGTGGATTATCAATGTAGATGGCTTATCCACATTATATGCGAAGGGGATTAGAGTCATACTAAAATCCCCGGAGGGAGACAAGTTGGAATATGCAGCCCGTCTGCAATACCAAACTACCAACAATGAAGCTGAGTATAAAGCTCTCCTCAAAGGACTGGAATTGGCTAAGTCCCTAAGGGTGGAGTCAGTATGGGTTAAAAGAGACTCTCAATTAGTTATTAATCAAGTGAATGGAATGAGTGAAGCTAAGGAAGATCGAATGAAGAGATATCTCAGTAAAGTGAAGCAGCTCGTCCAAAAATTCAAAGAAGCTAGTTTTGTTCAACTCCCGAGGGAGGAAAACATGAAAGCAGATGCCTTGGCGAAAGCAGCTTCAGCAGGAGGAATTATGGACGAGTGTGACAAAATCCAATATATGCCGAGCATAGACCTTCCAGAGATACAGCAGATAGTTGGGGGAGAAAATTGGATGATTCCAATAATAGTCTATCTTAAGGATGGAAGGCTTCCCGAAGACAAGGACAAGGCCAGGAAGTTAAGGGTCAGGGCTGCTAAGTACATCCTTATTGAAAAAGTACTATACAAATGAGGTTTCTTTCAGCCATACTTAAGATGCCTAGCTCCAGACGAGTCAAGCTATGTATTGAGAGAAGTCCATGAAGGAGCATGTGGGAATCACTCGAGAGCAAGGTTGCTAGTTCATAAGGTCATCCGTGTAGGCTACTACTGGTCAACAATTCAAGCAGATGTCAAGGCTTATGTCAAGGTGTGTGATCAGTGTCTGTGCTTCAGCAACGTTCCCAGACACCCTTCGGAGTACCAAACCCCGATGATGGCCCCATGGCCCTTTGCGCAATGGGGACTGGATATCCTAAGTCCCTTCCTGCTAGGAACCATACAGATGAAATTTTTTATAGTAGGGATTGATTACTTTACCAAGTGGGTGGAGGCCAAACCTCTGGCAAAAATTACTCAGTAAAATGTTAAGAACTCTGTTTGGAAGAATATTGTATGTAGATTCGAAGTACCTAGAGTACTAGTATCTGATAATGGACGATAGTTTGACAACACACCTTTCAGAGACTTTTGTGAACAGTTTGGAATCAAGAATCACTATTCCTCACCCTCTCACCCACAGGCGAATGGACAAGCAGAATTAGCAAACCGATCCTTGCTGAAAATCATTAAGACTCGGCTAAAGGGAGCAAAAGGGATATGGCTAGATGAGCTGCCAGGTGTTCTTTGGGCTTACAGGATGACTGTGAGGACCCCGACAGGAGAAACCCCCTTCAAGCTAGCCTACGGAAGTGACGCAGTCATCCTTGCGAAAGTTCATATGGCTAACCATCAAGTGATAAAGTACCAGGAGAAAGAGAATGAGGAACAACTTCGTTTTGGCCTCGATCTCATTGATGAGGTGAGGATGGATGCAGAGCAAAGGACAGCAAGATACAAAAACCTCATGACTAGGCAGCATGATGCCATGGTAAAACCTAGGCTTTTCAACATTGGAGACCTCGTCCTTAAAAGGGTATCCTTGGCAACCAGGAACCTAGCTCATGGAAAACTAGGACCCAATTAGGAAGGACCCTATAAGGTAATTAACTGTAAGAGGCAGGGGTTGTACTACTTGGAAGCTCTGGATGGACAGAAGCTAGAACATTCTTGGAATGTGGAGCATCTAAGGCAGTACTACCATTAAAGGGTGAGCTTAGACGAGAGTTATGGACAAGGTTATAGTTGTGGTCTGTGTGTTTTCTCATGTTTACTATTGTGGCGTGTTTTTACTACTATTACGTGTTTTAAAAATAAAAGTGCACTAGTTTCTAACTTTTGCACCGTCTACAGGCAAATTTGTGAAACACAAGGTTCTGTACTTGTATTTTAATTTCCTAAGGCACTAGCTTCTAAACATGTGCCATATTTGTGGACAATGTTTATATAATAAATATGGTTTGGATTTCCTATGTATTAAATACATGAATCTAATTTCCATAATAGTATCCACAAGAAGGCTGAAAAGCCTAAGAAGAATAAAAATCTGTGGATGTAGGGATGTAATATTCATAAGCTTTCCTTGAAATGAGGATAAAGCAAAGAAAATTAAGCTAAGACATATTCATCTAATAAACTGACGGGAAAACTTATGCTCATTCAAAGAGAAGGATGAGAAGGAACTGTAAGCGTAACGCCCCAATAGTGGGCAAGAAAAAGTATACAGTGAGCACTGGAGTCCATGGACTAGCGTCTAATCTGGACGAGTGAAATACTGGAAAATGTCCTGACAAAAGATGAATGCCAATTGTCCAGCCTAAGGACGAGGAAAAGAGTTGGCAAAATTATCATTGCCACTTCGGACGAGTTGTACCAAAAAGACTTACATACAAATAGGCCGTCCATAGGAAAAGTACATGGACGACCCCCCTACACTTGGGAGTGGGCAGACCCCTTAAAAGCCAGTAACATGAGTGGTGCAAAAAATAATAATAATAATAATAAGTAAATGTGTATATATATGCACTTGTCCATACAATAATATGTTAAAAAATAGACAAATAATGCAAATAAACATTCATAGGTCAAAGCTTTAGAGGGTAGATGACCATCGTCCAAAAACCCTTATAAAGTAAAAACCTAAAAAAGGTAGTTAATTGTGAGCTCGTCCTAGTATCCTGGATGAGTGTAATGTACTTGAAAAAATTTCAAATGGTCCCAAGCTGCGAACCTTATAAAAAAAATATTAAAAAAAACCGAGATAAACTTTTTCTCATACAAATTTTTACTAAGGAACATCTCCAACCTTAGGCTCATCCTGGGCAGGCTGCGTGGTGGCATCGTCTTCTACGTCAACATCTTCTAAGCTCGTCTGGAGGAGGGAGCTAGCAGAGCCACCAAGGTGAAGTTTGACGGGGCTAAAATCTACTTCGGGGAAGCGTTCGATAGCGTCCACGCCGAATTCTTCGAAGCCAGCAGCATAGTTCATATCCAGGAGGTCAATGAACTGGCTGAAAGCTTTGAATTCCTCCACAACTACCTTTTTGGTGTCCTTGCGAAGGGTACTAAGCTCATCATTCCTTTTCTGAAAATGATCCAGACAAGTGTCCTTTTCAACGATGTCAGCCGTCAGCTCCTCGACGAGATTCTTAAGCTCTTTAACCTCGTCCTTAGCCTTGCCTGCTACCTCGGCCAAGCCTCTGCAGTCGTCCTTAACTTGCCGTAGCTTCGTCTCAAGCTTGGCCCTCTCCTTGTCTATCTCTATGGCCTGCTTGGACACTACTATGAACTTTTACGTTGCCTATGCAAACGATTAAAAGTCCTATTAAAAATAAAAACAATAGCCACAGTAAAATGACAAGACGAGGTAAAAGATAGAGTTACATACCTTGAAGAGGTCATGGACAGGAAAGTGCTCAAACTCCTTCAAAGACATATCATAGCAAGCAACCATGTCTTCCTCAGTCACAGACTTTTCAAACCTCTCCCAAGCTAGATCCTCGTTTTCAATCATGTTCATAGGAACCTTTGGACGAGGCTGAGACTAAGTAAGAGTGACGATCTTGGACGGGGTAACACCAGCAGGCTCAAGCACTTCCACATCAAGGACTTGGATGAGAGGCACTTGGGAGACCAAAGGGGCAATGCCTAGCTTAACAATTTCGAGCTTAGACGACCCATGTTTCACCTTCTTGTGCCCTCAACGACTGGGAAGATTTTCTAAAGTTAGCGTCTTAGAAAGATTCTTCCTTTTATCCCCAATGGCAAGACGAGGCTAAGACTGAGTCTCTAGCCACACAGCCTCATCCACTATCTCGTTCCCTTTGTTCTCCTTCATAGTGGCCATTCCTGCAAAGAAACTTGTTAGAACAATTCCTAAAAATGACAAAGGAATTTCTCAAAGTAAAAACTTACGTCTACGTACTGTAAGTTCGTGGGCTGTGGCTTCAAAAGAAGGCTCAAGACTAAGTCTCCAAGTAGCAAGGCGTTGAAGAGTAACCAAGGAGTGGAAATCCCTTTCAGGGTGAAGACGAGCTTTTTGAATGCGTCCAAGGTAAAACTTGTTCAAGGACAGTCATCTAACGCCTGTAAAAAAGAGAAGGGGAGTTAAATAATTATAGAACGACATACATGATGAAGATAACAACACGATGGTAATAAGCATACCTTCAGGACGAAGGTTCCCTAATTCTCCTATATATAGAGCAAACAGATCCCTGCCAACCTCAACAAGGTTTCCTGCCCAGAAACTAGAGACAAAGAAAAACTCCGTCTTCTAGTTCCTATCTGATGTAACCAAAGACTTTATAATCCTGCAATCTCTCCCTCTGGCTATGAATTGATAATAGCCAAGGGATTGGCTAATTCCAGAGGGTTTATAACAATAAAGGAACTCGTTCACGGTGACAGGGCGATCCCCTTCAAACACCTCTCTCCACAAAATTTGCATAGAGACGACTAGTCTCCATGCATTGGGGTTAAATTGACACAACCCTAAACCTAACCTAGAGAGTAACTCCCTAGTAAAAACGTTAAGAGGCAACCTAAGACCTCTTAAGAGATAGGCCTCATAAACTCCCACACCAAAACGAGGCTGGCAACACCATTCCTCTCGAATGACCAACCTAGGGTTCAACTCGTCTGGGATTTGATACCAACTCCTAAGAGACACTAACTTCTTATTGTCCGTCCTATAAGGGACTCCCACAGCATAGCTGTATATGGTTTCTACCTCATCCTAAGGGACGGACAGGGGAGCACTCGAAGGACCGGCCCCAGACCCAGACGCTACTCTCGTCCTAAATTGTTCTTGAAGGACTTCCAGAGGAACCCCAAAAGTATACTCCTCATCTGTGGTGTTTCCCTCACTACTACTATCACTACTAGAGCCACTGTAGCTAGTGGAGTTATGATACTCGTCCATCTCTTTATCAACACTATTACGAGACGAAGAAACAACAATTTTAGACATTTTGAAAAATTAAGGAAAACCTAAAGAAGAGTATAAAGAAGATACCTGGCTCGAAACGGAGGAAAACTAGGGACGCTGGAATACTTCTAGACGAGGCGATGGACGAGAAATGTCAAAGAAGAAAATTTGAGAAATGTAAAGGGTACTAGAGGAATTTCACTATTTATAGGTGTTGAAAATTGGTACTTGGAAAGACGTGACCAATCAGGACGTGCCGTGTGGCATTTCCCTTGGAAACTTAAATCGACGTGACAGCTCACCAATAAAACCATGACACATGGCGCATTCTAGAACATTAAAGTTCAGCCATTAAAATTGTGACACGTGGAACAACATCTAATTACCAATATGTAGACATGCGTCCAAAGGACGTCAGTAGATCCTTCATCACTCTAGACAACCCTTGGAAAATGGGGCAACTGATGGAGAACTAAAAATCTAACCAACTCCAGCTAGTCCATAGGAGACGTCCAGAGCAGAAGAGGCGTTCCACACAAGAAGGTCATCCATGTATGGACGACCACAAGGTCGTCCATAGACGACCTTCCATGAAAAGGTCATCCTTGGAGGGACGATTGTCCATGGGAACGGGGTGTGCTCACCAAGAATGCTCCTGGACAACCCCCTAACACTTGGGGAATTCTTAAGTATAGATTAGCCTACCAGAACTGGAAATGGAACCACATACTATTATTCCAAGGCATGAGTAAGATCCACGTTCATCGCTAGAACTAATTAAATACTTAACTTCCAATGATAGTTATATGAAAATATATATAACTTCTATGGCGCTTAAGGAAGTTATCCCCGAACCCTCTAACCTCCTCAAATATAGGGGAAGTTACAAAACCTAATAACCATTTCTAAGGTACACTATATAAGCGTCCATTCAGACCAGACAAAGGTACGTTTTTACAATTCCCGAAAAGTTGGAACACCAGAATTTAAGAAAGAAACTAACTTTGGCATCAGAGGGTTCTTGACGGGTCAACCCCGATCACCTTTGATCGCTTGTTCTTATGTTTCAGGCCTTCAAAACAGCCGCTAGCCCTTTGAAGCCCGAAGCATCTAGTTTAGTGATTTTCTTTACATCATCAAATTTCATCTTGAGGATATATGTTCCATCAACATTAAATATGACTGCCCAACATACTGAGGTTTTGACCGTGACTAATAGATCTCACTCTTGATATATCAAAGTAACCTACATCTCATGATCAGGTCCATTATTCTCTCAGGATTGAGAGTTGATGTAAATAGAAGTCATGAGATTTATTATTCATTTGACAGTCGTTAAGAGAATAATAAATCTCACAGCGGTCCAGTTCAATATGTCTTAACTCTTAAAACATATCAACATACCAACTAGAAGTCTCCACTTCCATGATCAAGACAAATCATCTTAGTTGATATGTTATAGTCTTCGCAGATAAAATGCCCAATTTCATCACAGAATACGAACTTAAATTCTGAGTTTACAAAGAACTTGTGATTTATATCTTCTATGATTTTTCACATATCACGTACTATGCATCTCATGGACTAAGATAATGTCCCATTATTTCATTTATAGATAGTCTCATATAATTAAATAATTTAATTATTTATGACATGCCATGAAATTGGATTTTAGGGCATAAACCCCAACAGCTGCATTTGTACGTAGTAGGGTTTTGTAACCAAGTACCTTCTTGATCTTTATCATATGGATGAACTGAAGGACTTTGCAGTCAACATCTTTCTTAAGTCGATGTGTAAGCCGTGTACTGTGATCCGTGCATTGATTGGTTAGTCACGTACTGGAAGCTGTGTATTGAAAGGAGAGATTGTCACTACATTACAAGTCCAATTGTATATTAGGGTAAGGGTTCAACTGTAGGTTGGTATAAGGTACTGGAATTCCTTTACTTGTAACCATTTGTTTAAATAATAGTGGATTCTCAAGAATGGTGATCTTAAATTCACCCGATGGGGTTTTGTCTCTATGGTTTTCCCCATTTGTAAACAAATCACCCATGTCAAATTTAATTTCCGCTGCATTTAGTAATTTGGTGATTTGTTTGTGCTACTACACGTATTGCATGTTAAATTGACTTAATGAATTTACTTGGCTAATTAATTGGTTAATTTACCCAAGGGGTTAATACATTCTTGACCTATCAAGTAAGATCAAAGCTGCAAACTTCAACTACAGAGTATTGAATGCTTTATTTAGTGTGGTCACAAATGAGGAGTTCAAGAAGATATCCTCCACTGAAACTGCGAAGGAAGCATGGACCATCCTCCAAACAACTTATGAAGGAACTAAGGCTATCATGGATTCAAAGCTTTAAAGGCTTACCATGAGATTTGAAGAGATTAAGATGGAAGAGGATGAGCCATTTAACGAGTTCTATGCTAGACTGAAGGACATAGTGAACTTTGCTTTTAATCTTAGGGAAACCATTCCAGAACCCAAGATTATTAAAAATGTGCTCAGATCTCTTCTATAAAGATTCCATGCCAAGATCACTCCCATTGAGGAATCAAAAGATATTGACTAAATTCCTTTGACAGAGCTGGTTGGTAACTTGCAAACCTATGAATTGGGTTTGTCTAGGATCGGGAAATCAAGCAAGAGCAAAAGCATGGCACTGAAGGCCAAAAGCAATGACACCGATGAGTCTTATGATGATGAAGATTCTAAACCAAACCAAAGTGCACTGTTCCCTCCAAACCAAAGTGCTTCGGTTGTCAAGGTTTTGGACACATGAAACAAGAATGTCCAATTTATCTCAAGACCATTGGGAAAAGCAAAGCCCTTGCTGCTACCTTGAGTGACACCGAGCCTGAGGATGATTCAAATAGTGATGACAAGGGAATCTTAAATGCCTTCACTGCCACAGTAAATCCTACTGAGGGGATTGTTGAAAAGGTAGATGAAGAAAAGGACTTGGTGGAGTTTAAGTTTGAGAAAATGGATGAACAAGATGACATCCATACAGCCAATGCAAAACTATACAAGGTCTTTGAAAAGCATGAGAAATTGTATAGGCTGGCCACCAAGAAGCTGAGTGATGTGGAACTTGATCAAAAAGAGCTCTCTACAAAGGTTGATAAAGCTAATCAAACCATTGGAGCGTTGCGGTTTGAGACTAACTTCTTGGCTAAAAGGACCAAAAAGCTTGAAGAGGAGCTATTCCAGTTTAGAGCTCGATTGGAGAGGACTTCCAGTGCAAAGCTTGATGAGATGCTTAGCTTTCAGAAATCGGCTTCTAATAGAACTGGTTTGGGGTATGATTTCTCTTCTCCTAATATTGCTTCTTCTAGTAATACTGTGTTTGCTTCAACTGCTAATAATGTTGATTCTGATATCAATGATGTTAAAACTGTTTTAGCTAGTGAGAACATAGACAAGGGTAAATCTATCTTAGGAGCACCCTTTAAGCTTGAAAAGAAAGAGATTAAAAACCCTAGGACTAAAAAGGGTAATAACCAAAAGTCTAAACAAAAGAAGCAGCATCTCTATCATCACTGTGGAGCTACAAAACATACTCAACCAAATTGCTACAAATGGTTAGCCACTCAACAAAGCAATAGTATGATCTCATCTGGAAACTAGAATCAGTTTCCATCCTCTTTTGCTCCCCTTGGAGATCTTCTTAAGGCCCTCATTTTCCTTTCGAACTTGAACGATTTCAATTCTTCCCCCTCAATACCAGATCAAGGGTTCGCCAAACGGAAAGGTTCTTTCAAGGTATGGAAAGAAAAAGGCTCAAAGTGATTTAGTCACTTTTTCTCTCTCCCTCTCTTTTTTTTTATGCATTACTTGTGTGCTTTGCTTTCTTGTCTTTGAGTCAATCTAGTTTTATGCTATGCTTTGTTTTAACATGTTTTTGTTTGTTTGTTTTTAGTTTTTGCCTTATTTTATTTTTCATAAGAATAAAAATTAAAAAATATATATACAAAAATAATGTGTTTTTTGTGTACATTGGTACTTGTGTACCTTGGATGGCCATTAAAACAAAGTTTTCTAAACTTTGTATCTTTTGTAGCTTAGATGAGCATCTCAATGCACAACTAAGCAAGTGAGCTTTGTGGCTCGTGTTTGTGATGAGTAAGATTAAGTAATCTCTTGTACTTAATACTCATATCACTCTTTTTGATGAGAAGGACTAAAAAATCCTAAGAAAAATGTATAAATAACCATCTCACCACTAAAGCCTACCAATCATGTATAATATCTGTATGCTTCAGCATAGCAAAATTGTGATGTTGTAGACTTAACATAATTGGGTATTTCTTCTCTCTCTTATATGCCCATGCATGATATGCTCAAATGAAAAAAATATATATGCACAGAAAATCAAAAGCAAAAAGAATCAAAATGCTTTTAAATATGGTTGCAAGCATGTTTCTAGGAGATGTGGGAGTTATAGGATGTACCTCAAAAGTAATAGTCCCCATCAAGTAGTTATGATTGTGTGTGAGTTAAATTATTTTTCTCATATCTTAAATCGTCATAACGTGATACACTTATGTAATCTTGCAATGTTTTCACACACAACACGTAAAATTCTTTACTACTTTTGATACATGAGCAGGTACAATGTGATTTGGCCATCACAAGGAATACATGTGTTAATGTATGCTCACTAAACTGTCTTGACTTATTTTTGAAATATAAAATTGGTTAGACTTGTTGTGTGTGTGTGTGTGTGTGTTTGGATCTTAAATGCTTTTCATTCTTCTTGTTAAGAGATGTTTTGGAAAGCTTACAGTGTTGTTTGGATCTTTGGTTGAGTAGCTTGCTTGATTGCATTCATTTATGTGTTTTTCTCATCCTTGAAAATTCTGTTTTTATCAAGCTCGACAGCTTCTCGACAGCTTCTCGACAGCTCTCGACAGATAGCTATCTATCGAGACCCTTGGACTTCTTTTTCTCGACAAATCTTAACGCATCTTCAATCCATCGAAACTTTTTGGAATTTGTCTTAATAGCTTCTAGATAGATTCTCAATCCATCGAGAAAGTTTCTGTCTAGCCGATAGCTTCTCAACAACTTCTTAATCCATTGAGGCATTTTTGCCATCAACAGATTCTCGACAGCACCTCAACAGATTTATCTGTCGATAATTAGTGCTCGACGGATTCTCAATAGATCTCGATCCATCGAGACGCATTTTCTGTAAGTAGATCCAACGCGATCTCAAATCTCATTTTCTTCGATCTCTCTCGACAGAAACCAGCCCTTTCACCTCCCAAACACTTTTCTCTCTCTCTCTAAACCTTAAACCCATTTGATTTTTGGCCTAAAGTGATCATTTCTTCTTTGGTATGATCCTTCTTTCTCTCATTCTTCATGCATTTAGATCTAGGTTTAGGGTTTTTGAAAAAATTTTGGGGTTTTTGAAAATCTTTGAGTATTTTGCGAAATTTTTGGGTTAGGTTTTCCTTAAATGATGTTATATGCTCATGCATTGCATTACATTTGCATTTTCACAATGTTTCATGCATTTAGATGTGTGTTTTATATGTTTGAACCTTGTGTGCTGGTAGGGTTGGATTGGGCTAAGCCCATGATGTTTTTTTGTTGCACGTCACATGATGATCCATTACTCATGCATACATACCTTCTTTTCATTTCTATTAGTATATATGTTGATTGGTGCTTTTCTGTTTCTCTCTCTCTCTCTCTCTCTCTCAGTAGTCTGCGCATGGCACCTAAGCACAAAACTACTCCGTCCCAAAACCCTCTTCATTTCAGGGCATCATCTTCTGATCCTACACCTCTTCATGTTAGGTTCCGTGATGAGAAGGCCCGTAAGGACTTCTCGGAGAACTTTTTCAAATGTGGCATTCATTCGAAATGCCACGTTATCTTATTGAACTTCTCCAATACTACTCTATTGACTGTCATTCATAGGCGGGGTTGGGAATCTCTATGTGAGATACCCGTGAGTTGTCCCTTCGTGATCATACAAGAGTTGTACTCCAATATGCACGGTTTTGATTCTTCAGTACCTCAGTTTATTACTTTTGTTTGAGGTACTCATTTGGTAGTTACTACAGAGCTTATCTCCGAAGTGCTACATGTTCCAAGGGAATCACATCCTGATTACCCCAAATGTCCACGTCTAAGGACTGTGTCCAAAGATGAACTTCTGTCTCTCTTTTGTGAGATACCTTCTTCATGGGGTGAACGTCAAAACACCTCATGCTAGGGCTTTGCAAAAGGTCCAAGATTCCTAAAAATGGTGATGACATTTGTTCTATATCCCTTGTCTCACTATAATTCTATTACTAAGCCTCGTGTTCGCTTTCTGTTGTCCCTCATTGAGGACCTTACTATAGACTTTCCCTCTCATTTCATTCTCTCCCTTATAGATGTCTATAAGGATACGGCAACCCGTGATAAGCTTATCTTTCCTTCTGCTATCATGAGACTCATTCGCCACTCTCTATCTCTTATCTCGAGTCTACTCACTTCACCTTCATAAGTGCCTTGAGCGCGTCATCCATTAGACGAAGTGAGGCCCAGCTTAAACCAAAGTGGCCACAGACCGAGACAATGACTCCTCTAGCCTTCTTCACTCCATCCACCTTCGCTCCTTCTTCTTCAGTGGGTGGTGTGACACTTGAGATGATCATGGCGCAGCTTCAACACATGGATGCTTGCCTTGACAGTCTCACTAATGAGATGAGTTAGGTGACCACCCGTATGGGTCGTATTGCATGACATCAAGCTCGCCTTGGTGGCTTCGTTGCTTCTCCCTCCCCATCTCCACAAGCTTTGAAGGATGAGGACGATGCTAATGGCTCCAGTGCTAATGATGATGATGATGATGATGAGGATGAGGATGCTAGCTCTTCTAGTAATGAGGAGATGACTACTTCTTAGTGACTTGCCCTTTTTCATTCGTGACAAAAAGGAGGAGTGGTTTTGGGTATGAGGGTAGTCATATACTTAGGGTGAGAGTTAGCGTAGGACCTTTTTGTTAGGGGGAGTGTTTTTTTTTTTTTTGTCTTGAGGGATGTAGTGACGATTTATGTATCTTTTCTTTTCTTTTCTCTTTAGATACATTATCTTTTTGTACATCAATCTTGTGACCACTTAGTGATAGCAAACTTTGTACTTATTGTTGATATATATATATATATATATGATGATGTTTTATCGCTTTCACCTATCTCTCCATATGTTGTTTCTTTTCTCTCTTTATACACATGTTTCATATGTATAAAATATTTTAGTTTTGTCTCACACTAAGATGCCTTGATGAGTTTTGTTTAACGTATTTCAGAAAGACAGGTTATCAAAATCTATCATGTCATGAACTCTCTTCTTGCAAAGTTTTTCAAGAGTTTGTATTAGAATTAGATTTTATTGTATTCAACAAGTGAGTATGAATTGAGTGATTTATGACTTCTTTCATATTTCATTTGTTTGTTGTGGTTTTGTCACGGATTGCCAAAGGGAGAGATTGTTAGGACATATTTAGAATTGATATGAACATATGTCATTTAGAATTGACTAATCCTTTGACAAAATGCACTTTACTTGTAATTGGGTAGATCTAGGATGGTTTAAGTCTTCAAGCAACATATTGTTCAAGTCAAGAGTTAAAACCATGCAAATCTGTTCAAGAAACAAGTGAAGAAGTGCTGTATTTTAAAGCTCAACAGATAGCTCGACAGATTGTATCTATCGAGATTTTAAGGGCTGTCTAAGGAGATGCAACTTGATACAAAGTGATTATTCACTCCAAGCTATTTGTGTAGGGTTTCTTTTCTCACAACCCTAAACATATATAAGGAATATTTTAAGGGCTGTCTAAGGTGATGCAACTTGATACAAAGTGATTATTCACTCAAATTGTGACCAGAGACAATTTTTCCTAGTTCATATTTCTCTTGAAGAAGCTGTTGCATTTGTACATCGTAAGGTTTTGTAACCAATGAGCTTCTTGATCCTCATCTTGTGGATGAACTTAAGAACTTTGCAGCCAACATCTTTCTCAAGTTGGTGTGTAAGCCGCGTACTAGGATCCGCGCATCGATTGGTTAGTCACGTACTAGGAGTCGTGCATTGAAGGGAGAGATTGTTACTACATTACAAGTTCAATTGCATATTGGGGTAAGGGTTCAACTGTAGGTTGGTATAAGGTACTGGGACTCCTTTACTTGTAACCGCTTATTTTGATAATAGTAGATTCTCAAGAGTGGTGACCTTAAATTCACTCGGTGGGGTTTTCCCTCAATAGTTTTCTCCATTCGTAAACAAATCACCCGTGTCAAATTTAATTTTCGTTGCATTTAGTTATTTGGTGATTTGTTTGTGCTACCACGCATATTTCATGTTAAATTGACTTCATTAATTTACTTGGCTAATTGATTGGTTAATTTACCCAAGGGGTCAATACATTCTTGGCCTATCACTGTGTATGCAGGCCCAAGCTCACGCACGCAGAAGCAGAGACAGAAGCAGTTCTTCAACATTTTCAAGCATACATCATCTAAAATCAATCCTAAACATGTTCCCACCCCTCCTAATGTGTCAAGTTTTCATCTAAACCCATCCCACAACAAAACCCAAGTATTTACATGGCCAAAAACACATCAAAATGGAAAATCAGAGAGAAACTTGAAAATGAGAAAAAGCTTGAAAAACTTATAGATTCAACTATGGGAATGTGATTCTCTGGCTGGTATGTCAATGGTGGAGGCCCCATCAACCTCAATACTCCACTCCAGCGGATAAGGTGGAATGCAACAAAGGAAAGGATGTAGGAGGTCTTCTTGGCCTTGGGTGCCATTGGAGGAGATGAAGAGAGTTAGAGAGAAAATGAGAGAATGAGGGAGTTTGAGAAAATGAGAGAGTCAGAAAGTGAGAGGAAAAGAGAGATATGGGAGGTTTTTGTTGAGAGAAGAAAAGAGGAGTTATGAAGAATGTGAAGAGATGAGGAAGATCAAGAGAAGAAGAAGGAGAAGAAGAAGAAGAAGAAATGGTTGGTAAACTGTTGGAAAAAAAATGAAAAGGCGGGAACACATCTAATGGCTAAACTACATGTAGTTTAAGCCTCACCACTAAACTACGTGTAGTTTAGTCATGAATAGTAAATAAATAAATAAAAATTCATTCTCTTGAAAAAGGGAAAACATCTTAAGATTGCCTCAATTAAACATAAAATCATCAAAGGACTCCCTAGTGAGCAATAAGAGAAGCAGAAAACTCTTCTCCCAATGAATCATGTACATCCCAAAACCATTTAGATCATATAAATTCAAGAACACTATCCCCAATAAGGAGGCAGAAGATTCTTCCCCAATGGATCAAGTACGTCAAGAACATCATCCCTAGTAAGGAGGCAGAAGATTCTTCCCCAAAGGATCAAGTATATCAAGAACGCTATCCCGAGTAAGGAAGTAGAGGACTCTTCCTCAATGATTCAAGCATAAGATTCTTCCTTGAAGTTCTCAACGTACCATGAAGGAAGTAGAAGATTCTTCCCCAGTGGATCACACATCTACACTACTCCTCAACGAGTCCATTTCTACTACTTCTCAATGAGTTTCTCATCCCCAAGTAAGTCATGAAAGAGGCCAAAGATTTCTCCCCATGCACACCTACTCCTCAGCGAGTTTTCACCATCTCTAGTGGATCCAACAATCAAGACTACTCATGCTCATATCCTCTGAGAATTGAACATGCAGACACGGTAGAAAAAGGTATAGATGGAAATATAGAAAGAGCCCAAGGTCAACCTGAGGCAAAAGCCTTACCAGAAAAGGTATCGAAAGAAGTGAAGAAGACAAGAGGAGTAAGTCACTTGGAGAAGTTTGAGGCAAGAGCCCCAAACAGAAACCATAGAGACTATATCCTTTTTTTTTTGTTGGGTTATCTTGAAGAGCGCCCTTGTTTGTTTTTCTTTTTTCTTTTAAAGTGACTCTAGGATAGTGAGTCACTCGACATTCGCCATTTGCTTGCAAGTGGCAAATCAGGTTCTGGGATAGTGAACCTATCGTTGCTTGTTTCCTAGGCAACAAAAGTGGGACTTCGGACATACGAATCCCACGCAGCTCTTTAGAGTTGCACCCTGTCACATGTATGCGTGATGTGTGTTATGTGCATGAGTTGGGCCTGAGCCGTACGTCGAAACAAAATATTTTGTCTCTTATTCTTTTGATTACGTTAGCAAAGCTCACGAATCAAAAGATAGGCATCTATAAACACCACATTTTGTACCCCTTACGGCTAGGGCCCCCGTTCCCCAATGATGCTCAAACTCTAAGGCCAAAGGCTAGTTTAAAGCCCAATCAGATATCAAATTGACTTGAGGAGTGTTAAAATGAAAAATATAACCTTTTAAATGAGCAAAAATATTTTCTTGAAAATAAAATGACCAACGTGGCCATCGGCCCATGTAGCCAAAGCATGCGTACGCAGGCACTCTCCTGTGTACACAGCTAGGGTTTCAAAAACATAAAAATGCAAGTTTTCTACAATAATGGCTGAGATTTGAAATGAATCTCACATCATCTGGGAGTCACTCAAAACCCCATTTTTTTCCCACTATATAAAGTCTTACACGGTACATTTTTAAAACACACAAGAAATCCCACGGAAAAACCTAAGATTCACTAGAAAATAGTGAATCAAAAGGGTGTTTTGCACAAAATACCCTCAAGTTAAATTTTATTTGATTAGGACCTTTTCTGGCCCTATTCCTTTTAGTTCAACGTTGCTAATCGCTTGTTTAATGACTTGTGATAGATTTGATTGAGAGGAAGGGTCAAAATCAAAACTTGGGAACTCCTTTTTGAGGTATCAAGCTTTAACCTTTCTTTTTTTCTTTTTAGTCTTTCTTTTCTGTTTTAATCTCGTTTCTTTGCTTAGTTTATCTTTATACATATTTGCTTAGGTTATTTTTATAGTTATTTTATGTTCTGAGCATGTTTGGTTGTTAGAATTATGGTTTTTGTTTATGCTCTTTTTTTTGTATCGTGTTTTCTGGGCATGAGCATTCGTACACAGGTCAAACATTGCGTATGCAAGCCTCTGGCTACATACACAGGCACTTGCCTAGAAACTCTAATTCGAATTTCATATTTTGTTTGGTTTGCTTGTTTCACAGGTTTTGTCTCTATTTAAACTATTTTCAATATGTTTATACGTATTTGAGTCTCTGTCTTGTATGCTTGCTTTTCTTTAATATGTTTAGATTAGGGTTTTATGTTTTGTCTTGTTTAAATACCGTGAACATTCATTCACATGTCCATACTTAATGCCATAGATGTTGTGTTGCTAAAAGGTAAGTAAAGGTAAGTCATGCATTGGTATAAACATGCATTGGATGGTGTATGTTGTTGAATGTTTTCTTAGTACCTTTCAATTCCAATTGTATACTTCATATGATTTTGTGATTGCCATGATATGCTTGCTACCATGTTTGGGGTTGCTGCCTTGCCTTGAGATGTATGATAGGGTGTTCACATCTTAGATGAATGCTAGGGTTTCTTATTGCTTGCTCACTCCCAAGTGCAGGAGATCATAGCAATATAATTCTCAGAGTACCGAGGTCGAACCACAAGGAGCAAGATAAATTCAAAGACAATATAATTAAATAACAATTTTGGTGAAGAAGAAAAATACTTTTGCTTGGTGATTGTTAACAAGAATAATAATAAAAACTTATTTAAATCAATAATGTGAATACTAGGGCATCAAGGTGTTTCCCTATATTGATATGAAATTCTTTATGATCTAAGAAATTATATATTTCATAATTGATTGTTCTTATACAATTAAATACTTATGATTCGATTGAACTGAGACGATTCAAGAACGCATGATAACCTAGATTGATAATGCGGTTAGAAAAGTTTTCAAAAAACCCATTCACTTTATAACCTGATTTCTATTTCAAACTATTAGAAATTCATCTAAACAATAGGAAAAACATGATTGAAATTATTAAAAGCATAGAAGAACTAATACATCAAAAGAAATCTAATTGAACAATCAAATATGTCGTTGATAAAATCCTAGAAAGAATCACATTGAATATTCATACCGTATAAAAGAAACATAACCCCTAGCCCTAGCAAAGAGTTTAGGCTCCCATTAGAGAAAGGAAAATACAAGTTTTTCTCTACCAAAATTCGTTCTACACAGCCTCCCTTCAAAACCCTAACGTAAAAGTGTCCAAAGAAAATAAAACTTTTACTATTTTTAATTTTCGTCTAGGTTTACAGCAGTAACTTGTGAGTTAATTTCGACCTTCAAAAATTGAGAATTTTGGAAAACTCAAAATTGGAAAGTTGTAAATATTTAAGTCAAAGTTCCAACCCATTTAGTCTTGTGTCAATTGGACTTATGATGAGAGAGATACACCCAAAATACTGATCAGTGCTCAAATCAGATTTTTCCTTTTCAGATTCTGCTTCTTTGATTTCTTTCCTTATTTGAAGCTTCCAATCATGGTAGACGATCCAATCACTCTACCTGCACATCCTAAGACATTGAAGCATGGTACTTTAGCTCCACTTTAATTCTAGTTTGGCCTACATTCTCTCATAAATTCCTGTAAACTCATCTTTTATCACATGATTTCCTGAAAGTAGAAAATTACACACAATGAATGACAACTTATTCAAGAAATTATGTAAAGATAAATAATAGGATCTAATACAAATCATGGCTTAATTATACAAATTAAGCATAGTAATAAGGAGATAACGCCCACATAAGTATATAACAAATATACATTTTAAGGCGTTATCACTTATTTGGGTATGGGTTTGGCTCTTTATTGCTTTATGGATAGATATGATAGGTTGTTTTGGGATGAAAGATGTCATGTTGTATGCTAAGATGTATACTAGTGTGTGTGTGTGAGTTAGGATATAAGTATTGAACATGTTTTTAATAAGGTTAAGACGTAAGACACAATGATGGGAGGCCAACCTTAGGGTTGGGCGATCTTGGGTGCCTAACACCTTCCCAAGAGTGCACCTAAACTCCAAACTCATACTCTAGTAGTAAGAACAAAACGTCCTTTCTCAAAAGGACGCTATATTCATGGTTCCTAGACCATTGCAAAAACTAGGTGGCGACTCCATACCACCCCTTGTGTCCACAGCAATTCCTTTCCTCCACCCCAATCCACTCAGCTGAGGTGTACTACCCAAGCGACCACGTGCGTTGGCGCCCACAGTGGCAACTCCGCTGGGGATAGAGAGTTTGATTCCAATGTATCCTATTTCTTAATCTTATTAAATACTTGTTCAATACTTGTCTGCATACACTTCAGTTGGTTCCTTTGTCCCTTTACCTCGGTTGGTGATGAGTGGGAAGAGGAGTATGCTCTATTCAGGCCAAAATCATTTGAAGTTTATCCCACCAACTCGCTGTTAGGATTTGTGCCCTTAAATCCTATTGTATGATGCTATGTATGATATTATGTATGACATTATGTAAGACATGATGTATGACTTAATATTGTGATTGATAAAGTTATTTTATTATTATCTAAAATAATGGTAACATGAATATGGGACATTATCATATAGTCCATGAGATGCATTGTATGTGATTTATGTGAAAAGTCACAGAAGATGTAAATCACAAGTTCTTTGTAAACTCAGAATTTATAGTTCGTAGTCGGTGATGAAATTGGGCATTTCATCTGCGAAGACTATAACGTGTCAACTACGATGATTTGTCTTGATCATGGAAGTGGAGACTTCTAGTTGATATGTTGATATGTTTTAAGAGTTAAAACATATTGAACAGGACCGCTGTGAGATTTATTGTTCTCCTAATGACTGTCAAATGAATAATAAATCTCACGACTTCTATTTGCATGAACTCTTAATCCTGAGAGAATAATGGACCTGATCATGAAGTGTAAGTTGCTTTGATATATCAGGAGTGAGATCTGAAGTGATGATCAAAATCTCAGTATGTTGGGCAACCACATTTAGTGTTGATGGAACATATATTCTCAAGATGGAATTCATAGTCTCTTGATAGAGATATAAAATATTCCCTTGAGATAAGTTTAATAGTTTCAGTTATTCAGAGAGTTAGGCCTAACCACTTTAGTAAGAAATTACTAAAGTATATATTTATGAAATTGGATTTCATAAATATATAATGAATGACTTTAAAGAATTAAACCGGGTACTCAAGGATAAGATGTAGTAATTTACAAAGTGGCAGTCTACATTTATGACTTTGTGTTACTATGAATATTTTATGAAGGGGTTATGTGTATAATAAAGTCTTGGGATATAATTTATTAATAAGGCCTAGAGTGCAATTATATTTATATAGTGGTATTAAATATAATTAATGGTAACTTTGGACTTGTCAAGAGTTGACGGAAAAGCCCAAGGCCCATTGGAGCTAGTGTCTTATTGGTCCCTTTTGGTCCCACTCCAAGCCACACACTAAACCCCAATTGGAAAGGTCCAATAGGCCAGCCCAATTAGATAATCAGTTAGTTATAAAGGGAGAAACATACAGAATTTTTATTAGAAGAGATTAGAAAAGAAAAGAAACGGTGTGTGAGAAAGTGTGAGACACACTTTCATTCTCCCTTTGAAAAACTGATTGAGAGACCACACATCTTGGGCGTAAAGTGAAATTAGAGTGAAGATTAAAAGTGTTCCCAAGTGCTTCTAATCTTTGTTTTGAATTTCTCTACACCAAGGTACGCTATCTTGTTCTTAAATTCTGAAATTTATGTAGTGCACGTTATCAATCATGAATGAAATAGATCCTTGTTTGTTGCTTCTGCTATGTGTTTTGTATGAGATACAAAATCAGAATTTTTCCTTCACTCGCAATGTGTACCATTGCCTATGATGGGCTTTGAGTATGTTAACGGTTTGCCACCAATCCACAAAGATCCATTTAGGCTCTCAATTGGAATCATGGTCCACCTAGTTATGAGTGACCTACTTATCTATCCTTTTAGCTCTAAGGAGCCTACCCACACTTAGAGGATCCTAGACCCCATCAAAAGGAGGGTACCCTTTATATTTCTTATTTGTTCAACCATATATTTTGTGTTTACCTAATTCTAACGGACAAATAAAGGATATAAAATTAAAGGATGACCCAAAAGTTATGGCATACCTTAAGATATTTGGGATAAAAGAAAAGTGGTTCTCACATATAAGAGGTTTATCCTAAAGTCCAAAGGTATATCTTAACTTGAAAGGTTCATAAGACCATAGCTTAATTGCTATCATAAGCCCAAATCAAAAGGATTTTTGAAAAAGAGAACCTTAAGCTTAACGGTAATAAGTATGCTATGGACTTAGCACCCAATATCCTACGAAGTCCAACATGAATACGTTGAAGACTTTCGCTTGATCTTTTTAGCTTCAGATTTGTCTTTAGGTAAGCATCCTTCCCTAATATAGGCCAAGATAAGGTCCATCCAACTAGGATCAGGGTGTATACTAGGCACAGCGATTTCTTTCGAATGGCCTGTACTTGGATATGGGAGGATCTCCACTGTTATGATCCTAGGAAGTGAGTTGTTCACCAATGAGGCCAAAGTCTCAAGAGTCCACGTGACTATTATTTCCTCAAGAAATTTGACAGATATCTACTCCCACAAATTGAAACCGGAATGCCTAAACCTCCTTTAAATAGTATATCATCCTATACTCCTTGGCTTTAAATTCACCATTAACTTGATCCTCTACCAGCCTAAAGTCACACTAGAGCCTTAATCTCTTTGCCCCAGCCTGCTTAGCCATCCGTAGTCCAACTAAGAGGGCTTTATACTCCACCTCATTATCTTTTGCAATGATAAGAACAAAGAAGATTTTGATTCCTTCAAGAGGCATCTCCGCTCATCTTATTTGGCCAGTGGAAGTAGGGTTCATTCTTTATCTTCTCTATGATTCTATAGACTGGTTCTTTATATAATGTATTTACTACCTCAACTCTTTGTCGTGGCCTTTAAGGGTAGAAGTCCTTTCTTGGCCGAGGAGGAGGATAATCCACTATTTCCTCTATTCTTTCGACTACAAACGCTTTGGATTTGGATTTAGCTTGCAACTAGTCATCTTCCAGTCTCTTGTACTTTTCTACTCTCTCCATCAACTTGTGCATATCCGTGATTGGTCATAGGGTAAGAGAAGTTCTCAACTCGAAATCAATAGTAAGCCAAACTTTGAAAGTGCTAACGATAACCCCTCCATTATTTCCCTCGATCTTGTTATACAATTCATAGTAATGATCAAAGTGTGCCCTGAGAGTTTCTCCTTTCTTCATGGACATAGTGATCAAGGAATCAATTGGTTTTGGGACTCTACTACATGTGACAAACCTGGCACCAAATGCTCGGGTCAGCTCATCATGCCTGTAAATGGAGCCTTTCACCAACCCATCGAATCTTCTCATGGTTGTGGGTCCAAGGCTAGAAGGAAACATTTTTCATATCAATGTCTCATTCTTGGAAGAAATGGTCATGCTTTGGTTGTAGTGATTAATGTGCTCAATGGGGAGAGACTTGCCATCATAATTGACGAAGATGAGCTTGACAAATCTCCAAGGTAAGTCAGTACTCTCTATTTCCTCAGAGAAGGAAGAATGAGATATTTGTTGTAAAGCCCTACTTATAGCATCTTTATCCAAATTCTGAGGGGTTGAGGGTTCTTCGTGGTTTCCCTGTGCCCTGAAGCTCCTTGGTGAAGCTCCTCTCCCCACTGTCCATTGGGGGAGGGTCCTCTATTCCTGTCCCTTCGTGGGGGTGAATCCACCCTTTTGTATCTCCTAACTAGAGAAACTGATCTATCCCTATACTTGCACGGAGGAGTAGCAAATCTTTCCCTATACCACCAAGGTGGGGAATCCATCATTTCTCTATCCCTCTTATGACTCCCCAAGCTATATTCTCCTCTACAGGAATCTCCCCTTGCAAGACTAACATCAAGTTGATTTTGATGCTCCTCTTTACGTCTTGCATCCCACTACAAAACCAACACCTGAGACCTTAACCGATCCATTTCTCGGTCCTTACTGAACGAGAGGGTCTCGTAGAATTAGTCACCAATACCTCCCTCTAAGAAAGAGGGGACCCTTGCTCCCTGCTATAATTTTGGGGGGAATTTTCCCACAGACGACACCAATTGTGTAGGAATCAAAAACACCAGAAAAAAAAAATTCTAGACAAAAGTTCTTGATCAACACAACTAATTTCTAAAAAATGGGAGGTATGAGTCCACAATTGGAAGATTAACAAGATAGTTGGAAATAAAAAGTAACTAAATTGTGCTTTTTATTTATGAAAAATGGGTGTTCCCGTGGTACGAAGAGAGGTTCTAAGTGTTGAATACAAGTAAAGAAATTCCAACTCTCACACTCTCTCTTGTTCTTCCTTAAGTCCTTTTTTTCTTTTTTCTTTTTTCTTTTTTTCTTTTTTCTGGATTTACCTTCCTATTGCTCTCCTCCTCCTTTTATAGCCATATCCCTTCATTCTCTTGCTATCCAACTCTTAACTGGATTTGGAGGGATACTTGTCCCATCAGCCTCTTGCCCTACATTTATTGATCATGAAGAAGGACTTTTGAAGGTATTTTCACTGTTTGGACCAGTTATTCAGCATTTAATGTGGCTGACATTAGATGGGCAGAGCTCATTAATGCAGAGGTGACTGTTATATTGGACTCTGTGTTTTCTGCAATGTATTCCTTAGGAGAAAGGTGAGCAAAGGGTGGCCCAAGCTTAAGAGGAAGGTCGCTTCTCTACTAGTCTCCATCTCCTCGGGAAAGAATAGTTCTGCGGATTACCTCGGTAGCATGCCTAGATAGTCTTCGAAAAGGATGGGTGTAGTAGATTATCTTGTCTATGGGCACAAATGGTTTCTTCCCATCAGAAGTTCCTTTTCTCTTTTGTTGGACCCAGGCCAGGTCCACTCCTAAAATTTCTTCTTTGGGCTAAAATCTTCGAGGCGGATTTAGGTCAATTCCCCCCACATATATAATCATGATCCACATCTAACATCAATTTCTAATAGGAAGTGACAAGCTTTCTCTTTAGTGATAGAATTTTATTGTATCTCAGGTGGTCGAATTAATAATTACAAACACTTTCAATATGTATTAACATGTGGAACAATTACACTATAAAAGTATAAATACAACAGCCACAACTTTGATCGGATGGCTGAAAGTCTGCATTCATTAAACTTTATTTTAATGTAAAATAACATGTATATTAACAATTGATGAACTTTTGATATGTATCAACACGCATAACAATTACTTTCAATTCAATTTATGTAAGACCAAACTATATTTTAATGCCAGTGCACACTTGTATGGAAAAAATGAAAACACAAATAGAAAAGGATGATGTGAGCTTTAGTAAGCATTGTGTGAGCACCTTGAAGCTTAAAGTACACATTATTTCTATCACGGGACCATTTTGCTGTGACGGGAGAGTTGATATTATATTAGATATTGCCAAATTGGAAAACTACCTATATAATTTTATTTTTTAAATTTTGAGGCCACTTTGCTTTCAAGGGTGTCTTGATATTATATTGGATCTTGGAAAACTGCCAAATCAAAGACTATTATTATTTATAAAACGAATGGTTTACCAAAATCAAAAATAAAAATGAAGGAAAAATTCCATAAAATCTGTAGTCTTGATCTGAATGACTTTTAGCCATATTAGACACAATGTTAAGACCCAAGAGTTGTTGGCTTATGTGAAACTTAGTTTGTGTTTGATACAAATTATGATCCAGCTTTATATAAAAGTGCTACAGTTTTTAATGAGAATTTTTCTAAGACTTAGTCCATGTAGTGGAGGCTTTTTTTGTAAAATATAAATACCATTGTTTTAAATTAGGGTTGGTCTTATTGTTTTGAGAGACAAAAATTGTATTGCCACATCTTGTATTTTTTCTTGAAAATAATGAAATCACTGTAACTCCGTAGACATAGGCAAATTATCGAATCACGTAAATATTATATTGTATGATTATTTTTTGTACACATTTTTTTTCTCTATTTTTACATCTCACTTATCTAAGGTTAAATTCCTAGCAAGAGTCTTAAATGTTTACAATTACATAAGCAAACAGCAATTTATTCAGAATTCCATCTTCATCCAATTTCAGAGTGGGCTTTTGTGGAGGAAGAGAATCTAGTCCTAGATAATGGAAGGGGAGTTAGGAAACAGTATTATATAAGACATTAAACTCATGGAAGTTGACTAACAAAGTACCAAAAATGCCTTATTTCACAACAAGAAATTATGAGGCTAGGACAGTTGGTTAGATGTTGACACTGAACCTCTCCATAGTCGTAGGTTTCTCTATCATGGCAGAAGATACCAATGGATGAATCGCAACGCATGTGAACTTTAGTGGCCTATTTGTCTCCACCTCCGCTTCTTCTTCCTTGGGCCCAAATTTGCTTTTTATTACATTGTTTTTGTATGTGATAAGCCAAATTTAAATCCTCTCATTATTGAATTGTTTTTTGACACAATAAACCAATTTGAGAAACTATAGCCTTGGTCAACAACCAAGAGTCTTGAAGTAGTTCCATAGAAAAAAAGAAAAAGAAAAAGTCTTTAGCTCAACTTGTATCCCCTAGTATATTTGATAGAGACATCTAAGATCTAAATACCTCTACCTTCAACTATTGATGTATATAATAATAATAATAATAATAATAATAATAATATAAAATTGTTGGAATAAAAATATTCAATCGTCATAAAAGTGGGCACAACAAATTACAATCATTCATATTAAAATTTTATGCATTAACTCACAACATAATTGTTAAAACTTCAATCTGGATCATAGGATCTAAAGATCCTATATAATTTTTGAATTGTTAAATGAGTCCTGGGATTGATAGAATCACAAATCCCACTTAAACCTAAATTTTAACACATTTATAATCAATTTTTTTGGGGGGGACCATTTATAATCAATTGTTTGGACGTTTTTCAATTCAATGAAAAAAAAATTAGGTTTTGTAAGACTTTTCTTTTTGTTACGAATCCATAACTTTTCTTAGATAAATCTCATGCTTTGATTGACATCTTACATATTATGATTTTTGTAGACTCTAATTTCATGTCTATTGAGTCAATCACTAATATGAGAATCTCTCTCTCTCTCTCTCTCTCTCTCTCTCTCTCTCTCTCTCTCTCTCTATATATATATATATATATTGCTAAGAATGGAATTTACTTGAGCTTTGGAGAGCTAAATCTATTGTAGAAGAGTCAACCAAACTAGGTAAGGACTCACTACACAATTTAATGAGTAACTAATTAACTTCTATTGGATTGTTTTTTTAAAAAAAAAACTTCTATGGGATTTTTTTTTTAATAAACAGTAATACTTATTAGAATATATACAAAAATATTAATATTAGTGTTTTATATTTATTGCTATATAGTTGATGCTATTGCTATAAAGTATTATAGTTAAAACCTTATTTATTTTTTATGTTCATTTTTATTTTCTATTAAAGAAGAATTTAACACTTATGTTGATGATTCTTAAACACATCATTCTTTATTGTAATTGTTCACCTTTTTTTTCAATGAAAAGTAGATTCATATGATTTTTTATCCAATCAAGAACTCCCTCTTAACAATCTTATGTAGGCTATCAATTTAAATAACAATGGCTTCTATAAAATATTCATATATTTTTTAGGTGTGTTAACTTATGCCCATAGAATGAGTCTCACTTATATTGGAAAGTAGTAAATGTAGTAAAAACTAATTATAAAAAGTTCTAAATCCTTATATTGTGTTGAGGTCTAAAAAAGTTATAACACCAAGGCTCAAAATGGCACAGTGAGTGCACTCCATAGAAAATAAAAATAAAAGGGTTGAGCTCACCACAAAAAGGGGATGGTAGGTCCAAGCCCTTTAAAGGAATTTAAAGTCCAAAACCCATGAAAGGATAGGCCTTAGGGCCCATGAAATGAAGGAAAGAAAGGAAAAGCCCAGCCTGCCAAGATCAGAAAATCAAAAGGGAGTCCAGTGGTAAGAACTGGGCGATACCCAAAGACTACCAAGGGCTCGGGATCCTCGGAACGTGCAAGTAAGATTGAGACAGCTCAAAAAGAGTGCCAAGAAACACAAGGAACGAAGAACAGAAACGTCCTTCTCAACCACCCAATGATGCAGAAAGGAACCAGAAGGCTTGGATAGTGACAATTCATAAACAAGGGGCTGGTACCTCGGGGAACCTAGGAAGAAGAACTATGAAAGGAAGTAGCTAGGAAATCTTTCAACCTGGCAGGGATGGAATCAGCCCATTTTGGAAAATGACAAAAAGAAAGTGATGATGCGAAGAAATCAGTAGGCTGGATGCTTCGGACTTAATAGGACTGCCTGCTCCTTCGATGGCCTGGAAAAGAAAGAAAAGCGATCAAAGGTGACCGAGATTGCCGGCCAAGAACCCTCCGATGGCAAAGTTAGTCTTCTCTCCATATTTTTGGAGTTCCAACTTTTTGGGAAATATAAAACGTACCTTTTTCTGGTCTGAATGGGTGTTTATATAGTGTCCTAGGAACAGTTATTGGGCTTGTAATCTCCCTTGGATTTGAGGAGGTGCGAGGGTTCAAGGATAACTTCCACAACCGTTTAGGAGTTATATTTTCTCATATAACGGTCACCGGAAGTTATGCGTATGTTACAGAGTGGTGACATGTACTCAGGAATTCCGAAGTGTAAAGGGCTCGTCCAGGGGTCCTCTTGTGGATGAACCCCTTCAGGACGGGGTTGATAGCTTTCCTAGGATGAGTGCTGCAGGTGTGTTTTCGTCTATGGACGACCATGGACGTTAGCCTTGTCCTGGTGCTTTCTTTTGGACGACTGCTGGGGTGGATAACCATGGACGGTCTGGAGTACTTTAATTTTTCTTCATTTCTCATCAGTTGCCCCTTCGTCCAGGGGTCATGCAGCATATCACCAAACTTCAGGATGAGTTTTCCAAGAACATTTATTATTATTATTATTTTCTATTTTATTTATTTTTCAAACAGCGTACCACGTGTCATGCTTTCATAGGTGATTGGTCACGTCGACTTACCTCATCGAGGCAGATGCCACGTGTCACTTTCTCATTGGTCTTGTCGTTGTGAATACTGAGACTTCTCTACCTATAAATAGTGGTTTCCCTCTCGTGCCCCTCTCATTTTTTCAGATTTTCTATTTTGATACTTCTCGTCCGTCGCCTCGTCTAGGAGTGTTCTCAGCGTCCTTAGTATCTTTCTTCTAGAGCCAGGTATTCCCCTTACTCTCACTCTCAGGCTTTCCTTTTTAAGCTTTAGGACGTCTGAAATGGCTACCTGTTCGTCTAGCGACAGTGTAGACAAGGTCATAGACGAGTATCATGATTCTTCTAGCTATAGCACTTCCAGTAATGACAGTAGTAATAGTAGTGGCCACATAAAGGAGGAATATACCTCTGGTGTTCTTAGAATTCCAGCTGAAACCTTACAAGAAAATCTTAGGACGAGGGCAGCCTCTGGAGCTGATACCTCGACGAGTGTCCCGCCATCCCCCCCTTTGGACGAAGAAGAAACTGTGTATAGTTGTGCTATAGAAATCCCTTCTAAGACGGGCGAGAAGAGGTTAGACGCTCTTAGGAGTTGGTTCCAAATCCCAGACGATCTGAATCCTAGGTTAGCCGTCCGAGGGGAATGGTGTTGTCAACCCCGTTTTGGAATAGGTATTTACGAAGCTTATTTGCTAGGGGGCTTAGATTACCTTTAAATGCCTTCGCTAGAGAATTACTCACTAGGCTGGGCTTGGGAGTTTGTCAGTTTAACCCCAACGCGTGGAGACTTATTGTCTCTATGTAAGTCTTATGGAGGGAGGTATTTAATGGGAACCGTCCTATCACCGTGGACGAGTTTCTGTACTGTTATAAACCCTTTGAAAAAGTCAATCTTTAGGTTTTTATCAATTCACAGCTAGGGGCAATGACTGTAGGTTGATTAAGTCTTTGCCTTCATCTGACAGAAACTGGAAGACAGAATTTTTCTTTGTCTTTGGTTTCTGGGCGGGGCATCCTATCAAGGTTGGTAGAGATGTATTTGCCTCTTATACTGGAAAATTAGGGAGCCTTCGTCAAGAAGGTATGTTATGTTTTTCCTTCATTCTTTTTTTTTTATTTGTTTTGTTATATTTTATCTTTAGATAGTTGTCTAACCTTAATTTTCCTCTCTTTTCTTAGCTGTTAGACGTCCTTCTTTAAGTAAGTTTCACCGTGACCGCATCCACAGAGATCGTCTACACCCCGAGAGGAATTTTCACTCGTTAGTGACTCTTCGACACTTGCACAAGTGGGGACTTGGCCCTAATCCATCTGCTGAAGCCCTTGTGCAAGAGCAAATTGTCCGTAGACGTGAGTGCTTTTCTTACTTGAAATTTTGAAATTTTATATATATATATATATATATATATATATATATATATATATATATATATATATATATATATATTCATATGTACATGTATTTTTCAGGAATGGCAACCATGAAAGAAGACGGAAGTGATTGACGAGACGACCAGACTTAAAGTTCAACTTCAGCCTCGTCCTGCTGCTAGAGACAAGAGGAAAAGCTTGTCCAAAAACTTGGACTTGGGAAGCTTACCTAGTCGTCGAGGGAAGAAGACCAACCATGGGTCGTCCAGGCCCGAAACTGCTAAGTCTGACCCTCCGTCCTCCTTGTCGTCCATCACAGTCGTTGATGTTGAATCGTCTACGCCCGTCGGTGTTACTCCGTCCAAAACCCATGCTCCTGCTTCGTCCGAGCCTCCTCAAAGGATTTCTATGAACTTACTGGAGAATAAGGATTTAGCCTGGGAACGATTTCAAGAGGATATAACAGGTGAGGACGTAGTTGCGTGCTACGATATGTCTTTGAAGAAGTTTGAGCATTCCGGTGTCCACGATCTTTTTAAGGTGAGCACCTTTGTCTCATCTTACTTTAGCAATGTTATCTATTGTCATTTTTATCTCTTGAACCTTCTTGTCTTCTATGTAGGCAATGTCAAAGTTCATAGCTGCGTCCAAGCAGGCCACGTAGATGGCCAAGACGAGGATCATTCTTGAAAAAAGAATAGAGGAGATTAAAGACGACCGCAGAACTTGGGCCGAGGTGGCAAATAAGGCCAAGGACGAGGTTAAGGGGTTGAATGCTTTAGTGGGGGAGCTGAAATCTGATGTTGCTAAGAAGGACGATCGTCTTAACTTTCTTCAAAAGAAGAACAACGAGCTGAGTTTCCTTCTCAAGAAGGCTAAAGACAATGCAGTGGAAGAGTTCAAAGCGTCCAAGGAGTTTACCGACCTGCTGGACACAAACTATGCAGCAGGGTTTGAAGATTTTAGAATGGATGCTATAGAAAACTTTCCTGGAGTTGACTTTAGCACTATTAAACTCAACATTGGTGCTGCTACAAGTTCTCTCCTCCAAACAGGCTCAAACGATGTTAATATTGAAAATGATGCCACCACATAGCCATCTCAGGACGACCCCAATGTTGATGCCCCCCCTTCTTGAAGACAAAATTTTTAACTTAAAGTGTTATTGTTGTTCTGTTTTTCTTTTAGTTTGGTCCATTATTTTTTTGAACTCTTATTAAGATGTATTTGAGTACAATTATCTCGTTCAGAGTGTTCTGGATGAGTTTATTAACAATTGCCTTTTAAGACTTATTTTCTAAGGGTTTTTGGACGGTGGTCGTCTACCCTCTTTAGACTAATGAATATTTAGTTTTATCCATTATTTATTGTATGGACGAGTTTATCCACTATTTTCACCATTAATGTCATTGGCTTTTAAACAGTCTATGTTCTAAGTGTTGAATGGTCATCCATATGATTTTCTTATGGACAACCCACCTAAGCATGGACGTCTTTGTTAGCCAATCAAATCTTTACAAGTGTAACTCGTCTTAGGACGACAATGATGCCTTTGCCAGTCTTTTACCTCGTCCTTTGGGCAATTATCACTCGTCTCCTTGCAAGACGCTTATAATGTTTTACTCGTCCTAAGACATTGAGGCGTCTTGGCTAGATGCTCGTCTTTGGAACTTTATGCTTTAACGTATGCCTTGTTCTTATCTATCTACTTCTTAGACGAGTATGCCTTAGCTTTTTCTTTTTTCTTTATCCTCATTTCGAGGAAAGCTTATGAACGTTAGATCCCTGCGTCCAGAGATTTTCATTCGTCTTAGGCTTTTGCCTCCCTTATGGGTATCATTATGGAAACTAGATTAAATATATTAGAAATCCAAACCATATTATTGCATGAACATTGTCCACAAATATGGCACGCTTATAATCTAGTGCCTTATTAAAATACTTAAGAAAATACATAACCTCGTCTTTTACAAACTAGTCTGCAGACGGTGCAAAAGTTTATGAACTAGTGCACTTTTTATTCTTAATACACACTATAGTAGTAATAAGAACACAACAGTAGGTATAAGTAAACACATAGATCGTGGTTGTAGCTGTCCATAATATCAACCTCGCCCCTGGATTATTTCATCCAAGTTCATCACTGATAGTACCTCCTCAGGTGTTCCACGTTCCAGGGGTGCTCTAACTTTCGTCCGTCCAGGGCCTCCAGGTAGTATGACCCCTGCCTCTTGCAGTTGATTACCCTGTATGGTCCTTCCTAATTGGGTCCCAAATTTCCATGAGCTGGATTCCTAGTTGCTAAAGAGACTCTTTTGAGAACAAGGTCCCCAACACTGAATCGTCTGGGTTTCACCATGGCATCATGCTGCCTAGCCATAAGATTCTTGTATCTTGATGTCCTTTGTTCTTACCTCATCAATAAGATCGAGGTCAAGACGAAGTTGTTCCCCATTCTCTCTCTCTTGATACTTCATCACTCGATGATTAGCCATATGAACTTCTGCTGGTATGACGGCTTCCCTTCCATAGGCTAGCTTAAAGGGGGTCTCTCCTATCGGAGTTCGAACATTCGTCCTATAGGCCCAAAGAACACCTGGTAACTCGTCTAGCCATATCCCTTTTGCCTCCTCGAGCCGAGTCTCGATGATTTTCAGCAGGGATCGGTTCGCTACTTCTGCTTGTCCATTCGCCTGTGGATGGGAGGGTGAGGAATAGTGATTCTTGATTCCAAAATGTTTGAAAAGTCCCTGAAAGGTGCATTGTCAAACTGACGTCTGTTATCCGATACTAGTACCCTGGGTACTCCGAACCTACATAGAATATTCTTCCACACAAAATTTTTAACATTTTACTGAGTGATTGTTGCAAGAGGTTCGACCTCTACCCACTTGGTAAAGTAATCGATCCTTACTACCAAAAACTTCATTTGTCTGGTTCCCATGGGGAAGGGACCTAGGATATCCAGTCCCCACTATGCAAAGGGCCATGGGGCCATCATTAGGGTCTGGTACTCTGACGGCTGTCTAAGGACATTGCTATAGCGCTGACACTGGTCACATACCTTGACATAGGCCTTAGCATTTGCTTGCATTATAGGCCAATAGTAGCCTGCACGGATGACCTTATGGACTAGTGATCTCGCTCTCGAATGATTTCCACATGCTTCTTCATGAACTTCCCTCAAAACATAGTTTGACTCGTCCGGAGCGAAGCATCTTAGGTAAGGTTGGGAAAAACCTCGCTTATACAGCATTTTGTTTATGAGGACGTATTTGGCTGCCCTGACCCTTAACTTCCTAGCTTCGTCCTTGTCTTCTAGAAGCCTTCCATCTTTAAGATAGATTACTATTGGACTCATCCAATTTTCTCCCCCTCCTATTTGCTGTATTTCCGGAAAGTCTATGCTCAGCATGTATTGGACGTTGTCGTACTCGTCCGTAACTCCTCTTGCCGAAGCTGCTTTCGCCAAGGCATCTGCTTCCATATTTTCCTCCCTGGGGAGTTGAACAAAACTTACTGCTGAAAACTTTAGTGCAAGTCGTTTCACTTTGCTGAGGTATTTCTTCATCCGATCTTCCTTGGCATCACACATTCCATTTACTTGGTTGATGACTAGTTGAGAATCTCCTTTGACTATTATCGACTCCGCCCTTAAAGACTTAGCCAATTCCAATCCTTTGAGTAGAGCTTCGTACTCAGCCTCGTTGTTGGTGGTTTGATACTATAGACGGGCCGCGTACTCCAGCTTATCACCCTCTGGGGACTTTAGTATGACTCTAATCCCTCCTGCATATAGTGTGGATGATCCGTCTACATTAACAACCCACCTTTCAACTCCATCGTCTTTGTCCAGCTCATCCTGGCTGGGGGTGAACTCTGCAATGAAATCTGCTAATGCCTGCGCCTTTATCGCGCTCCTTGGAAGGTATCTGATGTCAAACTCGCTAAGTTCCACAGCCCACTGTATTAATCGTCCAACGGCTTCCAACTTGTTCATTGCCTTCTTTATGGGATGATCTGTTAGGACGTTGATAATATGAGCTTGGAAATAATGCCTCAGCTTCCTGAAAGTCGTAATCAAGGCAAAAGCTAGCTTCTCCATCATCGGATATCGTCCTTCTGCTCCTCTCATCGCACAACTTGTGTAATAAACCGGTTTCTAGATTCTCCCTTCTTCTCTGACCAACGCCAAGCTTACTGCGTGTGGGGACACCACCAAGTACAAATACAGCTCTTCTCCAGGTACAGACGAACTCAGCAACGGCGTTGTCATGAGATATGTCTTCAAGTCTTGGAAGGCCTTTTGACACTCGTCTGTCCACTCAAATGCCTTCCTGAGGACTTTAAAGAATGGCAAACACTTGTCAGTAGCTTTCGACACAAACCTGTTAAGGGCGGCAACTGGATTTTGTCCGGATTTGCTTCAATTCCTCTGTACAAAACCATGAACCCCAAAAACTTCCCCGACGAAACTCCGAAAGCACACTTGCTTGGATTTAATTTCATGTTATACCACCGAAGTGTATTAAAAGTCTCTTGAAGGTCGTCCAGATGATTTCCCTCGTCCAGGCTCTTTACCAGTATATCATCTACATAAACCTCCACATTTCGCCCGATTTGAGGACGGAACATGTGGTTAACCAGTCTTTGGTAAGTCGCCCCTGTGTTCTTCAAACCGAAGGGCATTACTTTGTAGCAATACAACCCTTGGCTTGTAATGAATGAGTTCTTTTCTTGATCCGCTTCATCCATCTTTATCTGGTTGTAACCTGAGAAGGCATCCATAAAGCTCAGCACCCTGTGACCTGCCGTTGAGTCCACCAGTTGGTCAATGCGTGGTAATGGGTAACTATCCTTGGGGCAAGCTTTGTTTAAGTCAGTAAAGTCCAAGCACATTCGCCACTTGCCGTTAGCTTTCTTAACCATGACTACATTCGCCAACCAATCTGGATAATAAACTTCTCGAATGAACTCTGCGGTAACCAACTTCTGGACTTCTTCCTTGATGGCATTGTCTCGCTTAGGAGCAAAAACCCTCTTCTTCTGACGCACTGGTTTGGAATAGGGACACACATTCAAGCTGTGAGTAATAACACTTAGATCAATACCAGGCATGTCTTCATGACTCCATGCAAAGACATCGAGGCTTTTCTTCAAAAACTAGACCAAAGCATGCTTTGCCTCTTCTTCCATGCTCGCCTCAATTTTAGTGAACTTCTAAGGCTGGTTCTTGTCCAAAGGGACGTATTCTAACACCTCAGTGGGTTCCACTGCGATCCTTCTCCCGTCTATACTCATTGCTTGTATATGCTCGTCTATCGCCAGCATGGCTAAGTAGCACTCTCTAACAGCCAATTGATCTCCTTGTACTTGGCCCACTTCGTACTCAGTCAGGAATTTGATGGACAAGTGGTAGGTAGAGGTTACCGCCTTCCAACTATTCAGAGTTAGTCTTCTAATAATTGCATTATATGACGATGCACAATCAACAACAAGGAAATTTACCTCTTTGGTTATCTGCTGTGGATATGCTCCAACGACCATTGGTAATGTGATGGTGCCCACTGGTAATGTGATGGTGCCCACTGGTTGCACCTTCATTCCTCCGAATCCCACCAATGGCGAATTCACTAGTCGAAGCTAATCTCATCCTAGCCTCATTTGCTGGAAGGTGGGGTAATACAAAATGTCCGCAGAACTGCCATTGTCTATCAACACCCTCCTGGTCATGTAGTCAGCAATGAGTAGGGTGATGACTATCGCGTCATCGTGTGGGTGGTGAAGTCGTCCTGCGTCCTCGTCTATGAACGTAATGACCTGCTCGTCTATTTCCCTCGTCTTAGGAGGTCATCCAGACAGCTAGATGTTCTGCACCACCTTCAGGTATGTCTTCCTCGACTTGGATGACTGCGCTGTCAAGTTTCCTCCGATAATTACTCTTATCTCTCCTAGTGGGGGTCGTGATGACTCTTCCACCTTAGCTTTCAGTTTCTCATCTCTCTGATCTCGTCCAAGGAAGTTCCTTAGCTTTCCTTGTCTAATGAGATTCTCTATCTGCTGCTTCAAGTCAAAGCACTCGTCCGTGTCATGCTCGTGGTCTTTATGAAAGCAGCAATACTTGCTCCTATTGCGCTTGTTAGGATCTCCTTTCATTTTATCCGGCCACTTCAAGGATGGATCGTCCTTGATCTGTATAAGAACCTGCTCTAATGGCATAGTCAGGGGTGTGTATTACTGATTTCTCACTGAGGAACTTGCCTTCTTAATATCCTTGTCTTTTCTCTCGTCTACCCGAGCCTTTGTTAGATGAGGTCCCTGATCTGAGTAACGCTGGTGGCCCGCTTCCGAGCGCTCTGCTCTCTTTCTCTTCTTGGCTATGATAGCATCCTCAGCATTCATGAAATTCTGGGCCGAATGGACGAGTTCGGCCATTGTCTGTGGTTCCTGCTTGTAGAGCTTATGGATGAATAAGTCAGAATTGACCCCATTGTGGAAAGTGACCAACAATAACTTGTCATCCATTTCGTCTACTGTCAAGGCTTCCCTATTAAACCGGGTAATGAAGGACCGCAAACTCGCATTTTCCCCTTGCTCTATAGTCAACAAACTAGAAGAGGAACGCTTGTGGCGTTGTCCTCCAATGAAATTATTGACAAACAACTTACTCAACTCTTCAAATGATCCCACTGAGTTTGGGGGTATTTTGCTGAACCATACCCGTGCTGGTCCCTTAAGTGTGGTAGGTAAAGCTCTGCACATAATCTCGTCCGGGACCCCTTGAAGGTGCATGGTCGTCTTGAAAGTAGCAATATGATCACACGGGTCACGATTTCCATCATACAAATCCAAAGAAGGCATTTTGAATTTCGAAGGTAGGGGATGACTGTTGATGGAAGCCGTGAAAGGGGAGTCCGTTCGGTGAACTAAATCATCCACTGGGTTCGCCCGTCTCATGTTCTCCCTCATCTCATCCATGGCTTTTCTCATCTGATTTATCTCTCTTTCCAAGTGTGGCACTCTTCTTAAAGCAATACCCCTTGTCTGATTTTCAGACTCAACATTTTCTCCTTCACCTTCTTGACTCTGGGCTCGTCCTTCCGTGTGCCCATCGTGGCACAGCCTCCTAAGGTTGATCTCCCTATTCAACTTCTGATTCTGACGGGTCAATTCTGCCATAGCGGCAGCCATGGATTGTATATGTTGAACAAAAGGCGGTTGCATGACAGGCGCTGACCTGCGATCGCATTAGGGATTACTAGAAGCATCCCTACTCTCTTGGTGGCCTGGGTTGGTAGCCCTTGATCTTGTTCGAACCATTCAGCCTTTTGTCTGGGAAAGGCTAATCGTTGACAACAAAACAGATAGTCGAACGAAAAGAACAGTGAATCTTTCCCCATAGACGACGCCAACTGATGATGCAAAGAAAATCAGTAGGCTGGATGCTTCGGACTTGACAGGACTGCTTGCTCCTTCGATGGCCTGGAAAAGAAAGAAAAGCGATCAAAGGTGACCAGGATTGCCGGCCAAGAACCCTCTGATGGCAAAGTTAGTCTTCTCTCTATATTTTTGGAGTTCCAACTTTTTGGGAAATATAAAGCGTACATTTTTCTGGTCTGAATGGGTGTTTATATAGTGTTCTAGGAACAGTTATTGGGCTTGTAACCTCCCCTGGATTTGAGGAGGTGTGAGGGTTCAAGGATAACTTCCACAACCGTTTAGGAGTTATATTTTCTCATATAACGGTCACTGGAAGTTATGCGTATGTTACGGAGTGGTGACATGTACTCAGGAATTCCGAAGTGTAAAGGGCTCGTCCAGGGGTCCTCCTGTGGATGAACCCCTTCAAGACGGGGTTGATAGCTTTCCTAGGACGAGTGCTGCGGGTGTGTTTTCGTCTATGGACGACCATGGACGTTAGCCTCTTCCTGGTACTTTCTTTTGGACGCCTGCTGGAGTGGATGACCATGGACGGTCTGGAGTACTTTAATTTTTCTTCATTCCTCATCAAAAAGAATAGCCCAAAAAACTAAGTCTGAAAAGATAAGGTTTAGAAGCTTCGAAAGAGGAGGGATTGGAGGTAAACTCTTTAAGGATATCCCATAATGGAAAGACAGCAAAAAACTTTTAAGGAAAAGGCACCAAAAGAAGAAAACTATGAGAAAACGAGGAAGGGACCAGCCACCAAAGCAGCTGGCACAACATGGGCTCTGGTACCCAAGGGCGCGAAGGAGGAGAACCAGTGGTACCCTGGAACCCTAGAATGACACTATAAAAGGGAAGTAGTCAACAGTAAAGAGGCATTCAACAAGAGTGAATCGAAATAGAATCATTAAGAAAACCTTAAAAGAAAGTAGTGAAAGAAAGAGAAATATTGCCCGGTATCCTAAAACAGCTACTATAGAATATACTTGGATTCGAAGGGATTTAGACTTTGCAAGTCTTAGAGGCTTAGAGAGCCATCTAAACCTGTAATTTTTGAGTTCATTTGGACCTTGAAACACGTCTTAGTGAGCATGTTGTAATTAACAATTAAAAAAAGATAACGAGACATCTTACATTACTTTTAAGGATCCCCTCATTTTATTCTGTGTTTTTTGCTTTATTACACTGCTCCTTTGTTGTTTCTTGCTGTTCAATACATACATGTTTCTTGTATGCTAGTATGTGTGTATTGTAAGATTCCTGCTTTGTGCATCACTTGGTTCGTAATCAGCCACTTAGCTGCGGTGAGCCAAGCCTAGTCCTTAACACTATAACTACAAGGCCCAGGGTCCTTGCTTCTATTTTGGGCAAGGACATTTTGTCAAAAGGACCCCCACATACTATTTTTACTAAAAGTGACTTGACTATCTAAGAAAAGTGACATGATAGAAATACATAAAATTTAGACTTGAATACATAAAGTTAATGAATCAATGGTCAATAGACTTGCAATTAATTAAAAATAATTTTTTTTTAAAAAAGCTCACAGAATTTGATAAATCAACAATAAGAGAACAGCAATAGCAGTGTGAGTAATAAAGTGCAAGAATGGTAGCTATGTTTTTTTTTCTTTTTTTTTTAATTATGACTGGTTGGAAAAAAAAAAGGTGTCATAATATGTGAAAAAGGTTGAGATTGAAGGGGTATTTTAGGAGATTTAACAAAATTTTCATTAAACATAAGTTCATTCTCTCTCATTCCTCCCAATTTTAGGGAAACAAAAATTTAAGATTTTGAGGGAAAATGAAGGAATGAGTGTTCTCTCATAATCATTTCATTATCTCTTACCCCAAATAAGGGAATGGACTTTCCATTCCCTCTATCAAAACTCCTAAACAATATTATTTTCATTTTATTCAATTCTCTCCTCCCAAATAAAAGCTAAGAGTCAATTTGGATTGAGGAGAGAGAGAGTGAGCGTAGTAGAGTTACCCAAAAATTTAGCTAATTCCCTATCAACTCTACTCCTTCTCTCCCTTAATTCAAAAAGACTATAAGTATTTTGCTTAGACACTCGAAAACCTAGGATTTATGACTTAAATGAGTCAAATCATCTATAGTCCATTTACCAAATCAATTGAATAGTATTACTAGTAAGTAATACCAAAAAGAAAGGTGAGCATCTCTTAGTAAGCCCAAGCCCACAAAGATAAAAATAAATTAACTTCCTCCCTCCTCAGTCCCCTACAAGGACAAGAAAAAGAAAAAGAAAAATAAAAATAACAATAAAAATAAATGCTCCTTATAGACAGACTATAGTCCTCTTGCGTTCCCCAACCCTAAAGAGAATTAAATGCAGCAGCTGGAATACTCACCCACCCATCCTTCCCAAAAAAAAATCTCACCCCTAATTCCCATCTATTTTTCACCCTCACAAATGGCTAATAAATTTCTTCTTCCTCTTCCTTTCCTCTCCCAATGTCCACCTCCACTTCCACCACCAACACTCCCCCAACTACCACGAACTACCTCACCAACCTCGGCCTCGGCTACGCCATCGCCATCGCTCTCGGCTTCCTCGTACTCCTCTCTGCTCTCCTCCTCTCCTCCTACCTCTGCTGTCGTGTCTCTCGCTCTCGCCGCTCTCAAAACCACCACAACAACAATATTAACAACAACAATAACATCCACGAAGAAGGTATTATTCTCCCTCGCATAATCTTTGTCGCCGAGGATGAAGACGAAGACCAACGCGACGATGAAAACGCCGTCGTTGGGCTCGACCAGAATGTCATTAATTCGTACCCCAAGTTTCAGTACACTAGGAGCGTTGGCGGCAATGGCAATAACACGACGTGTTCGATCTGTTTGTGCGAGTACAAGGAAGCCGAGATGCTGAGGATGATGCCTGAGTGTCGCCACTACTTTCACCTGTTGTGCATCGATGCTTGGTTGAAGCTAAATGGGTCGTGCCCGGTCTGTCGAAATTCGCCGCTGCCAACGCCGCTGTCGACGCCGCTTTCTGAAGTCGTGCCGCTGTCGCAGTACGCCGCGGATCGGAGGCGGAGGAGGTGATGGATTTTAGGTTGCTTTCATTTCGGTGTTGGGTGGATTGGGGTTTTGTTTTGTTTTTGTGTTCGTGTGTGTGTTTGGACTTTGGATGGTTGTTTGTGGGGGGTAAATGTATATTTTTTGGGTAGGTAGAAGTATTGGGTTTCGTTCAAAATTTCTGTTTATTTTATTTTATTTTATTAAATCGTTGTGGTTTTCGGTTAAATTAGAGAGGGAAATGGAAAATTCATAAACTCGTGACTATCTTTTATCTAATGGAACAGTTGGGGTGTTAGTGTTTCGCATAGGCGTTTGAGTTCTGGAATTTTACCAAATTGCTTGGGTTGTAAACTTACATGACATGTTTGATTCAGTGTTAGTGATTGTCTGTGACAATTGCAGAGTATGGAGTTCCTGTTTGATTTAGAATTAGTGAGAATTGCGACAAATTGTTTGTTACATTAGCTCAGTCCATTGCTATCCTGGAATGGAATGAAATTCTAACAATTTGTAATTTGTAAGTTTCTTTTTACTATTTGAACTTTTCTAATTTCATCTGCTTTCATTGAGATTAAAATTCACTGGAAGTCATTCAATTTGGGTTGTTATTCGGAAATCCTATTCATCTTCTTTTTCTTTTTCTTTTTCTTTTTCTTTTTTAATTCCATTATGTTGGATTCACAATTACAACAGAACAGATACTGCTACTTTCTAGTTTCTACGCAAAATGTACACTGGGCTATTACTGGTCTTTGATGTAAAAGATATATGGAGGAGGGTTAGGGTATTTCATATAATGATTTAGAGCACATTTGGTTTAGAGGTGTCTCAGTTTTCAAAACTCAGACTCAAAACTCATAACTCCCTACTCAAACCTTACCTTCACTCAAAAATTGCAAAACACATGTTTGGACTCAGTTCTCAGTTATATATCTTTACAACTTTTCTCCAAAACTGTGGACCCCACCACTGGTGATGTCTACCCACGTCTCATTACTTCTCCATGGAAGTCCATCTTCTTCTTTACTTCTCCCAAAAGAATGCACAAGAAACCCATAACCAAATCCCACATTGCCGAAGAAGAACAACAAAACAGAGCAAAAAATACCGAAGCCAAAAAATGGAGCTTCGACCCACCTGTCTCACAATCTTGAGGTCCGCGTGTCTTACGATCCAGCCTGGGCTCAGTCCGACGTCGTCTCTCGAATCCTCTTCCAATCACAGAAAGAGCTTTGTGAGATTTGGTTTAGCTCTCTCTATAGAGAAGAGAGAGCTCTGGGTAAAAAGAAGAACGGGTTGGAGAGACGTTACTTGATGGGACAAATCATACGGGTGAGTCCCATTCTTTGCTTAATTTTACAATACTGCCACTGAAACTCAATTCTCAACAACTAAAAACACATATTTCTTGTTTTGTGTTTCCATCACTCTAACTCAAAATTTGTGAGTTTTGAGTGATGGAAACACAATATGAAAATCAAGCCAAACAAAAAAAATTGTGTGGGTCCTATGTGTTTTGATAACTCAGTTATGGGTTTTGGATCATATCACTCAAAACTCCTCTAAACTAAACAGACCTTTATTTTGTTAATTTCTTGGTTTCAACTTTCAAGTATTTATTAATTATTATTGTGAAGACCAGATTCAGTCCACAGCCCAAGCGGTTTAGGCAATGGCCCAGTAAGCCCAAAGCAATGAATTTATAAGAGAGTGGGTCTGAAACTGAACGTTCAATGAGTTAGGTGATAGGTTGGTTCGTGTCAGGATAAATAATATAAACAGTTTAGACAAAAAAAAAAAATGCTCCTCGAACAGATCTGAGGAAGGAATGTTCTTATATATTTCTCATAGACTTAGGTCCGTTTGTTTTGGCTTCAAACCATTTTCGAAAATGCTTTTCTGTAAAAGTGTGTTTTGTTGTTATCGAAAATTAGGTCAAATTGAAAATATTTTCAGGGTTGACCGTAAAATAAGGCTCCTAGACGTAAAACCATTTCCGTTCTTATTTTCTCTTCAAACCATTTTTGGGCTTCAAACACGCAAAGAGAGAGAGAGCAGAGGGAGCAGAGAAGAGAGAGCAAAGAGAGTTAAGGAGATCGAGCCCCAACCCCAGATGTGCTGGCGAGATTGCACCCCAACACCGGCGCCGCCTACGCAATCACGCCGCCTTTGCGATCTCGCGATTGCGATCGCAATCGCCCCGCCTTCAAGATCGCACCGGTGCTAGGTTTTCGCGATCGCGTCGGTGCTAGGTTTTCGCAATTGCGCCGGTGCTGGATTTTCGCAATCGCGCGATCACGATCGCGATCTCGCCTCTCTCTCTTCCTTCTTCTCTCCCAGATTTTATGATTTTTTTTTTTTTTTGGGTTTTGTTTCTTTTGTGTTTCTCTGTTGAGAAATGATGTTATATATTTGTTTAGGAGCTGAGAAAATGTGAGCAACAAGTAGAAAATGTATTTTCTATAATATTTTCAAGATTACAAGCAAACACTTGAAAATATTTTCCAAAGTATTTTTTTAAATGCCACCAAACACCTAAAAATATTTTCCTTTCCCGAAAATATTTTCACCTAAAAATATTTTACACTTGGAAAACATTTTACATCCAACCAAACATAGCCTTATACAAATATTCAAATTCTTAGTTATACAGAGTTTTTTCTCTCTCTCAATCTCAGATACCCCCTTTCTGTCATGGAGTTCTTCCCTTTTATATGTCCTCTTCTTTCATCCCAGTCTTCTACGTGTAGATCAGATTGTTAATCTTCTTGATATTTTTCCTATCAACACCTTCTTAAAGTCTTTATGGGTAGCTGTAAGGCTAAAAATTACTGTTCAGGTATCACTTCCATATTAATGCGACTAGGGGATTAGATGCAGAGCATTCAATGCGATGGTAGCAGCTTTCTACTCAAATATTTCTCATCTCTTTGGTGACTCATCTCTCATTGAAACTTATCCTCCCAAGCATGATTGCCCACTGCCTAGGGCTTGATGGATGGTCAGACTTCAAGCCTCTAATCTACCCTCCGAGGAAGAGTAGCTCATCGGACAACATCACTTGCTCACTATAACTCGACCTCTTCTTTGGCTCAATAACCTATCTGTCTTCACCAATATTTATCTATCCTCGGGCTATTTGACGTTTTCAGACACGACCCACAGTCCAATATCCTTATCTGGGCCGGGCCCTTCGTCCCTACAATTATAATAAATTTCACAATATAATTTTTTTTAATAATTTAATTATACGTTGGAGAGTAGAGATTTGAACACCAATGGCTTCACAATATATTAATAGGTACTTAGTTGGTCAAAATAAAAAATCTCAAGAACATCATCGAATAAATAAACTTCTAAATGCTGAAGAAAAAAAAATTGCATAGGTTAACTTCATAACTCAATTGGCTGACATTTTTTTGTGTTTTCAACTGAAATTAAATCCCTAAACCCCATTATCGATGTAACATAAAAAATAAAAAAATAAAAAAAAAAAGGAAGAAGAAGAAGAAGATAAGCTTCTAAGACTTTTCAAGCGCCCTTTAGAGCATAACGCGTTGGTAGTCTCGAACTTAGTTATACCTGCAAGTCTAAGAGTTGCCAGGTTCGAGTCGTGCGCTTCACTAAAATACTGTACTACAATGCAGATAGCCTTAATGTGCCCAAGGGTGCCCCACGCCATCAATAGCAGGTTTAAGTGTACTAGGTCAATGATCACATGCGACCCTTTTTTGTTCATAAATTTTTTTATAAAAAAAAAAAAAAAAAAAAAAAAAAAAGTCTTTTGAAGTAGACTCAAGATCCTATCTACACCATAAGGATTACCCTACAATTGTGTGACATATGAATATGGTGTATCAAACTCAAAATCAATTATCAATCAGTTAAACTAACCCCTAACATAACATTATGAACAATTTAGCATTTTCAAAGCTTCACAGAAATCCTAATGTTCCATTTAGATTGAAGGGGAGGGATGAGGAATAGAGTAGAATAAATTTGATTTAAAATTAACCTATTTTTAACTAACTCTACTTTACTTTTTTCAACTATCCCTCCTTTTGCCTTTATTCAAACCGCCCTAAGAAACATGTTGTTAGAGTAATTTGGTGGGTACGTTGCTTTGCTTGGTCCCATTAATAAAAACACTGTCAAAAGGAGGGAGGGGAGGTAGAGGTAGTATCTTCTTGTGAAATGTCTCTCTCATGCACGTGTATGAGTTAAAATTCTCACCTGCTATATAGGTAAAATCTTTCTTTTAACATCTATATATATATTTTTTAGAGAGTCAACATCTATATATTAAGTCAGTTTGACATAATATAAAAAGAAAGAACAGGGTGCATTGGAGTATGGTACACGGTGATGTAAAAATTATAAAATATTGGATTGGAAGGGATGATGAGCTAACAAAGTACTAACTTCTATGAACTCAAAGCAGGCACTTCAAATAAACTACTCCAAATGCTTGGAAAATCTCCCTAGTAGCTTAAAACCAAAATAATATTACCAATAAGAAAGTACGTAAAACTCTAGACTCTGATCTGATCTGATCTCAATATGCCTCAGTCCCCATTTCTTCAGCAACAATTAAACTGCATAACTTGGTCAAGACTCAAGATCAACCAACCCTTCCTACTCTTTTCTCTTCCAGCCAAAGTTTTTAGCTTCCAGTGTCAGGTACTTCTGCTTGCCATTTTTCCAGGTACCATTCCTCTAATTCCCTTATCTTCAGATTTCAGTCCCAGGTAATTTCTATATGCCATTTTGCCCATTTCTATGACTCTCAATCTGAATCCTGACTTCATAGTTTCATTGTTTATGATTTATTGGTGTAAAGATCATTTGAGTTTTTATAATTTGAACATGTTAAAGCATCTTCTTATTGAGTAAAATACAGTTGATGTGATGTGATACTTTACATCAATAAATTGCAAGTCACCTAATACAAGAATTAATTACTTATCATACTACTTTTTGAGCTTATGTCATTTCTAAATCTGAGTTGAGAGTTTTAGAACAAATTCATGCAAATTTCATTATATTCATGATTTTCTAGAGTTGTGACTGCCGCTGCTGTTCTTTCTTCTCAGAAGAACCCAAGAATTTTCAAATTCAATCTTGGAAGAACAACAATGCGAAAACCAAATGTTTTTACAAAGTTAGGAACATGCAGAGTGTCTCACAGGCCAATCTTTGTATTGGCTACCTTTATCATTCTTATCTCTGTTGCCAGTTTATCCAAATTCTACTCTCTCAGATCGCTTCTTGTTACTAATACTTTCATCAACCACCTTACCCCTGAGAGCCATGATGGAAGTGGAAGTGAAGTTAGAATTACCATCCAAACTGTCATTCAAAAAATTCAACAAGAATTGATTATGATGAGAGATATTCCCACCGAATCATCCTCATCAGCTTCTCTAATAAGGCACACTGCATTTCTAGCTGATATCTTAAGGCTTATTGAGTCAGTACAGGCCTCTTTGCCATTGAATGTAAAAACTTATAAGCAGAAGAGTGAAAACAGTAGTGCACATCCTCTAAAGCAACAATCCAATGAATTTGCTGATTATTTCTTCATTGAAGAGATTCGTAAGTACGTCAAGATGAAGCCCAACAGACTACGAAAACAGAACTTCATGGGAGCAAATGGAACTTTCACTAGCATTGGTCATGCTTGTTTTGCTATGAAGAAAGAGCTCGAAGAATACATGAATTATGATATTGAGGAAATCTGCAATGATGATTGGAAACTAGCTCAAAAGCTCATGGTTCATGGGTGCGATCCATTACCAAGGAGAAGATGCTTCTCAAGAGCTCCACAACTATATTACAAGCCGTTCCCCATTAACGAGTCCATGTGGAAGCTCCCTGACAATAGAAATGTTCGGTGGAGTCAGTATCGATGCAAGAATTTCAATTGCTTGGCCAACAATTCCACTGGCAAAGGATTCTTCAAATGTGCAGATTGCTTCAACCTTTCATATCATGAAATGCCCAGATGGATTCAACAAGTAAATATAGTCCCGAATTCAAACCTGACTGCAGATTTCCTTATACCAGAAGTGCTTGGTATTAAGCCAGGGGAGATCAGAATTGGATTGGATTTCAGTGTTGGAACTGGGACTTTTGCAGCTAGGATGAGGGAGTTCAATGTAACAGTAGTCTCAGCAACTATCAATCTAGGGGCACCCTTCAATGAAATGATAGCTCTTCGAGGACTTGTCCCTCTCTACCTGACAATAAATCAACGGCTCCCATTCTTTGATAATACTCTAGATTTGATTCACACAACCAGATTTCTCGATGGTTGGATTGATTATGTGCTCCTAGACTTCATATTGTATGATTGGGATAGAGTTTTAAGGCCTGGGGGTTTGCTATGGGTTGACAGCTTTTTCTTTTTGAAAGAGGATTTGGATGATTATTTGAAAGCTTTCAAGATGCTAAGGTACAAGAAACATAAATGGGTTGTCGTTCCAAAGCTAGATAAAGATGACAGAGAGGTGTTCTTTTCAGCTGTATTAGAGAAGCCACCTCGGCCATTCTGATGATTACCTGTTGGAGTATTATACGTCCTATTTTGTCATGATTATTGTACAATTTTTCATTTATATATCTCATAACCATAATTCTCATATACTTGAATGGTTTATGGTAGTAGGCATTTAAAACTCAAATTGTTTCGTGAATTCTAGTTAACTGGGTAAAACTTTTTATTATTAAATAAGAGGACATGAGTTTGAATCTTGTCTACACAAACTAATTAATGTCTTATCGTGATAATAAAGAACAAGTATCATTTAGCGAATGTTATTGATTTAAGATTTTATTGTAATGTTTTTTTTTTAATTTATAGAAAAAAAAAACAAATAAACAAAACAAAAAAATCAATGTTTCAAATTTCAGAAGAGTTAGAAGTGAGGAAGAACCAAATTACCAAAATCCATTGTCCTAGTAGGGCCAGTACGGTACTTTAGCCTGCCAGGCCCAGTTAATTAAATCCTCGCCAATTATATTTTGGACCAATTCCAATAATCTTCTGCTACAGAGGCCTTCCTTTAGGCCCCTTCTAAGGTTTCTATGGCCCCATCCAATTTTACCCTCATCTGCCTGAATTGCTCATCTAATCGACTATTCTTGCATGATGCCATTTAAAAATTGGGTTTAGAAACATGTGAAAGAGAATTCTATGTACTTGTTTTCAATTGTCAACCAAAGTATTAGAATCAAAAGGGAGAGGGATCTCGTGGCATTTTCATGATCCCTAGAGGTCTTGTGCTCTTTTTAAAATTTGCTTCCTAGTGATCTATTTTAATGTGCTCTAGCCTAGCATGGGGCCTATCTGGAAAGTGATACTAATTCCACCACCCATACTTTATATGTGCTTACCAACCAAAGTCATTGCTCATCACTTAAGGTCTTGATATGTTGTGCATCTTGAACCTCAAAAAGGACAGTGTGATGATGGTTCAAACTTAAGGACTATTAATTTCTACCTTTTTTTTAACAATTAGTATTCACGTTAAAAGTCTCGTAATATAATGCTATTATCTATTCTCCTCTATAAAGAGAATCAAGTTTGAATTACTCTCCTCCATTATTATAACTGCAAGAGAAAGAAAGCTCAATTGGCATATTTTGGTGTTTTCAATGAGGACATCAAATGTTCAGATCTCAACTCCCTCATTGTAATCTTAGAATTATCAAGAGAGAGAAAAAGAAACAATTGGTGCAGAGGTAAACAAAACTCAGATACAATACTTTAAGTGCCATACAAGTTTTCTAATTAAATGCTTCTTTTCGAAGACAATTAAATTTAGTATAACCATGTGTTCAACTAAAAAAAAATTTACAACCATGTGTTTAAATTTAGTTGAGGAATATAATGTTTCATACCTAAATTATCTCTCACCGATTTTCCTTGAAGCATTTTTTATTTAAACAAAAAAAAATACAAAAGATATTCCAATGCTTCCAAGTGAGTGAATGAGTTAGATTTTCTTTTGGGACCAAAGATTAAACAATCTACCAATTTTTTTTTAATCTTTTCAAGTAATTAATTGCCCAAAATTTATCACAAAGTTATACTCTAGATTAAAATTTGATTTTTCAAATTTTCTTTTTGATAGGTATGATTTTGAATATGTCAATCAATAAGTTTAGTGACACAATTCATCTATGTGAAGAGTTATGAGTGGTTAAAAAAATAAATGTGTTCACAACTCATCATATAGATGAGCTGTGGTAAAAATTATGAAATATATCATGTAGTAAACATTTTGTATTTCAAAATCTGACTAATAATTGTATTTTTTTTTTTGTTTATCCTTTTGTAGATGATAATATATTATATATAAAATAGATCTTGTGGGGTAGTTGGTTGAATAAGTAAAATTTCTTATCATTAAATAAGAAATTTAAAATTCAATTTCACTTCCACATGTACCAAAAATCAATCGTGTTAGTAGCGTTTGATACGGGGTAATATGTTAGGATTCCCATGAATGTTTAAAGATTCTCATATTTGGTTGCAAATTACGCTAGGGAATCAACTGCCAAGGGAATCTGGATTCCCTCCTTAAACCTCTCTCAGTAGGAATGTGGAATCTCTTTAAAACATGTGAGAATCCAGATTCCCAAGCTTAAAGGAAATTATATTTTTTATAAATTGACAATTTTAGCCTTTTTTCTTATCATTTAAGCAATTAAGATAAAATATAAAATAAATTATTATGGATTAAATTCTTTTAAAAATAATTATTAAGAATAAAAACATTTGAGAATTTAAATAGTTATTTTTGTATTGTACCTATCATTTTGAAATGTTAGATTATAATTAATTTTAATGAATTTATCATAATTAATAGTTTATATTTAGTTTTTCATTATTTATTTAGAGGAAGATTTTTTTTAAATGACTTGGTAGTTCACATTCAAATCTAAGGATAGAATGAGAAAAATAAATAATTCATTTAAGATTCTTGGGAATAAACCAAACATTGTCATCTTAAATTCCTAAGAATCTTAAGAGATTCTCAATGAAACCAAACATAGGAATAGCTACATTCCTAGGAATGTGATTCCTGGAAATCTGGATACCAAGGTGACGTTTGGTACGAGGTAATGTTTTAGGATTCTTAGGAATGTTTAAAGATTCTCATGTTTGGTTACAAATTACGCTAAGGAATCAGATGCCAGGAGAATCTGGATTCCCCCCTTAAACCCCTCTCAGTAGGAATGTGGATTCCCTTTAAAAACAGGTGGAAATCCAGATTCTCAAGCTTAAAGAAAATTGTATTTTTTATAAATTGACAATTTTAACCATTTTTCATTATCATTTAAGCAATCAAGATAAAATATAAAACAAATTATTATGGATTAAACTCTTTTAAAATTATTATTAAGAATAAAAGCATTTGAGAATTTAAATAGTTATTTTTGTATTGTACCCGTCATTTTGAAATGTTAGACTATAATTTTAATGAATTTTTCATAATTAATAGTTTATATTTGGTTTTTCATTATTTATTTAGAGGAAGATTTTTTTTTTTTTTAAGGATTTAGTAGTTCACATTCAAATCTAAGGATAGAATAAAAAAATTAAATAATTTATTTAAGATTCTTGAGGATAAACCAAACATTATCATCTCACATTTCTAAGAATCTTAAGATATTTTCAATGAAGATTTCTAAAAATCTAAATACCAAGAATAATGTGGATTTCTCGTACCAAACGTCACATAAGAATAATATGGATTTCTCGTAACAAATGCTACACTAGTGTTTTCTCTCGTCTCTCCAAAAAAAAAAAAAAAAAGATGCGATTTTGCAAGTATAGGCAAGTAAGTGTACGTGGAACCCACTACCCCCGACCAGAGAAAAAAGTACCATCCACAGCCGTCCTTCCACTACATCCATCAGCCACGTGGTCCCAACCTTTTCACCAGGCCGGTGCTTTCCCCAATCCCCACCGTCCATCCATCATAGTCAGACACTGCCCACCCGCGCCTCTACACACAAAAATACACCGTCAAATCTAACTTCTTCTTTTCTCGAACATGAACCCCGTTTTAACGCCGTTAAATTCCCCGAACCTTAGGTTGGGACTATGTCTATTATATATAAATGCTACTGAGAGTGAGATTCATTAATCTCCAATCCTATTATTATTATTATTTTTTAGTTCTTTCTCACTCAAACTCAAACCAATATTGAAATTTCAATTTTTTTTTTTTTATTTATTGCTTTTGGTGAAATGGCGGAGCATTCTGAGAGCGGTGGTGTTTCGGCAGTGATGGAGAAGATAAGCGAGAAGATCCAGGCGCACGATTCATCTTCGTCTTCAGATTACGATTCCGAAACCGATTCCGAGAAACCGGCATCGGTAAAGGCTCAGATTTACCGGCTTTTCGGCAGAGAGAAACCGGTTCACAAGGTTTTCGGTGGTGGAAAGCGTATGTTCTCTCTCTCCAGTATGAGATCTGTAATCTGATTCATTAGGCATTAAATATGTGTGTGTATTTCAAGCTCAATGTGGATGTGTTTGTTTCATTTTCTGATAAGTTGCTTTTTAAATGAATGGCAAAACGGTGCGTTTAGTGGGTTTTTTAGCGATCTGTGATTAATATTGAGTTGAGGTGAATCGGCAAATGGCAATGGCACATTGTGACTTGTGATAGAATAGAATGGAGGAAAATAATATATGCAGTGGACGCGGACTCTAATCTATGTGTTGAGAGTATATAGCTGACCCCCCAAAAGAAAAAAAGAAAAAAGACTTTGCTCTTGTTGTCGTTGATGTTGTGTGCAAGTTTTGATTCTATTTATGCCTTTAAATTGTGTTGGTGGTGCAGCTGCTGATGTGTTGTTATGGAGGAACAAGAAGATTTCAGCCGGCTTTCTGGGTGGAGCTACTGCCATCTGGGTTCTTTTTGAATTGGTCGAATACCACCTGCTTACTCTTGTATGTCATGTTTTGATACTTGCTCTTGCAATCTTGTTCCTGTGGTCCAATGCTCATACCTTTATCAACAAGTAAGCCTTTTTGGGATTTTACATTATTATTATTATTATTATAATCTATACAAGATTCAGCCATACCAATGTAGTCAAAGGCTATCTGTAGACATCAAATCCTTGTATCGCCTGGGGCGTGATGAGTGAGGCTCTAAAAAGTACTCACCAGAGTCTGAGTGATTCAATGAACTCTAAATGTACCTCAAATCATATGTATTAAAATGAGAATTTTTAAACTGTTAGAATGCTTTATTCAATAACTCATTACTGAAATTAATGGGGAAAAAATCTATTTCTAAATTGACGCAGAAAGAAATATAGGTGTGTGAGATAGAGAGAAGAAAGTAAGAGAAAGAGACATCCACTAACTTGAATTAAAGTATAGAACTTCTCTTCGCTAATTTCATTGAGGCTGTTGAGCGCCTTACAGATTGTTTAAGGTGCTTGGTTACTCATATAGCCTCACCAGAGTTGCCTACATTGGTCCTTAGGTGATTATGCCATGCTTTTTTATGTCCTTTGACTACATGAGGCCATGCGTTGTATCTGTGGTTTCATTTAACTCATTGCTTAAGATCTCTATTTATAGGACTCCTCCCCGGATCCCAGAAGTTCATCTTCCTGAGGAGCCATTCTTGCAAGTTGCTTCTGCACTGAGAATTGAAATTAATCAGGGGTTTGCTGTCTTGCGGAATATTGCATCAGGAAGAGATTTGAAGAAATTTCTCATTGTATGTATTATTTTACTTCCATGTCTCTTTGGTAACAGCTTCACATTGTATGTTATATCATTTCCTCTTAACTTGGCACTCTTGTTAAATACTTTTATTGTGTCATAAAGGCTTTAAAATTTGCTGTCTTTGAGATTTTGATCTTTACTGTTAAATTTACACTATATTATCATAAGTTGCATACAAAAGCAACAACTAAGCCTTGGTCCCAAGACTCATGGATGAATGTGGAGCTTACTACATTTGCTAGTTTCAGGATCTTTAACATTATCCTGACTAGCAATTCTATGGGTAGTTTATTTAGTTATCTGGTTTCTAATAAGATCAATTTTTGGATGTCAGGTTATTGCTGGCTTGTGGGTTCTTTCCACTGTGGGGACTTGGTGTAATTTCTTGACCTTGTTCTACATATGTAAGGACAATAAAACTTGTGTTTATTCACATGTATTTTATAATCAGTTTCATATTATATTCTTAATTCTGATCATATTGATTTGAAATCAGCTTTTGTTTTGCTGCACACTGTGCCTGTTCTGTATGAGAAGTATGAGGACAAGGTTGACCCATTTGCTGAGAAGGCAATGATTGAGATTAAAAAGCAGTATCTAGTGTTTGATGCCAAGGTTCTGTGTAAAATTCCAAAAGGTCCGTTGAAAGGGAAGTTGGCCTAGAGAAGTTGAGGCTTTTGCTTGTGGTGGACTCTAAGCTAGCACTGGATTTTGCTTGTGGTGGAAGTTGGCTTAGAGAAGTTGAGGCTTTTGCTTGTGGTGGACTCTAAGCTAGCACTGGATTTTGTAGGTTGTGATTGTGCCCGGTCTTTTTGTATTTGCTAGAGCTCTTCACATGCGTGTCTGCACATTGATTTGCAAAATGTTGGATTTGGCATGTTAATGGACTTAGTTGGGAGTTGTATGAGTTTTGCTTCACATGGTTTTGGCAATTTTGTAATGGCATTTTATGTAGCAGTGATATTTTGATGAACTTTATAGTATGTGATATCACTTTGTGCCAGTGCATTGGGTTGTTAACTTTCGAAGAACGTTGTTATAATTCATGCTCTAATTAATTCTTGGTTGTGAGCATGATTTCTTTAATGACTGATTTGTTTGTATCATGTATAAGCAACAGAAATCTAGTGGTGTCTCGATTGAAAAGTATGGAAGTTCTGAAGTTCATGGTCAGTTTGTGATGCGATTATGTGGCCAGTTGGCATGAATGATCAAACATGCTTTGGTTGAAAAACTGACAGTAGACATGGCCGGAAGTGCTGTGGAGAAACAACTCATCAGAAAATGACAGTAATAACTAGTATAAAATCTTACCCTTTGGAAACTGGAAGGTAAATTACTACTTTCGTGGGACCAAATGTTGAGGAATCAGAACAAGGGGGGGCCAAAGTTAGTGTTATCATTTGAACTGATACCTTGGATGGGTCGGATCTTTTCTTCTAACTTCTATAAATGACTCGAGCGGGTCAGTGCATCTTCTAAGGGAACGAAGTTTCTCTTCAAATTAGTTTGGAAAGAAACTGTTCAAACTTCTTATATATTCTTATATTAAGTGTGAATTTTAAAAATTTAACCGTTGAATTGTATGTTCATATTATATTGTTCATGATTGCAAAATTTCAAGAAAATTAAAGATTAATTTCTACGTCATTAAACAAATGTTAAAATTTCAAATTTTGTGATTTAAAATTATGTATAAAAAATAACTTTATCTATTAAATAGTAAATAACATCTAATTTGAATGAAATTTGATATGCATGTTAAAAACATAAGAAATATAAAATCCAATGGTTAGATTTTCAAAATTTACATCTAAAATAAAAATATATAAAAAGTTTGAAGAATTTTGCTCCAACCTAGTTTGGAGATAAACTTTGTTTCTTTTAAGGTGTGAGACTTGTTTACTACCATGTTAGCCATGTAGGTTCATGTGTGAATAGGATTGGGTGGTTGTATAGTGGAAACTATATACTATATGTTTCTTCAAATTATGGCACAATCTTCCATAAAACAATGACAAAATTTAGTTACAAAATTGGTTATAACCTAAGGCTACAACCTTACTTAATATCATTAATATTACTACATATTTCAAAAATTTAACCATTGGATTGCATGTTCTTTATGCTCTTAATACACATGTCAAATGTTGTGTTAATTAGATATTATTTACTATATGATTTATAAGATTATATTTTATGCATAATTTTAAATTACAAACACTTGCAATTTAAAAAATTTATTGATAGAATAAATATTGATCTTTAATTATCTAGAAATTTTGCAAATATGGAGGATATAAGAAGAAAATATAATCCAAATGGTATTCAGACATTCTATAGTACCTCAAGGATGGGACATACCCACCATTTGCAGACAAGAATGACCAATTAACCATCCGAAGGCTGTTCACTAATTACATTATTTGTGGTGAAAGGCTCTGCAGAAGATCATACGATGGAACCTATCTCCTTTGTGTAACCGCTAAGGAGGCACAACAAATAGTTGAAGAGGTTCATGAATCAAGCTATGGACCACATATGAATGCACGCATGCTATCAAGGAAGATATTGAGACAAGGCTATTACTGGACCACTATGGAAGCCGACTGTGCGGCTCATATTCGAAAATGTCAATCAATGCCAAGTCCATGGAGATCTGAAACATATGCCGCCCATGCCATTGCATACCATGACATCACCCTGGCCCTTTTCTACATGGGGGATAAACATCATTGGGAAGATCCACTAAACAGAATCCAATGGTCATGAATTCATACTCATAGCCATAGACTACTTTACTAAATGGGTAGAAGCTGCCCCATACAAAGTTCTAAATTCAAAGAAAGTTGCTCAATTTATCCAAATCAAATCATCTGTAGATATGGGGTACCACATGAAATTATCTCAAACAATGGTTTGCACTTCAAGGGAGAAACAGAGAAGCTACTGCAACAGTTCAACATTCAACACCACAAATCTTCACCTTATCGCCCTCAGACTAATGGAGCAATTGAGGCTTCTAATAAAAATATAGGGCGAATCTTGAAGAAAAGCACAAAGAACTACAAAGACTAGAACCTACAGTTACCCGATGCACTCTAGGGGTATAGAATATCAATCTAATCTTCCACAGGAGACACTCCTTATTCATTGGTGTATGGGATGGAAGTGGTCCTTCCCATTGAAATGGGTGTTCGTTCACTAAGAACAGTATTGGAAAGTGAAATCTCTGAAGCAGATTGGTTGCAAAGAAGATATGACCAGTTATGCATGCTGGATGAGAAAAGACACAAAGCCCTGTGTCACATTCAGGGGTACCAAAGGAGACTTAGGAAAGCTTTTGATAAAAAAGTAAAAATCAGATATTTGAAATTGGGAGATCTAGTGTTTAAAGAAATCCGAGCCCCGGTTCAAGATGCAAACGGGAAGTTCAAGCGAAATTGGGCAGGCCCATACATTGTTAAGCAGGTATACTCTGGAGGGAGCAGTAAGGTTGATGGACTTAGATGCAAACCCTTTCACTGAGCCAACTAACATGGACCAATTGAAGAAGTACCACGTCTAAAGTGATTGTAAATTATATTATTTCCCTTCCTAGGTTTGATAATAAAAAAAAAAAAAAAAAAAAAAAAAAAAAGATCACTAGGCTGAAAACCCGAAAGGGCGGTCTAGGCAAAAATTAGAGCACCAACAAATAAGAGGAGAAAAAATGGTAGGTTGAAAACCCAAAAGGCGACCTACGTAAAAAGAGAGTAGGAAAAAAAAAGAGTGAGAGAGCCCGCTAGGTTGAAAACCCAAAAGGGCCACCTAGGCAAAATTAAGGCAAATAAAAATCAATGAACTACTTGATGATCTGATCCTTCTATCAAAGGGGGTATGTAAGCAACTATGCATTGGTCCGGTCACAATTTCCCAAAACCCACCGTTTGCCCATTAACCGAAATTGCCAAAAATTTAACTATTCCATTAAACCATGTCATTACACAAAATCCTAAACCCTGAGCCAAACCATAAAAAATAAAAAATAAAAAGCCAAACCCCAAAAGCCTACACCATAAACAAAACCCCTAACCTGCAAATCCTAAATAATTCCTAAACATAAGAGTTTTTACATCAACTTCTAAATAAACATGCTCAAAGCAAAAAAAATAAGAAGGTCGCTTGGTCTTCAGTCTTTTCTTTTTCTGTTGATCATTGATATCTTCTATGTTAGGCGCTTCATCATTCATGTCCCTTCTTTTGAATTCATAGTTGTCTTTATCCAGTCTTTCCTGGTTGTCTCTGAGGAACTGTTCTCTCATAATAACTCTCAACTTCCTTGTCAACAATCTTCTTTATCAACCAGTTAGAGTATTCTATAGTCACCCTATGAAAGTAAACCTTGACAAAAGATTGGTCTACTCGGTCAGCCATCTCTAACCCTATAGCATGCTCTTAGGATTTGTGTCCATAGGAGTGAAAGGTCTTCTTCTATTGCCACTAGGCATTCCTTGCTCATATTTGAATTACCTTAAAAGTCTATCCCTCTTGTAGAAAGTTGCCCTCCACAACCCAATAAGGAAGATGTGATCTGATCCTAGAGACCACAATAGAGGGGGTGGGTACTTCCACTAATAACAGTCCCATTGAATTGAGTTACTAGATTTCTTGTCCAAAAGCTTCACCCAATCACTCTCAGTGTGGCACTCAGTTTTGATTACAACCCTGCTAAGAAAACTACTAGGCCCATAATTACCGGTGATAGGCTTGGCAATCATGTCCAATCGCTCCATCAACCATATCTGCAAAGTCAAGGGGCTCCCTAAGAAGTTCTGAGTTTCTCCACCATGAAATACAACATCTAGTCCTTGAAGAGTTTCTACCAAGATCAAAGAAACCGAATTATCACCATCCTTAATTTGATTCACAAAATTTATGGCTCGAGCATCCACGAAACTGCATCTCCCAAAGCAAAGCAAAAGTTTTCCCACGATGCATAAGGCCAAACCGAAGTTTTTCTGCATATTGTCGATCACTCCATAAGTGCATTTATCAATTAGTTGAGAGATAATTGCACGAAGATTCACCATATGGCCTTCAATCATACTATTAGTAATGGAAGTAGGAAGACCAAGATCATTAGACAAAGACTCCTTATGCCTGGGATCACAAGAAACCGCTACAGATTTTCTGCTTAGATCATAGCTCAAGATAGCGGAAAACTCTTCAATTGTCGGACAAAATTCAGTAGTGTTAAACCGAAACACATGATCTTCGGGATCCCAAAATTTCAAGGAAGCACGAAGGAAGTCCCACTTGATTTTGACATTCCTTAGAGCCTTAATTCCCTCTAGTTTGATGGCTGTAAAATTGGTTTTGGTACTGAAATCAAAGCTATGAACCCATCTGTTGCTTGTGATTATTGTGTGTTGCTAACCTTTACGCAGAGAATTGTCACAAGAGAATTCATTTATATAAGCTACATCAATTCCTAATCAGGTTTGAAATAGGTTTTAGAGAGTTTGTAGCTAACTAGGAGAGTGTTTCATAATCACAAACGAAGTAAATATTTTTCTAAAAACGCTAAGATGCGAAACATGCATTGGAAAATCGTAAGGAATTGGCCCACCATGGCGTGAGCATCGTGGTGTCGCCCAGTGCCATTTGGCATTCTAAAAGTGCCGAATGGCACTCCAAAAGTGATGAATTGCACTCCTCACATGCCAAGTGGCACGCAACCGCTCCGTCGTGCACCCATGCAATTTCGCATTCTCAGACCTTTTTTTAGATCGTTTGACGCTCAAAAAGATTTTTTTTAGTCAAACTAGGGCACTCTAACTTGTCTAACTCACTTGTTTTCAAAAATAATCACTTGCATCATCTTTTTCAAAAAAATTGATCAAATAAGTTTTTTTAAGACTCATGAATTTATGTCTCAAACTAGGGGCATTTGCCCATGCCTCATGCAATTTTCAAAAAGAAAAAAAAATATCATCTCTTAAAAAAAAAAAATCATCAATGAGATTTCCAAAATTCATGCATTCCTTTTTAAACCAAGGGCATTGACCCGTGGCTCATTTTTCTTTTTTAAAAAAAAGTCCATTTTTCTAAAAAAAAGAAATTTTCATCACCAAGATTTCCAAAAATCATGCATTTATTTTAAACTAGTAGCATTCGACTCTGCCTCATTCAATCAAGTGCAAATTCCAACAGAGCTAATCAAGATAAGTCTAAATTGATACTACAAAACCTCATCAGGTGAATTCAAAACTTATCTTAGTTAAAGTTTCTACATGATCCAAGGCGACTCTGAGGACAAAGCACTAAACATGGAAATTAATACAAGACTATCTAAGGAACATTTCCTTTTGTTTTGTAGGAAAAATAAAAATATAAGTAATACATCATTGGGACTCCGAGTCCGCCTATGTGAGGATCTCCTTGATCCACCTCTAGATGAGCCACCTTCAATATTTCTTTCTTGACTTGAGAAAAAGTGAGGATCGTATTGACTATTTTCCAGTTCAAGACTCCTGATCCTTTCCTCTAAAGTTCCTCTGGTAGCATTAGTAGCTCCCATTCTTTGTGCTTGAAAAGTCAATAGAATCAGGTGTTAATTCCACTATCAAGCACAGTTCAAGTAAGAGATACTCAGACACCACATGGCATACCCAGCTCAAATCATTAAGTATATATTAGGAGGATTGAGTGCGAGCCAACGATTGTAAGCCTCCAATCATCTGCATGCTTTCCTCCACAAGATCCACATCAACTTGAAGCACAAATTGGCCAGATTAAGAGCCATTCAATAAGCCAAGAAGAAATAAGGACAAAGAACCAAAAATGCAAGAACACACCGGATCGGGCCAAGGGAAATTTGGAGTATGCTATGGCCTATTCAAGGGCAAGGAACTATACGTTCCATTAGGATTCATCACATCATATTGCCATGCCAGAAAAGGAGGATAAGTCTTCATGAAAGAACTAGAGGAACTACTAGCATGATGAGGAGAAGGAATCTCTTCCTCTTCATCTCCCATTTCCTCCCCTTCAGAAGATAAAGCTTGAAAGCCCAACATGTAGATATGGTCACCAAGCAACAACATGGAAAGAAATATACAAGGTGAAAGTTTGACTTCAAAAAAAGGGAAAAGAAGTACCGATATGCCAGCCAAGCAACCTTGCAGATGAGTTCGAATAAATTCAAAATAATTTCTTGCTGTTCCTGGCATAATGTAGCCCGCAAGGGCCTGAGCAATCTCTTTATTAGTCAGAAGGTCAACTAACCAGATGGAGGGACAAGGATGAACTGGAATTGTTGTAGAAGTATACACATGATGAAATTGGGATAACACCCGATCACCAAAATACCAATACTATCCATGCCCACATTCAAACAATGCCTGACAACCATTCAACCCCAAAGCCCATTCACACTCTGCATACATCTCACATCCAGCCCAAGGATATAAAGACATCTGAAAGATCACAAAAGAACCCAGAATGAGAAAAAACCAAACCATAATCAAGCACCAAAAATCTTGCACAAAAAAAGAGTGGGGGAAGAAGAAGAAGGATTTACATCATCAATAGTCAAATTTTGAATCACCAAGCACCAATTTTCCAAAGAACGCTTGGAGGTCACTAACAAACGATGCTGGGGCAACCAAAGGACAAATCTATGAAAAATGCCAGCAACTTCCCCAAAGTACTCGTACATCCAAATCTGAAAAATGCCACAACACCATTACCACATAGCCAAAATAATTTTCCAAAGACCACACATAGCCAAAATTCCAAAGTTCACCTGCCATACAAATGGAGCCCCACCCAAGCTTGAAAGACTTCGCCTTGAGAGTTGGGTCATGAAATGCATCAGAGTAGCATAGGCTTGTAGGATAAATACATGTTTGTATCACATACAAAACATACGCAACGAAAAATTAACATATCTACTTGATTCGCAATTGATAACATGCATTATGTAAGTTTTAGAATTTAAGAATAAGAGAATGTACTTAGTGTGGTGAATTTCAAAACAAAGATCAAAAGCACTTGAGAACACCTTTAATCTTCACTCAAATTCCACTAACACCCAAGAAATGTGGTCTCTCAATTAGTTTTCCAAGGAAGAATTAGAGAGAGTGGTTTACACTCACACATACACCATTTCACAAGAGTGTTGTTCCTTAATAAGAATTCTATATGTTTCTTCCTTTGTATCTAACTGATTATCTGATTAGGCTGGCCTTTTGAGCCTTTCCAATTGGGCTTAATTGTGTGGCTTGGAGTGGGACCAAAAGGGACCAATAAGACACTAGCTTCAATGGGCCTTGGGCTTTTTTGTCAACTTTTGACAAGTCCAAAATTACCATTAACTATATTTAATACTACTATATAAATATAGTTGAACTCTAGGCCTTATTTATAAATTATATCCCAAAAATTTATTGTACATGCAACCCCTTCATAAAATATTCGTAATAATACAAAGTCATGAATATAGACTGCCACTTTGTAGATTACTACATCTTAATTCATTGAGTACCCGATTTAATCCTTTAAGTTATTCATCATATATTTATGAAATCCAATTTCATAAATATATACTTTAGTAACTCCTTACTAAAGTGGTTAGGCCTAATACTCTGAATAACCAAACCCATTAAACTTATATCAAGAGAATATTTTGTATCTCCGTTAGGAGATTATGAATTCCATCTTGAGAATATATATTTCATCAACACTAAATGTGGTTGTCCAACATACTGAGTTTTTTATCGTATCTTTAGACCTCACTCCTGATATATTAAAGCAACTTACACTTCATGATCATGTCCATTATCCTCTCAGGATTAAGAGTTCATGTAAATAGAAGTCATGAGTTTATTATCCATTTAACAGTTGTTAGGAGAATAATAAATTTTACAACAGTCCAGTTCAATATGTTTGAACTCTTAAAACATATCAAACATACCAACTAGAAATCTTCATTTCCATGATAAAAAAAAAAAAATCATCTTAGTTGATATGTTATAGTCTTCGCGGATAAAATGCCCAATTTCATCACCGACTACAAACTAAAATTTTAAGTTTACAAAGAACTTGTGATTTATATCTTCTGTGACTAAATCACATAAATCACATACTATACATCTCATGGACTATATGATAATGTTCAAATATTCATGTTACCATTATATTTAGATAATAATAAAACAATTTTATTAATCACAACATTAAGTCATACATAATGTCATACATAGCATCATACAGTAGAATTTAAGGGCACTAATCCTAACAAGGCCATGCTGCCGCAATCATAATTTCAAATTTGTCTAATTTTTCTCAAGCTTTCTAAGTAGCACAAATTCACAGTACTGCCTAAATTCGGACATAAGAAAGTCCTAATAAAAAGAAGCATGAACATACGAGCACCTTTTACCACAGTCTCACAATGAGGAATATTTTTACATAGCCAAGACAAAGGGATATTGTTACTCCTTATTCTAGAAGGCACTACACCTAGAAGTTTCTTGAGTTCAGTTGAAATAAAGGAATCATGGGCAAAAATTCTTTCACCACCCAACCTCAAACCGGTTATAACAGAGAAGTCATAAGGTGTCAACATTACCTCCTAATACAAGGAAAGTGGAAGGTACATGTAGTGTCCAAGAAGCGTTCTGCCAATGCGAGAAATAACTGGAGATCTTTGTATTCATGTGTCTCATGATTTAACAAAACTTTGAAGAAAGTGTCAAAGCATGCTTCACTGGTGATGTTTTTGATGCTAGGAGACAATACTGCCCATGCACTTTTTAACATTTGGAGATTGCCTCGACTCTTAAGGCTATGCAACACAAAAGTTTAGCTCATCAATTTCCATGACTAAACTACACGTCCAAAAAAATTTCCGTGACCAAACCCACATCACAACAATAAAAAAAATCCAATACCCCATCAAAATTTCACAATAATCAAAGTTCTTCATATATCAATACACAACTACCAATTTTTTTTTTTTCATAGTCATGAAAAAAATTTCCTACATTTCCAAAACAAAAAAAAAAAATTCCCACAAGCTCATGCCCATGCACAAATAAATTCTCACATGGCCAAAGTCATAATCACAAAAACTTTCCAAGAACCAACATCACATGCCCAACAAAATTTTTTTCATAATCAAAATTTCATACCCATAAAATTTTCCCAAACCCAAAAATTTTCCATGTCTATAAAACAAAGTTTACACATGCCAACAAACTTCTCCAATATACATCATGAACACATTCACATAAGCTTACCACAAAATTTTCACAATGCCAATACTCCCAAAATCCAAACCAAAATTCATCCAACAACATCACAATCTAACTACATTGTCAAAATTCCATAAGCCACCAACATTGTCCAATTTGCACCATGATCAAAAAAAATAATACTTCAAGAATTCTCCAAAGCCAACATTTTCCAACATAACCAATCACACAATGCCACAAATTTCAAACAACCAAATGACAATATCTCACCATGAAACTTTCAATGAAACATGCAACAACATTTTCCCAAGCAAAAAAAAACAAAAGAAAAACTCACCTTGGTGTCTACACGACAATATGGAGCATGGGTCCTAGGGTCTTGAAGAAGTCCATCCTCATAATGCAAATAAATTGTTGGATCATATTTCTTACCATGAAAAGTAAGAAAAGAAGGTCCCTTAGAGGAAGAAGCCATCTTGATGCAAAGAAAAATAGGTTTCACCAAAAATGGGTGTATAATGAAAATACTCAAAACACAAGGATATAAAAAAATATTGATAGAGGTGGATGAGGGAAGCTTAAGAAGCTTAGAAAAGTGTCTTTTGTGAGAAGAAATGGTGAGATGAAGAAGAAAAATCAAGGGGAAGAAGAAGGTGAATAGTGTTAATAGAGGAAGAGAAGTTGATGAAAGATGAAGCAAAAAACAAAAAAAAAAGAGACTAGGAATTGGGAGGCCAAAATTTCGCCCCCCACACTTAAACTCAGCCAAAGAGTTGAATCAACTCAGTCAAACTGAGTTGACTCAGTCAAACCCAAAAAAATAAAAATAAATAATAAAACAAATTTCAAATTCAAAGTTTTCCAAGTATCTTTCAAACTCCAAATTTTCAATCCAAAGTTTTCATTCCTAAATAAAAAAAATCCACATTCTCAATGCTAGATTTTTTAATTTAAATCTCCAGTTTTCAAAATTTCAAGAAAAAAAAAATTCAAACTCCAGATTTCATGATCAAAATTTCAAGCCTTAATTTTCAAAATTCCAAGCCTTAATTTTCAAAATTCCAAATCTCAAAATTTTAGATTTCAAATTCTAAATTTCAAGTCAAAATCTCAAAGTTTCAAAGTCTCAAAATTTTAAATGTCAATTTCAAAACTTCCAAGTTTCAAAAAACAAATGTTTGTCAAAAATAGAATCTTTTGTCAATTAAACTTTTCTTGATAAATTTCAAATCAAGAAGGGGTAAATGAAAATCCCACATCTCGGAAACAGTGGAAGCACAAAGCACTCATCTGTTAAATTCTAATTCCAAATTTTGACTTTTGTAGCCAATAAGCCAGATCAAAGTAGAGAAGTCCTTTGATCGACATTCCAGCATTTCAGATCGAAGTAGAGAAGCCATTTGATCAACATTCCAACAGTTGAGGTCGAAGTAGAGAAGTCATTTGATCAACATTTCAACAGCTCAGATCGAAGTAGAGAACCCCTTTAATCGACATTTTAGCAATTCAGATAAAAGTAGGGAAGCCCTTTGATCAACATTCCAACATTTCAGATCAAAGTAGAGAAGCCCTTTGATCGACATTTCAGCATTTCAAATCGAAGTAGAGAAGCCCTTTGATCGACTTTCCAACAATTGAGGTCAAAGTAGAGAAGCCATTTGATCGACATTTCAACAGCTCAAATCGAAGTAGAGAATCCATTTGATCGACATTTTAGCAGTTCAGATTAAAGTAGGGAAGCCCTTTGATCGACATTCCAACACTTCAGATCAAAGTAGAGAAGCCTTTTGATCGACATTCCAGCATTCCAAATCGAAGTAGAGAAGCCCTTTTATCGACATTTCAACAGCTCAGATCGAAGTAGAAAAGCCATTTGATCGACATTCCAGCATTTCAGATCAAAGTAGAGAAACCCTTTGATCGACATTTCAGCAGTTCAGATTGAAGTAGAGAAGCCTTTTGATCGACATTTCAACAGCTCAGATCGAAGTAGAGAAGCCCTTTGATCGACATTCTAGCATTTCAGATCGAAGTAGAGAAGCCCTTTGGTCGACATTTCAGCAGTTCAGATCGAAGTAGAGAAGCCCTTGATCAACATTCCAGCAATTCAGATCGAAGTAGAGAAGCCATTTGATCGACGTTCCAGCATTTTGGATCGAAGTAGAGAAGCCCTTTGATCGACGTTCCAGCATTTCAGATCGAAGTAGAGAAGCTCTTTGATCGACATTTCAGCAATTCAAATCGAAGTAGAGAAGCCATTTGGTCACAGACAATTTCATTTTCAAGATCAATATTGAGTAGCCTCTTGGTCATCCCACTTGTCAAGAATCATTTCTAGAGTCATCAACTACCAGCTAAGTCAAGTATTTTCATTTTTTGTCAAAAGATAAGGCACTAGTTCTATGTTCCAAAGTTTTAGGTTCAAGGGCTAGGTAATCTTTGAAAATTCAACCTTAATTAAATCATGGTCGCTAAAATCTGTTTCTTTGTTTTACATTGACATTCGCTTTTCATGCTCTGTCAATGAGGGGCATTCTGCAGACACTCAATTTTGCACCTATGATTTAATCAGGGAAGATGACTGGAATGACTATTCGTGTACCCCAAAAATCATGATTAAATTATATGTATCAATTTGTTCTTGTATTACATGCATCAATTTATTCTTGCATTACATGCATCAAATTATTCATTATATATCATAAAAATGATCTTGAGATTCTAACGGTCGCAATAGTGTGTCCGATTACTAAATTGAACCTTCGGATTGAAAGATATCGCATGATCAAGTTTGCATGATCAACATGCATTGCATCTAGGAAGAGTCGACCATGCACAATTAATTTAAATTAATTCTAATTGGTTAGACAATTAAAATTAGTTAAATATTTTTGTGATTGATTGATAATTAGTGTCTAAAATAGGATTGCATGCATAGGAATAAAAGTGATGATTGGATAACAACAAAATTGTGGATAATCTGAATTTTATCAAGATTTATTTAATAATTGTTCAAGATAATAGTTCCTAAAAACTCTAGATTATCCAGAAAAGAGATAAAAAAAAATCATAGACTAAGGATGAAAGCACGTTTAGGTACAAAGACTGGATCAAAAAACCCTAGAAAGAGCGTCCAAAACACACCCGAACAAGAAAGTGCATTCGGCGTCCAAGGTACCATTCGGCACTTTTGGAGTGTCGAACGAAACTTTAAAAGTGCCGAATTGGCCTCTTTCAGGCTTTGGCCCAACGCTTTTCTGGTGACAATAAGGCACACCCTTTTCGATCCTTTCACAAAAGGATGAGTCCCGATTCGCGTTCTACACATCGGAGCTATTTTTTAGAGTTTTTTGGCCTCTATAAATAGAGATTGGATCTCATAATTCAGGGACTTTTTTTGGTGCTTTGAGAGGCGTATGTTTTTAGACTCTCCAAGTGCTTATATTTGCTGATCCCCTCTGATATTTTCTGCTAAAATTAGGGTTTTTAGATTTCAAAGACAATTGAATAAATTTATTTGAACCCTAAAACACCCTTTCAAGAACGAGGAGTGCTCATGCAAGAGGTTGTTTTCAATCACCCTATTCTTTTTTATGCTTCTTGATTATGATGATGCATGTTTTTCTCTATCCATAATATGAATTTTTAATCATTGCTTAGTCTATCTTGATTTTTATATGTAATTTTTATATGTAATTTTTATAATCTCTTTCTTAATTTCAATAATCTGCATATAACCAAGAATTTTTCCTTAAAATAAAAATGGATCTGCATCTTTCTTAGATGTAGATCTAAATTTTTCTTAATAAAAAACGAATCTACATCTTTCTTAGATGTAGATCTGGATTTTTTCTTGAAAAAAAAAAAGGGATCTGCATCTCTATTAGATGTAGATCTGAATTTTTCTTAAATTAAAAACAGATTTGCATCATTCTTAGATGTAGATCTGATTTTTTTTTTCTTTAACACATGCAGATTTTGAAATAAAGAAGAATATTAAGCATGATTATGTTTACGGTTGTTTGTTTTGATTGTTTCATATAGCATAAATTTATCTTATGAATGAATTTCTCTTCAAAAAAATCTTTTCCATATTTTTTGAACCTATAAAAACAAATCTAATTTTTCTGCTATAAAAAACCATTTTTTTTTTATCATCATAAAACAAATTTGATCTTTTATAAAGTTAAAACAAATCTGTTTTTTTTTTTTTTTCTAAACTAAAAACCAAATTTTTTTATCACTAAAATGTATCTGAATTTTTTAAAACAAAGAAGAGGATTCATTCATAAATAAAACTTGTGTGATTTAGTTTTGTGTATATACAACATGTGATTCATAGCATGCATAAATGGTATGTTAGGACATATGTGAATCATGTTAAGAATATATGTCATTTAGAATCGGCTAATTCTATGACAAAATGCACTTTACTTGTAATTGGCTAGATTTAGGATGTGTTTAATACTTTAAGAAACAAGAGTTCAAGTCCAAGTATTGAAGCGATACAAATCTGCCCAAGAAACAAGTGAAGAAGTGCTATATTTCAAAGCTCAACAGATAGCATCTATCGAGGTTTAAAATGGATCTTCAACCTGATGCTCGACAGCTGCTCGATAGATAACCTATCTATCGAGATTTATGAAAAATCATTTTTTCAAATCTGATTTCACACATATCCATGTATACTTGTTTGAGCTTTCTTTTCTCACAACCCAAAACATATATAGAGATTATTTTAAGGGCCGTCAAAGGTGGCGCAAGTGTGAGACAAAGGTTTTTGATCAAGCATATTGTGACCAGAGACATATGCCCTAGTTCATCTTTATCTTGAAAAAGCTGCTACATTTGTATGCCGTAGGGTTTTGTAACCAAGAAGCTTCATGATCTTCATCTTGTTGATGAACTGAAGAACTTTGTAGCCAACATCCTTCTCAAGTTGGTGTGTTAGTCATGTACTTGGATTCATGCAAAGGAGTAAGCCGCGTATTAGGATCCGTGCATCGATTGGTTAGTCATGTATTGGGAGCCATACATTAAAAAGAGAGATTGTCACTACAGAACAAGTCTAATTGTGTATTAGGCTAAGGGTTCAAGTGTAAGTTGGTAATAGTGGATTACTTGGAGTGGTGACCTTAAAATCACCCGATGGAGTTTTTGCCTTAGAGGTTTTCCCCATTCGTAAACAAATCACCGTGTCAACTTTATTTTCCATTGCATTTAACTTAGTTGGTGATTTGTTTATACTACCACGCATTTTGCATTTTAATTGAATTAATTAATTAATTAATTGGTTAATTTTTCACCAGGGGTCAATACATTCTTGGCCTATCAAGTGGTATCAGAGCAGGCACTCTCTAATTTGGGTTAATCTTTGCTGTATGATCCATTGACCCCTGTTGTCATGGATGGAGGAAAATCGCTGATTATACCTCCTTTATTTAATGACACTAACTATGTATACTGGAAAGTACGCATGAGAGCCTTCTTGCAGTAATTAGATAAAAAAGTGTGGCAAGCTATGGAGATAGGCTGGACCAAGCCAAAGGAGGCGCTAGCCGATTGGGATGATGTTAAGATCAAGGCGACTAACTTTAACAACAGGGCATTGAATGCGCTATTCAATTCAATGCAATCACGAATGAGAAGTTTAAGAAGATATACTATAGCGAAACTTCCAAGGATGCATGGACCATCCTCTAGACAACCTATGAGGGAACCAAGGCTGTCAATGATTCAAAGCTTCAAAAACTTACTACAAGCTTCAAAGAGATCAAGATGGAGAATGATGAGTCTTTCGATAAGTTCTATGTCAAGCTCAAGGACATAGTGAACTCAGCCTTTAATCCTGGAGAAACCATTCTTGAACCCAAAATTGTGAGAAAGGTGGTTAGATCTCTTCCAGAGAGATTCCATGCCAAGATCACCACAATTGAGGGATCAAAGGATATTGTCAAAATTCCTTTGACAGAGCTAGTTGGCAATCTGCAGACCTGTGAGTTGGGTTTGACAAGGATTGGGAAATCGAGTAAGGGTAAGAGCATGGCATTGAAGGCCAAGAGTAGTGACACCGATGAGTCTTCTGATGATGAAGATTCCATGATGAATTCCTACATCACAAGGTAATTCAAGAAGTTCATGAAGAATGCCAATGTGAAAGGATTTGACAAAGACTGCAAGCAGTCCAGTTCATCTTAGTTCAAGAGCCAAGACAAAGGGAAGAAGGATGCTAGGAATTAGGGGTGGCAATTCGTGTTCGCGTGTCGGGTTCGTGTCGTGTCAAGTCATAAGTATTCGACTACATAGGTCAATACTAACCCGACATGTTTATTAAACGGGTCAAGATTCCTCAACCCTAACACAACCCATTTATTAAACGGGTCAGTCGTGTCGACCTGTTTATCAGATTTTATCAAAATGAAAAATAAAAATTAATGAAAAAACAAACAAATAAATATTTTTAATATAAAATTCAGAACTAACGAGTAACTGCATCACAAATAATCATTCAAAATTAAAGCATATCCCAATATCACAAATAATCAATCACAATATGTCAAAGAAAATAAATCACAACAACTAATAAGTTTATATACCTAGAGTTTGAAGGGTATATTGGTAAAATATCATTTAATTAAACGGGTTAGACGGGTCAAACGGGTTAGACGGGTCAAACGGGTTCTATGTGTTCAACACTAACCCAACCCATTTATTAAACGGGTTAGCCGTGTCAACCCAAATATGACACGAACCCGTTTAGCCTCAACCCATAACCTGCTAATTTCGTGTCGTGTCGTGTCGTGTCGGGTTCGCGGGTCGTGTCAAATTTTGCCACCCCTACTAGGAATGGCGGTCAATACACTGTTCCCTCAAGACCAAAGTGCTTTGGGTGTCAAGGTTTTGGACACATGAAACAAGAATGTCAACTTATCTTAAGAGCATTAGGAAAATTAAAGCCCTTGCTGCTACCTTAAGTGACACCGAGCCTAAGGATGATTCAGATAATGAGGATGATGGAATCTTGAATGCCTTTACTGCCACTGTAAATCCTACTGAGGGGATTGTTGAAGAAGTTGATGAAGAAGAGGACTTGGTGGAGTCTAAATTAGAGAAGATGGATGAACAAGATGACATCCATACAGCCTATGCTAAATTGTACAAGGTCTCCGAAAAGCATGAGAAATTGTATAGGTTAGCCACCAAGAAGCTCAGTGATGTGGAGCATAAACAAGAAGAAATCTCCACGAAGTTTGATGAAGCAAATCAGACCATTGGAGCACTGAGATTTGAGAACGATTTCTTGGCTAAGAAGACTAAGAAGCTTGAGGCAGAGCCGTTCCAAGTCAGAGCTCAGTTGGAGAGGACTTCTAGTGCAAAGCTTGAGAAGATGCTTAGTGTTCAAATCTGCTTCTAATCAAACCGGTTTAGGGTATGATTTCTCATCTCCTAATATTACTTCTTCTAGTACTATTGTTTTTGTATCACCTACTAATAATGTTGAATCTGAGAATAATGATGTGAAAACTGTTTTAGCTAGTGAGAATATAGACAAGGGAAAATCTATCTTAGGAGCACCCCCTAAGTTTGATAAGAAAAAAACTAAAAACCTTAAGGCTAAGAAGGGCAATATCTAAAAGTCTAAACAGAAGAAGCAATATCTTTGTCATCACTATGGTGCGATTGGACATACTCGACCTAATTGCTATAAGTAACTAGCCACTCAACAGAGCCATAGTATGATCTCATCTGAAAACCAGTATCAGTTTCCATCATCTTTTGCTCCTCTTGGAGATCTACTCAAAGCCCTCATGTTCCTGACAAACTTAAATGGTTTCAATTCTTCCCCCTCACCGCCGAATCAAGGATTTGAAAAATGGAAAGGTTCTTCTAAGGTGTGGAAGGAAAAAGGATCTAAGTGATTTAGTCACTTTTCTCTCTCCCTTTCTTTTGTTTATACATTACTTGTGTGTTTTGCTTTCTTGTTTTTGAGTCAATCTAGTTTTATGCTTTGCTTTGTTTAACATGTTTCTATTTGTTTGTTTGTTTGTTTGTTTTCAATTTTGCTTTATTTTGTTTTTCATAAACATTTTTTAAAAATTGAAAAATCAGAAAAATAAAAAAATAGTGTGTGTTTTGTGTGCATTGGTACTTGTGTACCTTGGATGACCAATGAAACAGTTTTCTAAACTTTGTATCATGTGTAGCTTAGATGAGAATCTCTATGCACAACTAAGAAAGTGAGCTTTGTGGCTCGTGTTTGTGATGAGTAAGATTAAGTAATCTCTTGTACTTAACACTCACCCAATTAATATTTTTACATGCAACATACACACAAACAAAAGAAGAAAATGTTTTTAAGAGTTTATCCTAATGTTGATTTTCCTTCTACTCTTGTGAGAAAAGGGTGGGGGTGAAGTTGTGGGTTCAGAAACTACCATGTGAATTTAAGAAAAGGATGGAGGGAAAGCTATGGAAAAGGATGGAGAAACCTCGGCATGAATGAGGGAAAGCTATCCTGGAGAGAGTAAGTTCTTGATTTGGAGAAGTGATTTGGAGTAAGTTCAAATTATATGTTTGGGGTTTAGAGTTTTCAAGTTTTCTGCTTTCCAACTTTTTTTGAGTACTGAATGTCATGGGGGGTTCCACGTTTTTCTTCATTGAATCCAAAACTTTTGAGTTTTCCGTTGAGGAGGGGGGTTCTTTTTTCTCTTTACGGATTTTTGAGAGAGGTCATTCTTCAATGCGCTCTGTTTTTCTGAGGAAGGAAAGTGCAAACCTTTTCTTGCTCCACTTGGAGGATTTACTATCAAAGAAATCACCTGGTCAATATGCAAGAACGTTTAGAGATGGTAACATGGTGTTCATCCTTCAACTAGGGTCAAACGCACATGGTAAGTTTTTAATGGTATCTGAAATTCTGCATGGTCGACGGAAAGGTACTATTGTGATACCTGAAGGAAGGTTGGGATGTGGCTGGCACTATTTTAGCATAAACCTGAGGAAGATTTTGAAACCAGCCTCTCTATTCAGCCAGGGTTCTTCGCAGAGAAATCAGGGTGCTATAGCGGTGGAGGCGGCGGCGGTGGGTGACAGCCCTCATCTCCAAGGCGGTGCGAAAAACATAGGGAAACCAAACATTGGTGTTCCCATTACAGTTGTCTCATCTTCCTATGCGTCGGTGGTGGTGGGGCATCAGAAAAATACCACTGGCAGAGGGGTTGAAGGGAAGAAGAAATCTGCCTTGGGAGGGGTGAAGATTTTGTCAGAGAGCAGTCGCAATTTCAGCAAGAAAAGGGTCCTAGGACAGAGGGAGCAGGTTGGAGAGAAGCTTGTGTCAGATCCTAGCTATGCTTACCGTGTTTCCTGCAAGGCAAGTACCCTTGGTCAGAAGGAGCTTCTCGGGGCGAAGGATATGTCAACGGGAAAGGAAACTGAAACTGATGGGATGAAATCAGAACTATCCTTGGACCTTTTTATGCGCTTGGAACGTGGGCTTGATGGGAAATGGGCTATTGTGTGGTCTGAGGTAAATGAAGTGGGCCCAACTTTAAAACCCTCAAAGCCCATTATTCATAACCTTATTCCCTCCAGCCCCATTGTTCCAGCCAAGCCCATAAGAGTATGGAGGCCACGCCAAACCCCAGGAACGTTAAACTCAGCCCACTGCCAGAGCTCTTATTTTGAAGCCCACGCTCTGGGAGCCAGAGTTCAGGTGCCGATGGAGGTCCAGGTTCCGAGAGTGGGACAAGTGGGCTCGAGCTCATGGGGTGAAGAGGTGAGGTCGGTCTCCGTCGCTTTGCGGATGACCCAAAGGACGGAAACGATGGAGATGCTTCTTGCAGCGCCGATAATGATATTATCGACGCCGGCAAGGCTCTGGCTGGGTTTTCGAGCCCCGACACCGAGATGCAGCATCGGCTTGGGTTTTGGGACTTGGGTGACACCGGGGACTTGATGGTTGGCTCGGATTTGGCACGGAATGGGCTGGGGATGTATAACGGATTGGTTCCTAGTTTAGACTTGGGTAAAGTGTTGGAGGTTGAGTTTCAAAGGGATGCACATGCGAAGTGGTGGATTCAGTTGGGGCTACTGCCGATCCGGGCTCGTATTCTTCCTCGGGAGTCCAGTGGGGTGGTGGACAGTGGTTGTGGCAGTGGAGGGAATGAGAATTGTGTGTTCTATAGAAATCTTCAAAAAAGTCCATTACATCCCTTTCCACGACACTTCAACATTTCTGAAAAAAGGCCATGGTGAAGCCATCAGGACCAGGGGCTTTATCCCCCTCCATCTCCTTTAATACCTGGAAGACTTCCTCCTTCGAAAACTCCTTCTCTAATAACACTCGATCATCCTCTTCGATACTAGCAAACTCTAACCCATCCATAGAAGGACGCCCCACCTCAGTTTCCTTATACAACTCTTGGTAAAAAAGGACTATTTGAGAGCGTACATTGTGCTCATCCTCATAAAGAATACCATTCACCTCCATCCTTTTAATCTAATTAGCATTTCTATGGGAATTTGCTAATCTATGAAAAAACCGAGTATTATTATCTCCCTCTTTCACAAATAAGGCTCTAGACTTTTGCCTCCAAGATGTCTCCTCAAGAGAAGCCAGATGCTCTATGTCTCCTTTGAGTTGAATGCGCCGACTCTGATCCTCATTTGAGAGACCCACTAGCTCCTCTCTCACATCTAACCCCATCAGCTCAGTTAGCTTATTCTTCTTTCTAAAAGCCAAATCACCAAATTCCTCCCTGTTCCACTTTTTAAGGTCTGCTTTTAGAGCCTTCAATTTTTGGGCCAAGATGAAACTTGGAGAACCCTCAAAACTGTAGCCATCCCACCACTGCTTAACTCTATCCACAAAACCCTCATCCTTTAACCACATGTTCTCAAATTTAAAGGCACTACGACCACGCCAAACACCACCAGCTTCTAACAGAAGAGGGCAGTGGTCAGAAAGAACACGAGGAAGCACCCGTTGGGATACATACTCAAAGTGCTCCTCCCAATCAAGAGAAACCAAGGCCCTGTCAATTCTTGACATAGAGGGAAGACCGGAATCTCTAAACCAAGTGAAGGAAGCCCCCTCTAAAGGTAAATCAACTAAATAATTATTCTCTATGAAATCAGAGAATGCGAGCATAGCAGGGCTGAAAGTCTCACAACCAAGTCTCTCACTTGGGTATCTGATAATATTAAAATCACCTACAAGGCACCATGCCACGGGCCACCTGGCTCGCACCTGAGACAACTCCCCCCACAAATTAGGCCGTTGACCATTGTCATTAGGGCCATACACACCTGTACAAGCCCAAATAAAATCATCCACCACACCTCTCAATAATACACTCCATTTAAAACCGACCCACAATAACATCCAACTTCTCAACAACCCTCTTATCCCAAATCGCAAGACCCCACCTCGAAGACCGCACAAAGATCCAAAAAAACATTTCAATCAATCGTTGTACGGACTACCCCATAAACTCCGAACAAAGGCCCCATCAATAGACGATACTTTCGTTTCTTTAATACACACAAAATCGCACTTCCACTCTTTTTAGAAGGTTCTTACACACCTCTCTCTTCCTAGATTATTAAGCCCCTTACGTTCCAAGAAAGTAGTCGTAGTGTCATTTAAAACTACTAGCAGCCCCCGAGTCAGTCAAAGCATCTCTGCACTTACTCCTAGCAGAGGCACCCTCATAATTGACATAAGAAATCAGCCCCTTAAGCTCCCTGAGGCCTCGTGTCCCTGAAATAGAGGGTCTCTTAGACACCTCTTCGTCCTTCACCTTGAGACACTCCTGTTCCAGGATGCGAAAAAGGGCCAAACATTGAGCTTCATGTCTCACAATAGGAAAGCCCACCATTTTACAGAATTTTCTCATCAACTTGGATACCCAATCCGAAGGGGGACCAGCCTCAGTCATCTGTGTTCCCTCTACAGAATCCAGAGTCAACGAACCCACATTGAGATCGTTAGGAACCCAATGAGACAGAGGTTCACATTGGGGCAAGGAACTCGTATCCGTTTTTGGCATGATAGGTGGATTGGTGACGATACCCTAAAAGTTCTCTATCCTGAGCTTTATGTGTGTTCAGCGGTCAAAGATGCCTGTATCTCTGAGGTTTTGTGGATTCCAGAAGGGGGTACTGTTAGAGTATGGAATTTAACGTTTTATAGAGCGTTTGAAGATTGGGAGTTGGCTGCTTCGTATTCTCTTCTCCGGCTTATCCAATCCCGCATTCCACAGGGTAGTAGGAGAGATACCCTTTACTGGCGGCTTAAAAGGGATGGTATGTTTGACACTCGGTCTTACTACCTCGCGATCCGTGGTGCTTCGAATTCTTGGCTTCCTTGGAAGGGGGTTTGGAAACCGAAGATCCCCAAGCGCGTGGCTTTCTTTCTGGGGTCTGCTGCTCATGGTCGGATCCTCACCTTGGACAACCTTATGCTTAAGGGTCGGCCTTTGGTTAATAGGTGTTGCTTATGTTGCAAGGATGGGGAGTCGGTTAACCATCTTCTTTTGCATTGTCCTGTTACCCATTCTCTTTGGTCTTGTATGCTTCAGACCTTTGGGATTCTTTGGGTTATGCCAGGGTCGGTGGCAGAGTTGATTCCTTGTTGGCATCAGTGGCATGGAAAGGATAAGTCGGACATATGGAATTTGGTTCCAGGGTGCTTAATGTGGATTGTGTGGTTGGAACAAAATCGTCGTTCCTTTGAAGACAAAGAGAAGACCTTGGTTGAGTTGAATCTATTATGCCAACGTAGTCTCTTAGAGTGGTCTCGTTGTTGGGGGTTTTCTAATTGCTCTTCTCTCGCTGAGTTTTTGCCCTCCCTTAACTTTGTTTCCTAGTAGATTTTTCTTATTGTTCATCATCATGAACTCCTTGTATGACTTTCTTTCTTTTTTTTATAAAAGCTTCCGGATTACTTATCAAAAAAAAAACACTCGTATCATTCTTTTTAACATGAAGGACTAGAAAATCCTAAGAGAAAGACATAAATAATCATCTCACCACTATTCCCACCAATCATGAAATAACATCTGTATGGTTCAGCATAAGAAAAGTGCAATGTCAATGACATTTGTATGCTTCGGCATAGCAAAAGGGCAATGTCAAAAGCTTAACATCATTGGGTATTTCTTCTCTCTCTTATATGCCCATGCATGGTATACTTAAAAGAAAATATGCAAAGAAAATCAAAAGCAAAAAGAATCAAAATGCTTTATATATTATTACAAGCGTGTCTTTTAGGAGATGTGGGAGTTATAGGATGTACCTCAAAGGTAATGATCCCCATCAAGCAGTTATGATTGTGTGTAAGTTAAATTGATTTTCTCATATCTCAAATCATCATAACATGTAGACACTTATGTAATCTTGCGATGTTTTTGACACACAACACGCAATATTCTTTGCTAATTTTTGATACATGTACAAGTACAAAGTCATTTGGCCGTCACAAGAAATACATGTGTTAATATATGCTCACTAAATTGCCTTGACTTGTTTTTGAAATATGAAATTAGTTAGACTTTGTGTGTGTGTGTGTGTGTGTGTGTGTGTGTGTGTTTTGGATCTAAATGCTATTCATTTTTCTTGTTGAGATATGTTTTTGTGAGCTTAAAATGTTGATTGGATCTTTGGTTGAGTAGCATGCTTGATTGCATTCATGTCTGTGTTTTTCTCTTCTTTGAAAAACTATTTTTGAGCAATCTCGACAACTTCTCGATACCTCTCGATAGCTAGGCTATCTATCGAGCCTCTTGATCTTCCTTTCTCGACAGCTATGCAATTTCAATCCATCGAAGTTTTTGAGAATTTGCCTCGATAGCTTCTCAACAGCTTTTCGATCCATCGAAATAGTTTGTCTCCTCGATAGCTTCTCGATCCATCGAGGTCTCTTTGCTATGAACACCTTTCAGTAGCTCTTCGATAGCTCCATCTATTGAGAATTAAAGCTCGACACCTTTCAACACCTTTTGATCCATCAAGCTTCGTGTTTTCAATATATAGTTTCTGCGCGAATTCTTCCTCATTTCTCTCTGATTTCTCTCGACAGAGACACTATTTTCTCTCTCCCAAACACTTCTCACTCAACCTCTTCATCTTCCCCAATCATTCTTCGGCCTCAAGAGAGATTTCTTCATCTGGTATGATCTTCCTTCTTTCATTTATCATTCATTTCATCTCTTTTGACCTAATTTTTGGGGTTTTTGAAAAATTTTGGGGTTTTTCAAAATTGATGAGGTTTTTACCAAATTTTGGGTTGGGTTTTTGTTTAAATGATCCTATATGCTCATGCATTGCATCACATTTGCATTTTAACAATGTTTCATGCATTATAGATGTATGTTCTCTATGTTAAAATCATGTGTGCTGGTAGGTTTGGATTGGGCTGAGCCCATGATGTTTTTATTATTGCATGTCACATGTTCATGCAATTTTAATGCATATGTACCTCTCTTTTCTATCTTCTTGATATTGATTTTGTTGGTACTCTTCTGCATGTCTCTCTCTCTCTCTCTCTCTCTCTCTCTCTCTCTCTCTCTCTCTCTCTCTCGGTTAGTCTGCATCATGGCACCTAAACGTAAGTCTACTTCGTCCTAGAGCCCTCTTCGTTCTGGGGCATCTACTTCTGATTTTACCCCCTTTCATATCAGGTTCCGTGATGATAAAGCCCATAAAGACTTTTCGGAGAACTTTTCTCGACGCGGCATTCATTCAAAATGCCAAGTCTTTCTTTCGAATTTTTCCAATACTAACCCTCCCACTGTCATCTACAGGAGGGGTTGGAAGTCCCTTCGTGACGTCCCGATCACTTGTCTCTCCATGATAATACAGGAGTTTTACTCTAATATGCACAGATTCGATTACACCGCAACTCAGTTCTCTACTCTTGTTAGAAGGTAGCACATCCTGATTACCCCGGTCATCGTTGTCGTAAAACTGTGTCTAAAGACAAGTTCATGTCTCTATTTTGTGAGACACCTTCATCTTAGGGTGGACGTCAAAACACCCCTTGCTCGACCTTTGCACAAGGTCCGAGGTTCCTGAATATGGTGATGACATTTGTTTTACATCCCTTGTCTCACTATAATTCATGTTGTCCCTCCTTGAAAGGCTTACCATTGACTTTTCCTCACACTTCATACTCTCCCTTATAGATGTCTATAAGGAAACGGTGACCCGTGATAAGCTTATCTTTCCTTCCGCTATCACGCGGATTATTCGTCACTTCTCTGTCTCCTATCTCGAGTTAGATCGCTTCTTCATCATGTGTGCCATTGATGCAGCGACTGTTAGAAGGAGTGAGGCCCAGCTTCGATCGAAGTAGCCACGGACCGAGACGGCGACTCGTCTGAATTCTTTAGCTCCATCCACATCCGCTCCTTCTTCTTCCGTGGGTGGTGCAACCTTTGAGGCCGTCATGGCCCAACTTTAGCGCATGGATGCTCGCCTTAACACTTTCAATGATGAGTTATGTCAGGTGAACACCTATGTCGGTTGTATTGCACGACGACAGGCTCGCCTTGGTGGCTTCATAAAGTCTCCTTCTCCTTCTTCAGAGGCTTCTGAGGACGAGAACGATGATGGTGACTCTGATGGTGGTGATGCTAATGAGGATAAGGCTTCTAGCTCTTCTGGTGATGATGAGATGACTGCTTCTCAGTGACTTACCCTTTGTCATTCGTAACAAAAAGATGGAGTAGTTTTAGGTATAAGAATAGTCATATACTTAGGGGGAGAGCTAGTATAGGAGATAGTTTTGTTAAGGGGAGTGCTTTTTTATTTTTTTTTATGAGGGATGTAATGGGGACTTTTTGTATCTTTTCTTTTCTTCCTTTTTAGATACATTTTTCTTACATTGTGATAGCAAACCTTGTATGCAATCTTTTATTTTTGTCTCACACTAAGATGTGATGATGAGTTTTGTTTAAAGTGTTTCAGAAATACAAGTTGTCAAAGTCCTTCTTTCCATGAACGCTCTTCTTGCAAATTTTTTCAAGAGTTTGTGTTGAATAAATTTTATTGTATTCAACAAGTGAGTATGAATTGAGTGATTGATGAGTTCTCTCATATGTTCATTTGTTTGTTGTGGTTTTGTCACAGATTGCCAAAGGAATAGATTGTTAGGACATATGTGAATCACGTTAAGAACATATGTCATTTAGAATTGGCTAATTCTATGACAAAATGCACTTTACTTGTAATTGGGTACTTTACTTGTAATTAGGTAAATCTAAGATGTGTTTAATACGTCAAGGAACAAGAGTTCAAGTTCAAGTATTGAAGCCATGCAAATCTGTCCAAGAAACAAGTGAAGAAGTGTTGTATTTTAAAGCTCGACAGATATCATCTATCGAGATTTAAAAGGGATCTTCAGCCCGATGCTTGACAGCTACTCAATAGATAACCTATCTATCGAGATTTACGAAAATCAATTTTTCAGATCTGATTTCACACAAATCTATGTATACTTGTTTGGGCTTTCTTTTTTCACAACCTTAAACATATATAAGGATTATTTTAAGGGCCGTCAAAAGTGGCGCAAGTGTGAGGCAAAGGTTTTTGATCAAGCATATTGTGACCGGAGACATATGCCCTAGTTCATCTTTCTCTTAAAGAAACTGCTGCATTTGTACACCATAAGGTTTTGTAACCAAGGAGTTTCGTGATCTTCATCGTGTTGATGAACTGAAGAACTTTCCAGCCAACATCCTCCTCAAGTTGGTGTGTTAGTCACGTACTTGGATTCATTCAAAAGAGTAAGTCGTGTACTGGGAGCCGTGCATTGAAAAAAAGAGACTGTCACTACAAAACAAGTCCAATTGTGTAATGGGGTAAGGGTTCAACTGTAAATTAGTATAAGGTACTGGGATTCCTTTACTTGTGACCACTTGTTGTGATAATAGTGGATTCATGGGAGTGGCCATAAAATCACCCGGTGGGATTTTTACCTTGGAGGTATTTCCCATTCGTAAACAATTCACTGTGTCAACTTTATTTTCTGATGCATTTAACTTAGTTGGTGATTTGTTTGTGCTATCACGCATTTTGCATGTTAATTGAATTAATTAGTTAACTTGGCTAATTAATTGGTTAATTTTTCACAAGGGGTCAATACATTCTTGACATATCATGATACGTTGATCACAAAAGTCTAGAAGACCCGACTCTGTATGGGCGGAATGGGTGCCTAGCACCTTCCCATTCCATAACCTAGCCCTCGAATCTAGTTTTTTGAATAAGTAGATCTTAGGCTTGTCTTTATTTTATTTTGGGTAGAATGTAACTACGACAAAATGCCATGTAATTATTTGACAGTTTGTAACTAGGACCCAAAGCCATGTAATTTTCACAAATATGTATTCTTTTTTACTCAATTAATGAGAAGTACAATTCAGTCTTGTATTTTGTATTTAATTTTTTTTTTGGTATAAAAAAATAAGTGATAACTCCACACCACTTACCCAAAAAGAGAGGTGCCCTAAAAAGCACTCCAAAATTCTTTTTTTTTTTTTTTTTTGAAAAGCACTTTTGCCAAGGTCTCTCACAGTCATACTAAGTCTATTGTTTGCTCCAACTCTTTCAATGTTGATACTTAGCATTTGGTGAGTTCTATGGATGTTGATTTTTTTGTTAAACTATGTTATTTTGAATTTGGATTGAAGTGTGTGTACTTCTTTTGGCGTGTAAAGAACTTATTTCTAGATGAATGTTATATTTTTGTTGAACTATGTTATTTTGAATGTGGGTTAAAAACTTGAAGTGAATGCATTACTTTCATGATGTAAAGAACTTATTTCTATATAGATGTTATATTTAATATTAAGCAAGTTGAAATAAGTTGTGCTACATTCGTGTCAACCCAACACGACCTGTTTATTAAACTTGTCAAGTGGGTCAAGTTGTGTCAACCCGCTTGACACGACATGAACACGACATGCTAACCTGAATTGACATCCCTAAATTAAAGGTATCGTATTCCTCATAAAATTAGTCTAGCTAATCTAGTTTTACTATGTAATAAGATCAAGGTTTCTAGATTTTGTCCTAAAAGAATCCATTTGGCAATTTTTCGTTAGACCTCGACATCCAATCTCGCCATTTCCAATTAGGTTAAGGAGTGTATTAAGGGAGACCATTCAGCAACTTACCCTATCAATTGCGCCTAATCAAAGGATTCCTACTCAACATCTTAAGACACTTAATTTGGTGAATGCTTGGGTTTGGTTAAATAGAAAATGAGTGACATGCACAAAAATTTTTAAATACTAATAAAAGCATGAATAAATTTTCTGCGAAAAATTAGTTTTATTCAATGATATAAATTTAGTTTCCACTTCATTATATTCCAAATATACTTAAGAATTTTCTCCCAATTGCAACAGCTCAGAAACAAAACCAAGATCATATACTTAAAAATTCTCAATTTTGTGCCATGCAACTCTTATTAATGAGGAACCCGAGGTACTCCATGCAAAGAATAAAGAGGTATGGAGAGAGAGGGTCTCCTTGACGGATCCCTCTTGAAGGATTTCAGCTTACCTCCATTGAACAGGATTGAGATGTTGGTTGAGGATATGCAGCTCATGATCAACTCTATAAGCATTTGGGGAGGAAAAAGAAAAGCTTTAAGGACTTTGTGGATGAATGTCCATTCAAGGCGGTCATAGGCCTTGGCAAGATCAACTTTTATGGCCATGAAACCCACCTTACCTTTCTTGTTATCTAAGGAGTGGATAATTTCTTGAGCGATGGCAAAGTTATCTAACCCCCTCCTCCTTGGCACATAGGCTGCCTGACTAGGGAAGATCACCTTATCGAAGAGTGGTCTAAGCCGCCCTACGATAATTTTAGTAACCACTTTGTAAATGGTATTGCATAGACTAATCAGTCTATAGTTGTTAAAGCTCTCTGGGTTGGGGCATTTCAGGATAAAGGATATCGAGGTTTCATTCAGAAATACTGGTACCACATGTGACTCAAAAATGCCAGTTACTTCTTTGCAAATAGAGCTTTTGACATTTGCCCAAAAGTATTGGAAAAACCCTGTGTGAAGGCCATCCACTCCTGGGGCTTTAAAGGGTTTAGGGTCCACAATCCCTGTCTAGTCTCCTCTTTCGAGACAGGGGCACCCAATCTTTCCTTATCCTTTTCAGAAAAGAAATAGCAGGGAAAGCTATCAAAATCTGCTGAGTGGATAGAGACATGCAGCCATGTTTCAAAAAGTATTTGATATTCCAACAGAATAAAGTTTTTAATTTCATCCTCATCTGTTATCCATTCACCCACAGAGTTTTTAATGCCCCTTATCTTGTTTTTGTGTCTCCCAACAAGAGTTGACACGTGAAAAAAGGACGTGTTACGATCCCCATATGCAGCCCAATTGAGTCGAGATTTCAAGGCCCAATACTCCTCTTCTTCTTGCATGATTGCAGAATATTCCTCTGTGAGGTCCTTTTCAAGTTGAATGAGGAACTGATTAGGCCCATTAGATAGTGCTTTTTGGACTCCACTAATTCTTGCCAATACTCTTTTTTTTTGGGGCAAAAAGGTTTCCAAAAATAGACCTATTCCATTGCTTTGCATTGTCTGTGAATTTTTCAATAGGCAAGCCTAAATTCAATTCCGAGCCTCAAGCTTTCTTAACTACATTAGGGAATTTAGGGTGGTGTATCCACATGGTTTGGAACCTAAAGGGCTTGTCATGCTCAACAGGGGGGGTCTAAAAAGCTCAAGAAGCACAGGGCAGTGGTTTGAAAACACCCTGGGCAGGTGGGTCACAGATGCTTCAGGGAAGAGAACTCTCCACTCAGGGTTTGCAAAGCATCTGTCTATACACTCCAACACCAAGTCCGAAACTTGTCTTAAGTTAAACCAGGTGAATTTGGGCCCAGAGAAACCAAGGTCCAAAAAGTTACAGGCATCCAAGCAATCTTTAAATTCGAGGGCTCTGTTGAGATTAACCCGCCTACCCTTAAGTTTGTCCTTACCACGAAGAACGTTGTTGAAATCCCCTAGTAGTAACCAGGGAAGTTTATGAAGTTAGGCTACTAGGGATAAGTTAGACCACAAGAATTTCCTCTCAACCAAACGGGGGCTAGCATACACAGGAGAGATAAACCAGGTTGAGTTAGAGTTACGTACCTTAATGGTGGCGTGGATCTCTTACTCCGTTGCTAATAGTACAAAGACTTCGACCTCTTCTCTCTTCCACAGAAGCCAAAAACCACTTGTGTACCCAATTGTATCAATGGTGAAGAACCCATCAAAAGGGAGCTCCTCAATGATTTTAGCAGCTCTATCTCCACCCACCCTAGTCTCAATGATGATCATAATAGAGGGAAAGTGATTCACCATCATCTCTAAAACTTGTCTCTTAAAGTCCAAATTCAGGGCACCCTTACAATTCCACAACAAGATATTCATTTTTGCACAATGGTTGTTGGGGATTTCCACAGGTTTAGTTCCCATTCTGGTTGAAGCAATCATGCTCCATCCCAACCTCCTCAGTAGGTCCTTGGAGGCCACCCACTCCGGCTTCCACATCGCCATATAAGTCAAAATTCCCTGGATTTCCTCTCTACAACATAGGAGCAAATCGCATCTCTTGACTTGGTTGAGAATCTAGGACAGCTTCATGGTGGGAAAATTCCCCAGGTGAGTTGCAACCGAGCCCCTAAAATCGATCACTTTTCTCTCCTGGACTAACCATCCCGATTAGTCCAAGTGGGGCATTACCAATGGCCGCCTTAGCTTGTTCAACTCCTACGCTTCTATCTCTGAAATTAGAGGTACATCTGTGAGGAATTTCCACCATGGGTTTGGCGTTGTCCCCCATGCCAGATGATCCAATGGCAAATTCCCTGTTCTTACACTGGTCTGAGTAATCGGGAAGAGGTGCTTCCATGCTGCGATCAAATCCTTGTCGAACCATCCCACTATGTCTATCAGGGCAACTCTGATCTGGGCTATCACCTCGTCTGGGATGGGAATGGCCTTGTTTCTGTGCCATATCGCCCATTCCATTATGGGCTGAAGGGGAGATGGGTGAGCGTTGTGTGACATGGACAGGGCTTGAACTTCCCTCAGGTGAGAAGAGTTTTGGGCTAGAGGTTGAGTCTGGATTGGGGTGTTTCAAAGATTTTGTTCCTTCAGCATTTGAGCCTTTATTTTCAGTAGGTGGCCTCATGACTTTCACCTTCTTGTTTTCTTGTCCAACCTTCTGATATGATTGAACACCCTACACACTTCTCGATGGAGTCAGACTGGCGTCCCCATTTCTCTTTGTGGTTTCAACACATCCTTCATGCGTGTAAATTTCTCCAAGGTCACGCGATTTAGAAGTGGTGCCTACTGTTTTAACAGTTCACGAGGCCTGGCCCGCTTTGAATTGGAAGGTCAATTCAAGGTTAAAAGGTGTCAGATTGTTGCTGAAAATTTCTTCCTTGCCCTTAGTAACTTTGGAGCTGGAATCTAGTAGCTGGTTAGGAGGTTTGGTCCCACGGCCTCATCCATTTTGGACTGATCGTTTCTTTCTAGTGACTAACATCCACTCTCTGAAATTTGAGTCAGTTGGTTGGCCCTTTGGTTCCTAAAGGGTTGGGAGGGTGGTTCATCCTCTCCAGCCTTCCCCGTTGGTTGTATATGGTAGCAACAGCTCTCTTGCTTGTGACCCAATCTACCACAGCAAAAACATAGAGACGAGATGCCTTCATACAAGACTTTTTGACGCAGTCTACCCACTCTAACAGTTGTTATCAATGGTTTTGTGAGATCAATCTGAATGGCTCGCCCTTGTACCCGTTGCTGTGTATGAATCAATCCTGAGGACAGGCCAATGGCGTTTCCAATCTCTTGGAGGACTGAGGAGTCGTAAAACTCTATAGGAAGCTCTGGGAATCTAACCCAAACAGCAACAGGCCTTGAAGTAGGGCTCCCAAGGTTTGATCGCGAGGAAATGCTCCTTGATAAACCAGGGTCCTCCTCAAATAACTTGTCATAATCTTAATCATCACTAAAGTTTATAAGGAAAAAATCCTTCCCTAAGTCCACATAGTCCATCCTTGCAGTAGGTTTCCATAAGGTATTGATTTTCAAAGTGAGGTAGCTATATCCCACAGTTTTACCATACACTTTCACTATCAAGGCCTTTGCCCAAGGGGCTCTAATACGAGGTTTGGTTTCCTTTGAGAGTTTGACATCCACCATACCCTCAATGAGGTCATCAAGCTCCAAGTTAGACTCTTCCTCATTTTCTTCAGCCTTATCAAAACTGAAGGCTTGAGCATAAGCTCCAAGAATATCACCAATTAAACTGTCTTTATAACTTACTTGTTTACGAGGTGGAACGAAAGGCTTGTCTCTAGTATAGTCCTTGAACTTCTTTACACTCCTCACCAGCTCTGCTTCTTCTTCGCTTGAACACTGGGTTGGTTGTTGGAACTCAGGCTCCTTGGGTACATTCATTGATGTTTTCCCCTTTCTTTTATGAGAAATTATTATGGCACTAAAAAAAAAAAAAGTATATCATCACCTCTTTTGGGGGTTTTGTGGAGTCACTACTTATTTTTATATTAAAAAATTAAAAAATTAAAAAAAATATAAAGTACATGAATAATACCGAGTTCTTATTGATTTGAACACTTACACAGTTACACTTGATAGAAAGAAACTATACAAGGCTTTGGTCCTATTTTACAATCTAAGTAAAAAGATTACAAAACTTTGTTTCCTAGTTACAATCTATCAACAATAAAGACTACTCTACGAACATGATGGGAAGGTGTTAGACGTTCATCCTGCCTAAATAGAATGTGGTTTTCTAGACTCTAAACGACCATCTAGGTACCCATATGCAATAGATAATGAGATGCAAAAAATGCTATGTTAATTTCCTAGTTCTATTGCTAAAATGCCATTCAAAAATCTTAGATTTGCATCTTATTCCATGCAAAAATAAAAATAAAATAAAAATAAAAATAAAAATAATAATAATAATAATAATAATAATAATAATAATAATAATAATAATAATAATAATAATAATAATAATAATAATTCATTTTGTTGTAAAAATTATGGTTAGAAAGTCAAGATCAAATTTTACGATGAAAATTAATGAATTCTAATAGAAGATTCGAATCTGGTTTTATGATGTAAAACAGAACAAATTTTGAGTTAAAAATATATATAAATATGTTTTTGGAGAGATAAAAATGAACGAACTTTATGAGAAAAAATCAGATTTGTTTTTGTAGATGTAGATGTAGATGTAGAAAGGAAGGAATTTTATGAGAAAAATTTAGATATGTTTTTGTAGATGAAAAAGGGAAAGAATTTTATAAGAAAAAATCAGATTTGTTTTTGTAGATAAAAAAGTTTTATGAGAAAATTCAGATATGTTTTTGTAGATAGAGAAGTTTTATAAGAAAATTCAAGTCCGTATTTTGTAGATAGAGAAAAAGAATAAATTTTATAAGGAAATTCATATCTGTTTTTGTAGAGATGTAAAAAGATGTATCTATGCAAAGAATTTCAAATCTAGATGTAAGAAATGTATTTATGCAAAGAATTTCTTATTTATTTTTAAGATAGGAAACAAAAGAATGATTATCATACATGAAACAATGTGTAGATCTAAAATTTCATAGAATAATTTAACCCTAGATCTACACATATGAATTAACAAACAATCCTAGACTAATCATGTGAATTAAGATTTGGAAAAGAAAATCATGCAATGAATAAGCATTATATAAGATCATGCAAGGAATGGAATATTAAGAACACACATGTTATTCACAAAATTTTAAATAAAACTAAAGTATACCTGCATGAATAAATTCTACAAAGGAGAATTTCAGTAGAAATCAGAGAGAATAGATCTCTCTAAGATCTAAAGAATTGTCACTAACAAAACAAAAAATCCTGAAAAAAAAAAAATCAAGAGGTTCTTTAACATTAAGGGAAGAGGGGTGCTGAATCTTTGGTGTTCTCTTCTATTTATAGAGGTGGTAACTGCTTTAAAAATAAGCTAAAGTTGTCTTGAAAATTAGTAGACACCAATTGGGTGAGTTTTATCCCAAAAAAATTGTATATGCTAAATTTTAGACTTAAAAATTTTTTTAAAAAAAGAAAAGAAAAAAAAAATGTTTTTGGAAATATTCTATGACGTGTGCCAATTGGCACTTCACAACTACCGATCAACACTTCACAACTGCCAATTGGCACTCTCAAAGTGCCGATTGGCACTCTTGACAGATTCGTCCAATTTTCATTTTTTATACATTTTGGACTATTTTCAACATTTTTTCTGAGTTGGAAAATGCACCTAGACATATTTTAGAATTATATCCATGATAAAACTCATCCCAAATTGATAATTAAGCCTTTAAAATAATTATTTTAAAGATAATTATCCTATAAACTTAATTATCAGTCCAAATTTAATATTATCAGCTTATTTCTTTTATTCCCATGCATGGAATCACATTTTAATAAAAATATTCCACCAATAACCAAAATTCATTCAATTAATTCTAATTGTTAACCAATCAAAATTAATTTTAATTAATCACATGTGATAGTTTCCACCCAAATGAATGCATGCAAACCGTTAAGACTTGATATTGTGATATCTTTCGACTTGACCGCTACAACTTACATATCGCATGCCTAACTGCCCAAGGCCAAACCCACAAAAGGCTACCATACCTCACTGCACTTGTTGCCCACAACACAGGCATGACATGCAGCCTCCCAAGCCATAGCCACGAACCATCACATTTGCGGAGCCGCTATCATAAAGCCACTTGCATAGTTGTGCTCCACCAAGAGGCAATACATAAGTCACATCCTCTAAAGCATCAAGGATCTAACACAAGACAATGCGTAAGTTGGTCTAGTGGTAAGGGCTTGAACCAACATGCCTCAAGTCATGAGTTCGAATTCCTTCACTAGTAGGCAGCTCCTTATACTCCCCACCTAAAGGCTATTCACCTAGCTCATCCACCGTAGTGTGCAGGGCCGGCCCTAGGCTTTAGGCCAATTAGGTCCTTGCCTAGCGCCCCCTTACTAAAGAATGCCCCAAATTTGGAAAATAAAAATATTTTTGGGAGATATTAAAACATTTTAGTTTACATTTTTTTTTTTCACTATTAAGAAGGCTCAGAATTAAGTAATGCTAGAGATAGACGTGTTACTAATCACAAGTAATTCAAATAGGAAAATGTTAAAAATACTATATATTTTACTACATAACTTTTATTTATTTAATTATTTTACTAATTTAAGTGTATACGTATGCAAAACTCTCTTCTACAGACTTAAATCCCGACTATTGCCCACCACACTCCACAAGAATTTATACTTGTGGAGTAATCACTGCACCAATGGTGCGTGGTGGTCTCCATAACTTTTATAATTTGATGTGACAATGAATATAATAGGTGGATTTCAACAAATTATTGAATGCATTTTTGAATAAATATTTGTAATTGGTGATATATCTTTGTAATTCTTATGTTGTAAATTTTATAATATTTCTAGTATTTTTGTAAGCCTCATGTCATTGATCACATTCATTACAACACCAGTTTATAGTAAAATTTGTTATAATTTTAGCATTTTCTCAAAAAAAAATCATATTAAAAAGTAAAAAGACTAGATTTTGAAAAAATTATTATATAAAATACTAGTTAAATATTATTTAAGTGATAATATAAGAACCCTATTTGAAGATTTCGCCTTAGGCTTTCGAAACGCTTAAGTCAGCCCTGGTGGTGTGGGGTCTTAACCCGAAAGTGGTTAAAGTGCTACTATAGTCACACTCATGTAGAGAAGCTACACTGATCATCGTCCTCTAACCATTTTTCAGTTTAAAAAAAAAATTTTAAAATAAAATAAAATAAAATACAAGATACACACAACACAAACACGACTTAGTAAATACGAAGCTTATTTTCAAGACAAGGACTGACCACAACCACATTTCCAACTGACTTTTAAGGAAGCCTCTTGAATGCTTGTTTTTTAAATTACTTACCCCCATTGTGACACACTACATCAAGACCATTAAACTGCTTCAAAATTCTCGAATATATAAAACTACTAATAATGCATCTGTTTTTTGAAACATTGATAAAGAGATTAAAGTGTTAGTAATTGGTGTAATGCTAACGAGAACTACACTAAATATAAGTTGGACGGTTGAACCTCACACACACACACATGCACTGTTATTAATTGGTGTAACGTTTAAAATAACTAATTCCTCACACCCTCCCCCCCAAACAATCACAAGCTCGTGTGTGTAAACGTGACAAAATCCTGAAATATTAGCACACAGGACAGCGTGGCACCCACATTTTTTGTTCCAGTAAACAAAATTGAAATGAGACATCAGACAAACAATGTCGCTTGAAATGCCAGAATTTTTTTTCAACCCCTAAAATTTCGTCTTAGAAAGTTCAATTTGTTCATCCATGTTTTTTTATCAATGTGAAACTTTCAATTTGTTTAACTAAGTTTGTCGTCGCCTTTCACCCCCACTTATAAATGAAGAGAACGTAGGGAAGGTGTTACCCGTTTTGGAAAGGAAGGGGAGCGGTTTTCCCAAATTAGACATACACAGTTACATATAAGATCCAAAAAGAACAGCCCACACAGCCAACGGAACTCTTTATTTGAATGTAAAAGAATTGATTGACAAAGATTGCTACAACATGAACACATATAGTAATCTATACCTTTGATTAATTACATCCATTTCCTTTTCAATATTTTGGAAGCAGTCTTGAGATTTGTGGGGTGTTATCTGATGATGAGAGAGGTACTGTTGAAAACTCAGAATCAAAATGTTCAGAATGCCGAAAATTTCCATGAGAGGGAAAAGGACTAGAGTTCTGGCTAGGTGAGAAATTTAATCTTGAGAAACTTGATGACACAGTACCGGCAGAATTTGTTGCATCAGCAACTGCAGCATTGGAACCTCTTCCATGTGAATCTTCCTTGGATCTTCCAGCAACATCTGCCAAATCCCTTCTCTCTCTTTCATTTTCCGTGAGAAGAAAATCAACCCACAGATCTGCAAAAGACTGGTAGAGAAAATATATGCTTTAGGCTAACCATTGCCCTTGCTTAGAGGACAGAATTCACAAATGCATACTTGATATCAGACTAGAATGTTAATGCTTGCAGAAGACGTCAGAATGGAAGTATTTTTTATTATTATTGATAAGTTACATGCACCCAATGGATCTTGAACTCACAACCTCACCCACCATCTCATTATTATAAGAGAAGAAAATGCCTAGTCATGCTAACCATTGCCATCAATAGAACAATTTGATCAGCCTCAATTCCAACATTGGGGGCATGTTTCAGGTCAGCGTATCTGCACCAAATCTAGCCTAGAGTCCAGAGCATGCACTAATGACCAGATGCACACACAAAAAAAGAAAACGAACAAACCCACCAACAATGGAAAGCATTAAAAGACCATGAGCAAGCAAAATACATTTTTGTAGATATGGATATCAGTCAATCTTAAGAAAAAATGATTACCTGGTTTTCGGATGCCATTGTTGCAGCTGATTCAGCCGAACCTCCTCCCAAGATACCACCAACTAGGCGGCCAGGTAGCCCTAGTACTCCACGAACAACACCTTTGCCTGCACCATGTTGAGCAACACCAATCCTTTGCTTGTCTTCATCAGAGAATCCCAGCATGCGAACCATAAGATCCAGAACCTGCCCAATTATATAATAAAAATTTCTGAGAGGACAACTACTTCAACCAGTATGGAAGAGTAAGCAATTAGCTTCCCCAGCAATAGTAGCCAACATGAGACTGCTGTAGGCCAGTGGAATTTATGCAGCCAAACTGTCTTAAGTGGCTGCAGGAAACAACTGTCAAAGTCAAGATCGTTTTCAGTGAAAGGTCCCCACCTCAACATAGTATGTTACCAAATGTTTAATTTCTGAGTCAGGGATGTCAATCTAGTAAATGTATTTTTTCCTTTTAATAGTTCTTTATATTTCTTTTCCAGCTTTCCCCTTTACTTTCCTTCCTTCCACTATGGGTTCATTTCTTTTAGAATATTCAACTTGGAAATCCAGACCATCTAAAATGAGAACTTGTTAATCATCCAAGGCCTTGGTGATATCCAGATAGAAATCACCCAATTAAATACCCCACTAACTTTGGCATGAGCAATTTTGTACATGTTGGGAACAGAGATTCATTCCCAGCGTGCATCCTGAAGGAACTATAATCTTAATATGAAATAAACATACCTCTTTGCTGTGATTTCTTTGGAAGTAGGTCACCAGTAACTTGATCACAATGCGCCTGCCAACATTTACCAGTCATATTATTATGTGTATACAGTCTCCACCTCACACGAGGCAATGTAGTAGTGCAGATAATGTGTTCATATACAAAAAATAAAATGATAACCAATGTTAAATGGCAATAATTTTAATTAAAATTTAAACCTACTAACCTGTCAACAAGATAATCTGAATCCATCGACATCCGATTAAGCCTTGTCATGCTCTGCTCAAGAGCACGCCGTACTTTTGCATTGTCTTCCTCAAGCTTATTTACTCTGCTTTTCCATTCTTCTAGCATCTTTTCAGATTGGGAAAGCTTGGCCAAAATTTCTTCCTTCTCCTCCTTTGATACTTCTGCCCGTTGATCTGCATCCTAAAGATGACAAAGGAAAAATCATTGTTTAAAAGAATAGACCATTAAGAAAACTATAAAAATAAGTGGTTCAAGATTTAGAGATCCAACCAAAGGTTCAACTAAAATCAAACCGTGCCACCATAAATAATTTAATTAACAATCATTTCAGGCTAAAATACTATTTCATCCTCTAAGTTTGGTCACTTCTAAATTGATCCTTGGCTATGAAAACTAGCAATTTACACCATCAAATATATCAAGAATGTCAATGTTCCCCTTCCATCAACATCTGTTAGAATCTTACAATTAATCCACCCACAAATGACATCATTTTAAATAGAAAATAGAAAAATGACACCATTTTCAAGTGGGTTAACAACGAAAATGTGATAGATCATAACAAAAGGAGCACAATAACAGTCAAGGGTATAAATTGCAAGTTTTGAAAGTCAAGGGACCAATTTGAAAGCAACCCCAAACTTAAAAGTGTGTAAAGTACATTTTTGCCTTTAAAATGAAAGTAGAGGGACCAATTTCAAATGACCCCAAACTTAGAGGTTGTAAAGTGCATTTTAGCCTTAATTTATTTTTTTATTGATTACAAGGATTGTCAATAATGTTATTAAAATTAAATTTCACAGAAATATATATATATATATATATATATATAAAGTTTCTATATCATTAGTGAAATGGCACCAAAAAACTTTCTTAAATTATATATAACTAATAAAATGACCTTGGCCAATAGTCACTCATCCCCTCCAATGCCCCCCAACCACACCCCCCCTTCCCTCCTCTCCCCCCAGCTCTCCTCTTGGTCTTTCCCTTTCTTTCAAACTCAACATTAAAATCTGTGAAAAGGAAACATCCACCCTAGTTATAGAGCAAACATGCTACAAAAAACAAAGCAGTTTTACAATTTGGAAAGAGACTGGTAAATTCAAGATCCACTAAACCTTTATGTTCTCAGCAACCTCTCTCTCTCTCTCTCTCTCTCTCTCTCTCTCTCTCTCTCTCATATTCCCTTTTTCACTTTCTTTCTCACTTGAACAACCAAAGCTGTGAAGATAAAGGTCCACCCAGGTTAAAGAGCAAACAGGCTATGAAGAACAAAGCAGTGTTAAAAGTGTGTATAAGACAGGTTAAGATTTTTTCTGATGAGCCAGATGTTGGGGAATTCCAATTTAATTGAGAAGGGGGATGGGGTCTTTGCGGGGATGATTTGCATCTAAATGTTGCTGTTATCTGACCTTTTGCAGGTGATGAAAAAGTGAACAACAAACCACATTTTGAACCAAATTTTAAAAGGGACAAAAGTTTTCCTCCAAATTGGTTTGGAGGAATCTCCTCCAACCCATTACATGGTGGTTCATAGGACCATCCATGTGTATTAAATTACATAATTCATTACATCATTTAAAAAAGTCACATTGGCTATAAAATAAGTCATTTGGCTAAAAGTACACATGTATTAAATTATATGATGCATTAAATTATTTAAACAAGTCACACTAACTATTAAGTAGGTCAAGTGACTAAAAGTAAGTGGATAGTCTTCTAAAATTGACAGGTAGTGAATAGGAGGAACTTTCCTTCATAATGGTTTGGAGGAAAACTTTGTCCTTCTAAAAATTCTACCGTGTTGGATTCTGAATTCCCATTTTTATTAATACGCATACCAAAATTTCATGTTAATCGGATATTATTTATTATTCGATCCATAATCTAATGTTTTGTGAAGAATTTTAAGTTACAAAAAACTTTTATCATTTTCTAAATAAAATAGTCATTGATCTCTAAACATGTTTATATTTCGCAAGCAATAAAAGTATAAGGAGACAATATAATTAATGAAGGACTTGTCAAATACATATCCAATAAAAAACAATTGAGTGATATACCAATACGAAAAGTTACACCAACCAATACATATAACATAATCGATATATATATATATATATATATATATATATATATATATATATATATATATATATATATGGTAATTAATTTATTAGAAGAGTGTCATACGAGTGCAACCCAAATACACTGGAAGTTTGCAAAAGATACACCAACAACAATTAATTAAAATTTTTTTAAAAAAATGAAATTATTGCAAGAGCTCATTGTGGCGTCCATAGTAGAAACTGCACACCAGCTAGCTTATAAAATAAATATAATGACTTTATGAAACAAAATCATAAGACTGGAAAGAAGGAATCCTTACTTCATTTTCTAAATAAAATAGTTATTGATCTCTAAACATGTTTATATTTCGCAGGCACTGAAAGTATAAGGAGACAATATAATTAATGAAGGACTTGTCAAAACACACATCTAATAAAAAAAATATTGAGTACCATTACTAAAAGTTACTTGAACCCAACCAATACATATAATATAATCGATATATATAAAGTAATTAATTTATTAGAAGAATGCAACACAAGTGCAACCCATATACACTCTAAGTATACAAAAGATACACCACCAAAAATCAGTTAAAAATTTAAAATAAATAACCAGCTGCATGAGCCCATTTATTGTGGCATCCATAGTAAAAAGTGCACACCAGCTAGCTTATAAAATAAATATAACAATGACTCATAAAATCATAATATTGGAAAGAAAGAAATCTTACTTTCAATAGCTTGGAAAGTTTAGCTGCTTCTTCTCTTGCCCGTGCCAAATCTCCTTCTAAATGTTCCTATACATGCAATAATAAAAAATAAATAAAAACCATGACCTAGAGACAGCATGGCTATTACCAACATGTCCATGCGAGTTTCTAATGGTTACAACCCCCAAAATCACAAACACAAAACAGAAAACAAAGTATTCATTTGTTTACCTTAGCTTCAATTTCTGCATAGTACTGGCCAAGAGCAGTTTGAAGATTAAGAAGCTCAACATTTTTGGCATCAATAATGGCTATACAGTTTGCAAGTTTTTTATTCAGGTCATCAATAATGTCCTTTGACTTCAGAATTTCATTGTTGTTGGACATCTTAATTTCCTCCTGACTCGCAATGGCCAGCTTCAAAGCCTTTTCCAAACGTAATATTTGAACCCTTTGATGTTCATTATTTTCTCGGAGTTGTTCAATGATTTTGCTGTCCTCATCCATCTTCTCAGATTCTTCAAATTCCTATATTATTTAAACAAGAAAATTACATTTAGCTTTGGCTTTGGAAAGTTTTAAAACTAGATATATTGAGAAACAGCCACAGAGTCCACTAAAGCAATGAAAAGTGAAATTGACGCAGCCAGAGTAAAAGTTAAACATCCAGACAACAGAAACATTGACAGTCTATAAATGTAAATTAGAAACATTTCCATGCACACAGATAGAGGGAAATATAACACCAATGCAGTAAAAACAAGCTCAAAATAAGAAGCTTGGTCATTAAAAAATCAAATATCGAAGTCCTAGTAAAAGAAAGTATACTGTAAGGGCCAACCACTGTATCAACTGCTTCTCTCTTCTAATTATTACAAGTGATGCATCAACATATCATATATGAATGGTCCTTACATATGCCTCTGATCATTCAGACCACCCAGTAATATGTTATCTTACAATAGAAATGAAATGCATGTAAGAAAGACTGAAAGAGATTGTTCCACTGCATATTATCCTCAATTTTAATCATTTTGATACCAGTGCTAAGTGCTAACAGTTGAAGCTTGGTAAAGCATAATCAGTAATTAACCAAAAAAAAAATCACTAGAAAGATTCACTAAAAAAATCACTAAAAAGAAAAATTAGGAAATTTCACATTGCTTATAACTAACATGTTAGTGCAGTTGAAAAAATTGGGTGGATTTTGCTAGATATAATTAAAGATTTAAAGGCATGTGACCTTTTCTAACAAATGCTGCTTAAGGCGGCCCAATTCTTGTAATGCTTTGTCCCTTTCACGGCGTGTTTCCTTTAAATCTTTATCCAGTTTTTGCAAACTTAGCTCCATTTCTTCCTTTCCAGGGAAACTTCCAGATGAATCTTCCATCTGTGAAGAACAATTAATAATAACTCATTTACAAGGCAAGGAGACAATACAAGTGCATATCAAAAATTCACAGTGATGTAAAATATTTCACTTAACATCATTACAAATGGGGGCCCAGCAAACATGACCTGCCAGAACAGGTCAAACATACTCACTAGAGGGGACAGAGAGTGAGAACCATCTTAAGCACTAACAGAAAAGTAACGCATTGTGTTCCCAAAAATTTATATACCTCATTCACTATAGTTGGATGCTTAGTCAAAGACTCTGAAGGACCTGACAATACTTTCTCAGTTAAAGAGTTCCTGCTCATTTTTAAAGAAACCTCCAGTTCATCTTTCTCCATCTATACAATGATATATAATTTGAGTGGATTCAGGGGCTCATCATTTAATAAAAAGCAATATAAAATATTTTGAGTAATAAGATACGATTCTTCACAAGTGAAACACAAGTTAATGATACACAAACTACCAACCTTAAGACTACTATTTTCCATTTCCAGGCTTGCAATTACTCTTTTCAAACTCTCCAAAACGTCATCAGTACCTTCATCCTCCCGTCTATTCAGCTCCATTTGCAGTCTTTTTATTTCTGAAATTTTCTCACCCAGTTCATTATGCAATACACTCATTTCTGTGGAGGTCTGCCAACAAAGAAGATTACATGCCATACCAAAAACACAGCTTAGATGCCAAAAACAAGAAAAAATAAAATTAAGGAAATAAGAAATACACAAATACGCATGATTGCTCATGACATGCAAGACTGCAAGAGGAAAACATCCCAACACTGTTAGACACTAAGACTACATTCAAAAAAATGTATATATATCTAAAACCCTATTACTATGTGTAAGTGATGCAAGAGTATGCTGAAAGCAGGGGTCATTCACAAAAAATTATATCAGCACAGATATATATATATGTTATAAAGACCCTAAAATTACCTGTTAAAGAAACATCCTAAATTTCAAAGTGTAAGCCCAACCAAAAAAAAGGTCCGAAAATTTGTCAAAGAAAACTGAATATACAAATTCAATTTAACAATGTGTGCATATAAGATTGTTACATCTCTAATTTTATAGATGCCTTTTCCAGAAATATTAATCAATCAGTAGTCAACTAGGAAATAATGCTATTAAAAATTAGTATATTCTGACCACCTTCCCCTCTCCTCTTCCTCCATCTCTCTGTGTCCCCAACATACCCCTAGTAACTTTAAACAAAGTAGTGTACATACTTTTCCCTTTTTAAACAAGAATAAGACAATTCCAGTACCTAACGCTCAAAAACAAACTGAACATATGAAAAGGGGGGGGGGGGGGTAATGATGAGTGTTATAGCTTTATAAATGAAAATCAAACAAAGTCAAAAGCCTATCAAGCAAATCATAACCTGATTTCAAAACTCACTTTGTCTCTGTCTAATTTTAGTGATTTGAGCTCCTCCTGGAAAGATTCATTTAATTTGTGTTCCTCTGAGAATGGAAAAAGAAAAAATCAGACATATTAAAACAACTTGTGAATAATTTCTGAATCTTCAGAAAGCACAAATGTACCATGTAATTTTGACTGAATATATGCCAACTTATCACGTTCTTTTTCAAGTTCCATCCTCAATTGTTTTATCTCAGCATTAACTTGCACTCCTGCAGTGGACCTATTGCTTTCTTCTACTGTATCTGCAAGCAACTAGAATGCATTCATATATCTGCCGTCAAGTTCATTCATTATTATAAATAATAAAGGGTAAAAAGTACTAAAAAGAGAAAAGAGTAGAAATGAATAGACAATTGTAGTATCAAGATCCAACCAAAACTATGGAACAGAGAACACATATAAACTAACTATGAAGTTGCTCAAACTTCCTCAGAAAACTCAAGTTTTCAGAATAAAAGGTGCAATTACCTTCTGACCATTGTGTGTCTGGTTTCCAGCATGAGTGATTCCATTGCTTTTTCCATCCTGACCATTGTGTGTTTGGCTTCCAGAATAACGGTTTTTCACTTGAGTTGTGAATTTATGTTGTCGCTTTGGTGATTGATCAGGACTTCCCTGCACAAATTCAAAATAACCCAGCCACCCCATGTCAAATCATTTTTTTAACTAATAAACAAATAATGTGATTTTTCTAACAAGGTGGAAGCACTCTTTTTTTTTTTCAGTAAATAAAATAATTCATTGATTAAAATGGGCAAGGCCCCAGTACAAAGTATAAACAGGACGCTAAAAGATTAAAAAAGTCAACACACATGTTTAATAAATAACGTGATAAATTTGAAAGAATTATTCAAGGACAACATAACAATCAAGTGATCAACTAATCATATACAATAGAAATATAACATTTTATATAATTGTCATGTCTTACAAAACACACACAAATATGACATTCAATAATTATGAAATGAAGTAAATGGTTGAATCACCACACACACACACACACACACACACACACACACACACACAGATGGGTTCAAGTTGGTTGAAATACATTTCTGCCCATATCATTATTAAATATTTATTACTGTCTTCCACCTCAGCTTACCAATTAATAACATGTTTTTTTCTCTTATTTATTAAATTCAACCATCAAATGTTTAGTGAGATAGGGGAAAAAAAACCTGTGTATGACAAAGTTTTGATCAGAGAAGAAGTTTTGCACTAGTATTTTGAATGGACTACGATCCACAGAACACGATTTAGTAGTGTTGAAGGTTTATTACCCCCATCCAATTTTACAACTTCAATAATAAGAGAGCAAAAGTCTAAAAACAAATGAAAAAATAAATGAATAAATAAAAACTAAACTAAACTAAACTAAACTAAAAAGAAATTTGCACTCAATTTAATTACTACCCACTCCTTATGATCTCTTCTTCCATATCAAATACGATAACATGCCTCTTCGACATGTAGCAGTTACTGTGGAATGTCCCAGCTTCATTAACTAATGAATTGTTGGTCTACTTTTTTGCATATAAGACTATACTAAGCATCAAATATGAATTGCATATGTATGCATTATAGGCAAAACTTTCAGAGACCAACAACAATGGTGAATCCTTCTCATCGCTTAAACTTTGGGATTTGTAAAAAAAAAAAGGGGGAGAGAGAAGAAAGAACTTGTCAAATTATAAAAGATAAAAAATAAAAAAAAAAATAAAAAAAGAGAAGAAAGAGATAGTAAAAATTAATTAAAAACTAAGTAGGTTAACTTTTGTAGAGTTACACTAGGTGTAACTTGAACCCATATATATATATATATATATATATATATATATATATATATATATATATATATATATATATATATATATATATATAGACACACACACACTCTTGTACAAAACTTTAAAAAGTGTAACAAAAAATAAAGAGTTCACTTAGTGAGCAGCTAAGTTGTAAGGTTGTGCTTTGTAATCCTCATTAAATATACTCAATATAGTGAACTAAATCTCTCTTTCTCTGTAAACATAGATAGGCATATTGTCAAACAATGTAAATTCTTATCTTTCTTCATTGTTCTCCTTATTCAAACCATTGAGTGATTACACAAAACCACTTACTGATTACACAACACCACTTGTAGTCTCGTAGAAGTGCTGGTAATGATCAATTACCAATTAGCGTCAAGTCCTATTGGAAAGAGACCAATCTAGCCAATAGCTAATTATTTATCCCAAAAAAATAATAAAAAAAAAAAAAAAAAAACTGATTACAATTTACAAGCCCTCTCCTTACTTTCACAGCAACAAGGGTCATCTTATGAAGGACATTAACAATGGCTATTAAGGAAAAATTGTAGGCACGCATTCATTAAATAATGTCAAGGACTCCACTGTATGTGTACATCTTAGCTAGAAACGTAAATGAATAAAGGCTCCTCTTAAGTGACTCACTTCATAAGATAACTCTGCTTTAAACACTAATTTGAGGGCATGTCTAGCCCAATAAAAAAAATTACACGGTAAGGGTAAGGGAAGGTTATGGAGCAAAGCCATACAAACTTTCGCCTAAACATAAGGTTTGGTGAACTACAAAGCTGACCAGCTTCTCTCTAAGTCGTAGTGTATCAAACACCTTTAACATGCAAACAGAGATTACCAAAATAGTGTAAAATGGCACAACATTGTCTAAAAAGCATATTAAACACACAAATACACAATAGTCTTCATTTTACTGTAAATCAAGTACCTCATGCACATTGACACCATTTGATAATGCTTTGGCACTTTCACTTCTAGACGCATTCATAGCTGCATTTGTTGCATCCAAATTTTGTTTTAGAGAGCCATTTTCTTTACTCAATCTAGAAATCTGATCCTGTCAAATGGGGGAGGTGGAGGGAAAAACTTTAAAATGTCAAAGGGATTTAAAACAGTAGTTTGAAACATATTTGGGATAAATATTGAGATTCTTGAAATCATTAGAGTACCTCTCTTTCTTTCAACAAAGCCGCATAATTAACTGATAAAGCTTTAATTTCTGCTTCAGATTCCTGTAATCTCTTGATTTCAGCTTTGTACCCTTCAATCTAAGATAAAGGAAAAAAATATAATGGAAAAACATATCAGTTAAACCAAGTACTCTGGCTAATAAACAACTCTGCCAGTGTCTATGCTTAGTGTCATATGTTTTGTTCACAGCCAATAGGCCCAATACATAGCCCCAAAAAAAGAGAAGAGTTGTGATAGGTTGTCGGTTAGAATAAAATTTAACCACTTTTTAAATGGATTGACTACAGATACAATTTTTGATTGGTCTCGGTGTTGGGGTTTTACTGATTGTTCCTTTCTCTTTGAGTTTATGTTTTCTCTTAAATTATCTTCCTGATTTCCTTCTTTTTTTGTTGTTTGTCTTTTCCATTTCCTGCTGTTCATCATCATGAGCGTGTTTTTTTTTTCCTTACTATTCTTATCAATAATATTTCTCTGATTATCTACAGAAAGAAATACAATTTAGGATGTCCCCTACTGGCAAAGCACTACATCAGACCCTGGATTCAATGAAAAGTGGGCCAGGTTAGCTAGGTCGTTCCCTGTAAGTGACAAGCTACATCATTGCTCAGGAAAAAATAAAAGTAAAAGCAAGGTACGGACAGTCATATTTAAGTCTTAAAGAAGACATTTTTGAGATTAGGGGTATAACGGATAGAATTTTGTTGATAAAACCTTTTTTAGGAGAAGAAAAAACTAATTATAATCAGTGCATACACTCCTCCAATAGGTTAGGAAGAATCCATTAAGAAAACTTTTGGAAGTGGCTAGTTGTATTAAAAGAGTGACTAAAGAAGTACTCAGATAATCTAAAGAATGTGGACGACCAACTAAGGAGACTTGGTGTTGGAATGAGGAGGTACAAACAACAGTAAGATCAAAGAGAGAGAACTATAAAAGCCAACTTAAATGTAGAGACGGTGCATGCCACTCATTCAAATTATAAAGTGGCAAAGACAGAAGGAAGATTAAATGTCCAATATGCTAGGTTTAAGATTTATGATGAATTATACAGAAAGTTGGGGACGAAGGATGGACAAAATCATTTTTGTAAACTTGAGAAAGAGCAATATATAATGAGTGAAGGAGAAACACTCTAAAACTATATACAAGAACCAGATACTGAAAACTGTCCAAATTCCAAGGAATTTAGCTTATGAGTGACACAATGAAACTTTGAGAAAGAGCAATTGAACATAGATTAAGACATGAAACAACAACATCAAAGAATCAATTTGGTTTCTTTTATTTATTGAGCTAGAGAAAACATATGATAGGGGTACCTAGAGAAAAAGAGAAGCTATATTTTACTATTAGTGAAGAAATATTAAGTTGATTAAGGATATGCAAGTTAGCGTGAAAACAAGTAGAGGCATGAGTTGCTATTATTATAGGTTTGCGTATTCTTGCACTGGTTATGGATTGGCTCAGAAGCTTGGTGGTTGTGCTTTTGGTTATACTCCAACTAATGAAAAATTGATTTGGTAAGTATACTCATAAGATAAGCCAACATCAATACATGAGAAGGAAGGATTTAATAATTAAGATTTATTATTGACGCTGCAGCAGTACATTCGTTGGTTGATCTAATTACCAATATCGGGAATACTCAGTGCACATTTGCCGAATACATAAGATCTAAACTTGAGAGACCCCAAAATTGGAAGTTTAACTGACAAAACTTCTTCATCTATGTAGACAAATTAAATTAAATTAAAGGTTTGCTTAGATACCAAGCAAGATAAAATAAAAAATTGAAAATGAATTGAATGAAATTCGAATCCAAAGCGAAATTCAATGTGGAATACCTCGGGATTAAACGCTGAATCGATCCCATTCAAGAGGGAGAGGGAATGCGCGAAAGGGTGTGAATTCGAATTCGAATTCGAATACGAATCGTGGAGTCCTCCATTGCGTGAGCCATAGATCCCGAGCTCGTCGTCGCCATCGTCGTGAACTTCGAGCGCGATCTTGCTCACTTTTTCTTTGAAATTTGCATACGAAGTCCACATCTCCTATTTCACAAACTCTGCTTATTTTCTTATATTTTATGAAAGATTAAGAAATCGGAGCAGAAGAAATCTCAATCGGTTATGGTTATGCGAGCGAGAATTTGATTTTGCGGGAGTGGGAAACTTTTGGTTTCGGTAGATCTGATCTCATCTCATCTCATCTCATCGTTTGAAGAGATTGGGAATTTTTTTTTTGAGAAGTGAAGAGATGGGAATTGGTTTCCTTCCACGAATAAAAATAAAATAAATACTCCTATATAATGTAAATATTTGAGGAAAGGACACGTTACGTTACGTGACTAATCAAATTATAGAGATAAATATATGCTTCTCAAAAAATAAAATTTTAATAGATAAATCATAAATGGGTAGATCTATGTTTGGCCCGTTAATGTAACTGCAATTGTAAGGATTTGAAAATTCTAAAGGGCATAGATAGGACAGGAGCTTCCTTTGGGGGTCCACTAAAAACTCCAAGAAGATGCATTGGGTTGGCTGGGGTAAAGTCACTGCCCAAAAGATATGGGAGGGCTAGGGCTTCAATCAGCTAAAGGAAGGAATACGGCTCTCTTAGCCAAGCTTAAATGGAGATTTCACTCGGAGGACAATGCTCTTTGGACCAAGGTGCTAAAACTAAAGTATGAAACCAAGCAGCGCCTAAATTCCAGAAATGAATCCAAGCTACCAGGGTCACCTATTTGGAAGGGCTTAAAAAAGGGAGAACATGTGTTCAAGGAGGGTATGAAATGGATTCCGGGTCATAAGAGTAATTTAGATTTCTGGTTGGACAGTTGGTCGGATTTGGGTCCTCCTAGATCCACCATCCACGGCCCAATCCCTCTAGAATCCACTAATCTTAAAGTTAAGGACGTCTTTCTTCCTCATGGGTGGAATTGGTCGGCCATTCCTTTTGATCTGCCTCCAGACATAAAAGAGAGTATTAAAGCCGTTCCTTTCCCCATCGCAACTAGAAGTGGAGATAAGCTAACTTGGAAAGGGTCCTCCAATGGTGCTTTCAATCCAAAAGGTGCCTATATACTAGCCACCAAACCAATAGAAGAAGTTGTTTCTTTCCCTGGTGCTTGGATATGGAAATTAAATGCTCTCCCCAAAATCCAAATGTTTTTCTAGCGGTGTATGCATAAGAGTGTGGGGGTGAGGTGTTGTTTGGCCGAAAGAGGATTGAACATTCCCACAGATTGCCCTTTGTGTCACACAGAGCTCGAAACTATCAATCATGCCCTTCGAGATTGCAAAATAGTGAAGCCTATATGGCAGCTGTCAGGTCAGCAGGGGTTGAACCAACTCTTCTATTCCCAGGAGCTGCGGGATTGGCTCATGTCAAATACAAAAATCAAGACTTCTTCCAATGCTGATGGAATCCCTTGGAATGTCATTTTTCCTTTTGCTGTATGGCTCATTTGGAAGTAGCGCAACCAAGTGGTTTTTAATCACAAGAGCCCCAATCCGAATATCTGCAGGTTGATCAAGATGCAAGCCACTGAGTTTTTCCTTTGCATTAACCGCCCACAACCCAATCACCAAATGATCACAAAACTCATTAGGTGGGAAAGGCCTGAATTGGGCTGGCTAAAGCTCAACACCGACGGATCTTGTGATGATTTGTTGGGAAATGCTAGAGGGGGCGGTCTGATCAAAGATGAGCAAGGGCAGTGGGTAGCAAGCTTCACCAAGAAAATTGGGAAGGCTAACAACTTCATCACAAAAGCTTGGGCTCTCCGAGATGGTCTTGTGTTATGCAATCAAATGAATTTCTCCAAGGTCATTGTTGAGTTAGATGCTAAAGTTTTAGTCGATGCTTTGAACAATCGGGGCTCCCATAACTATGTGATTTCTCCTCTCTTTGATGATTGTAGGCAGTTAGCTTCCCAAATTCCCCAATTAGTTTTTAGACACATTTACCACGAAGCTAATTCTTGTGCGGATCGGCTAGCCAACCTGGGTCGTGTGCAACTTTTAGATTTTGTTATTCATTCCAGTCCGCCTGTGGACTTAGAGTCTGTTTTGATAGAACTTATTGCTGAAAACTGAAAACACTGTACAAAAATAATTTTTTAATGTGTAAAAATTACTGTTCATCCCAAAAAGTACTATTCATTGGCCTAAAATCACTGTTCATGGCCAATGAACAGTGACATATGCGCGTGGAAAAAAAAAAAAAAAAAAACGGGCTGGACGTGGACGTGCTGTGCTATCCAAACGCATTCTTAGTTTCTTTTGTTTTGGCAAATTGCCAGGGAGCGTACTCCAAAAGGCTTGGACCTACTTCCTGTCTTCTTGTTAGTTTTAATATAATGCTTCCTTTTTACCAAGAAAAAAAATTGTAAGGATTTGGATTTACCATAAAAATACAAATGTACTCCCATAAATAAATCATCTATATATATATATATATAAACAAACACACACACACCCAAAACCAAAACCCTCTGAAACTCCCACAATTTTAACGCCAGCACAATATTTAAATAAAATTGTCATTTTATTTAAATAAAATTATTTTTGTTTAGTCCAAACTTAATAAGAAGTGAAACTCTATCTCTCTAACAAGTCCAACTTATACTCAAACTCATCATTTTTTTTTAAACAAAATTATTTTTGTTTAGTCCAAACTTAATAAGGAGTGAAACACTATCTTTCTAACAAGTTCAACTTAAACCCAAACTCATCATTTTTTTTAAACAAAATTATTTTTGTTTAATCTAAACTTAATAAGAAGTGAAACTCTATCTTTCTAACAAGTCCAACTTAAACTCAAACTCAAACGTTGATAATTTTTCTTTAATTAGTCTTTCGGAAGTTTTAATATTTGAATTTTTGAGTTATTTTTTTGCAGTATCTGAAATTGTCTGACAAATATTTTGTAAGTCATTGTACGTTCAAGCAATGGCTTCTTCATCAATTTGTAACACAAATTGAAATTATACAAAAGCAAATCATGCAATGGTGCAGTTTCTTAATCAATTTAGAATTTTATAAAATTATTTTAGTCTACCTCACAAATAAGTAAATTTCCGTACATAGTACGGGTTGGCGACTAGTGTGTGTGTGTGTGTGTATATATAACAAAAACAACATCAAATTTACCATTAATAAAAAAAAAGATTAAATTTTATAAGGACGTGGTGTAAAACTCATGTTTTACCCATGAGAAATGATATGTCTACAACATATTCACAACATTTTTACAACAAATCCTAAGTGGCATGTTGTTATTGTTGGGGTAAAAAAGTAATCTTAGTATTAGGTTCAAATTTAAACTAATAACAACTAACCACCTGTAATTTGTTGTGAAAATATTGTAAAAATGTTGTGGACATAGCATCTCTCTTTACCCATTCAATCCCGACATGCCACATCATCTTATTACATATATAAGAATAAACACAATCACACTCGATCAATTCTAATACCCATATATAAATCCAACCAAATTGGGAATTTATTG